>NC_137923.1:47066861-47204361 GCF_963457725.1 Sprattus sprattus | reverse complement strand
TAAGATAGAAAGAGTAGCAGCTAGACTAAGGGCCAAGGGCTGAGATCTTTCCCCTATGAAATGAGACACCACTAGGTTTCGGGTACGTCATGCGTGACTGTATGAGCTATGAAACTAGCGATTAAAAAAAAAGTCTAATGAAGAACATGGTTGCAAATATATATGTATACAACTGTGTAGAGCACGAAACAAGACTGTCGTCATTTTTAAATTAATTATAACCCAAAAATACTTACATGTAGTGTATGTAGCATGATAGCTGGCAAGCTACCATATAAGCCAATGGAGTGGTGGTATACGCGCTAATTGTATCCTAAAACTACCGTTTGAAAGCTTCGGTAAAGACCGACAATTCTATGCATTTCTCGTGTAGTACATTTCAGATCAAACCGAGTCATTATAAACATATAAAAAGTTGTGTAGATAGCTTTATTCATGTAAAATATTCCTCGCTTCAAGCAGCCATTTTTTTTTGAAAATTCCCGAACTGGTTTCGCTGTGTCCTCTGGGATAGCCCTTGGAGGAGCAAGGTAGCTCTCCGATCAGCTTAAAAACGAGGGCCATACACCACTTAAACTTACCCCTTAATCTTGATCAAGTTGGGTATTGAGACACCACTAGCTCTCACATGAACGCGCAATTTCAAGGGTAAGGGGTAAGATAAGGGGTAAGGGGAAGTATTGAGATTGGGCCTAATAGTAAGATAGATAGAGGAGCAGATAAATAAATGGTGGGATAGATAGAGTAGCAGCTAGGCCAATAGAGAGCCAAAGAGGAAAGAAAGACATCCAGAGGGAGATAGGAACAGAATGAGAGAGATAGCTCAAGACTGTATAAGAAGAATAGAAGAGAACAGAAAAGCGAAGGGACTAGCTGAGAAGACGGGGAGATGGTCGGTGAGGAGGGTGAGAGAAATTCCGGGGAGATCGCCTTCACAAAGCCCTTTATTCCCCACGCCTCCAGTCAACTCATCTCCTCTGCAATTACCCTGCTCTGTAATTGTGTGTGTGTGTGTGTGTGTGTGTGTGTGTGTGTGTGTGTGTGTGTGTGTGTGTGTGTGTGTGTGTGTGTGTGTGTGTGTGTGTGTGTGTGTGTGTGTGTGCTCGCTTCAGCATGAGCGCACACACGCTGCTCTCCAAACACAGCCGAAGACCACGGGCCTTCCCGGCAAAACAAAAGCTCCCAGTGTCTCCAAAACGTGAATCCAAAACCACGGCCACAAAATTGCAATATCGGAAAAGACCTGAGTGTGGCTATTTTAAGACAGGTGTGTGTGTGTGTGTGTGTGTTTGTTTGGGGGGGGGGGGGGGTAATTCCATCAGCTATCAGGGTAGGTGGACAATTTACAGGGGAAAACAACAGACCCAAGCAATTGATCTACTCAGCTGTGACGGGCTTACAGTAATGGTTCTTAATGTGATGGGCAGCCCAGTGAAAGCAACTCACATTAGGTCCCTCTCTCACATTTTACATTTTCTTGAGCAGGTGTTTTTTTTAAAGGCTTTCTTCCTTTGGGACTGATGCTTGGAGTTGACCTGATTCTTAAGTCTCAAATACACACTCTCACTCTCAGTCTCAGTCTCACTCTCACAAAATCAAAACACCTTAACACCGAATCTGCGGTTCTGTAAGTGAACAGGTGTGAAGTGTGTGCACGTTTCACAGACGCATTCTTGGGCAAGTTGGTCTCACACACACAATCACATACACACTTCACATATACAGTACACATATAGTTAATTGACAGTCTCAAACCAGTTGACCCCCTCCAACCACACACACACACACACGCACATACAAACTCTCTCTCTCTCTCTCTCTCTCTCTCTCTCTCTCTCTCTCTCTCTCACTCTCTATCTCTCTCTCTCACACACACATACACAGACACACTTACTCACTCCCTCTCTTTCACACACACACACACACTCACTCTCTCTCTCTCTTTCACACAGACACAGACACAGACACAGACACAGACACACACCTGCCTCTGTCCTTGTGAGCCAGACCCCCCACCCCCCCCAGTGCTCAGCACTCTGCTTTTAGAAGCGGGTGTCTCAGCAGTTCCCTGGGGCTGGGGGTCAGAGGGGGCACAGGTGTCCAGTGAGAGCTGACTGGAGAGAGTGTGTCTGGGGCGCAGAGGAGCTGCACAATCTCCCTGCATTCTACCTTTTAGAGCACGCTGTGCATTCTACAGCCACCTCTTCTGACTGAAGTGTGATGATGACAGCGTAGTTAGGCACAGTATGTATCCATGTTACCACCCCCCACCCCCCTCCACACACACACACACACACACACACACACACACACACACACACACACACACACACACACACACAAATAACATTCCCCTCAACCCATGAAAAGAGGGGAGGCAACAAAAAGGGGAAAAATAGAAGTCATCTAAGGACGGGCCTGGCTTAAAGTGACAAGACAAAAAGTCTGGACAGGACAGTAGCCGCTGCAGGTGATACATGGCGCCTTCCTGTCACTGTGTGGATATCCAGCGCTGTAATAAAACACAACGACACTGTGGCCACACTTTTCATTCAGCTATGTCTTTCTCTCTCTCTCTCGCTCTCTCTCTCTCTCTCTCTTTCTCTCTCTTTCTTACACTCACTCAAGTCCACTTGGATAATGTATCGCCTCTTCAGCCATATATCATCAATGAGCAAGTGTGTATGTGTTTGTGGTCTCTCTGTGTGTGTGTGTGTGTGTGTGTGGGGAGACAGCTTGAGGAGCAGGTGTTTGGGCCTCGGCCAGGCTTGACAGACAGGAGGCTTTGTGGGGCAGAGTGCAGGGCTGGGGTAGAGGGGGGTGGGGTGTAATGGCAGCATACAACACAGAAGCAGTCGCAGGAACGGCAGACAAACTCGGGGGTTGTGGTGTGAGGGACGTTCACAGAGGCCAGACCCACATCTCTGCCAAGGGGAGCCTGCAAGGGTTACAGCTTAAAGGAAAAAGAAAGGGAGAAGGAGTGGATGGAGGAGTCAGAAAGGAAGGGAGGGAAAGATATAGATGGATGGGTAGATGGAGAGAGGGAGAGATTTGACTGGAAGATGAAGAGACGTCAAGGCAGCAACCATAAGGGAAAGTAGCGCAGTGAGTGTTGCGCAACCATCCTAGCGTGAGGAGCGTGGCGTAGACGTGTCTGTGGTGATCAGGCCATTAAACATTCCCCTGTCTGATCCTCGCTGATGCAGTGGAGCATATGCACTAAAGCAACACAGAGGTGACAGAAGTCCATTAAAGGCAGCCTGTGTTGATGGACACAAACCCAGTGAGCCAGTTAGCCAGTCTTAATCCCTTAAACCATGGACAGGCAGTCAATTCTAACACCACCCCCACCACGTGCACACACACACACACACACACACACACACACACACACAAACAAACATGGACACACACACACATAAACACACGCCTCTCACTTGCATTCTCATGCAGATTTGACCAACCCCACTCAAATGTATTGATTATTGGTGTCGCTTTGCACACAAAAGCTGGCGACTGGTGGGTGCAGACTCGGAGTAGTGAGACTAGAGCAGCTCTCTCTCTCTCTCTCTGCTGGGACTGAGGGAGCCTGGCCATGTGTTTGGGTTTGTTGAGCTGGTTGCTTTATGGCAGCAGGGGGGGGGGGGGGGGGGGGGTCACAGAGCTGGGTCAGTCACGTCACTTTAATTAAACCATTAGGCCTGAATTTCAGAGGCTGGACAATAAGCAGAATCAGCCCAGCTGTGAGAGTTATTTAATGAAGTCGGCACAGGTCAGAAACAGCATTTTTTTTGTGTGTGTGTGTGTGTGTGTGTGTGTGTGTGTGATTTCATTCTTTTTTCATACAGCCCATCTGGGGCTTCCCCATTCACGCACGTAGCGAGTTAGCGAGAACAGATGCTAGCTCTCTGAAGCTTGTTTGTGCTCAACAGTACGCAACAGAGGTGTGTGTGCGTTATGTGTGCAACAGCAAGGGTCTACTGTTCTAACTGGAATGATTATTTTGAGATACTCCACACCCAGGGCCCCCTCGGTGCCTGTCCTCTCTCTCATACATTGTTGTTGTGTTTATTTGTTTGTGCGTGTGAGTGCCTGTTTTGGAAGTGTTTGTGTTGAAATGATGCACATAAACAATAAGAGGCCTGTTTGCTTGGAGGCAGTGGAATGAGAATGACCTCATTATGACTCCCCGTCATATGGCGCGGAAATTTGACCTCAATTTCACATTCCTCTCACCCGACGCCCGTCTCCCCTCGAATTGCAGGCAGATGTGCGGAATTTCTCCATTTTTATTTGCATCTGTGTGCATGGACTCACTGGAGTAGACACAGTACACGGGAACATGCCTCATTGCATCCATGAGATCTCTCTGTCCAGATAAGGGATGGGCTGAAGCCCAGTGGTGGTGCTTGGGCATGATTAGTGGCCTGTGCTCAGAGGAAATAATACATGGATCTGTGTCATCACTGCGTTCACACAGACATGACAAATGGCCAAATCCTCATTTCCTTCTCTTTCTCATGTGGGCGACTCGACGTTTGTAATCACTTCATCTGTAATGTACATCCTTTTTGAAGCCCTTGCCTGAAGTCCATGATGAAGAAACTGGTTCTATCCAGTCTGCATACGACTGAGATCATCTCTCTTCTTCCCCCTCACTCCCCCTTTTCCCCTCTCTCTCTCTCTCTCTCTCTCTCGCTCTCTCTCTCACACTCTACCTCCCTCTGTCTCACTCTCTCTATCTCTCTCTATCTCTCATTCTCTGCCCTTTTTCTCTCTCCCTCCCTCCCTCTGTCTCTCTCTCTCGCTCACTCTCTCTCTCTCTCACATTCTATCTCCCTCTGTCTCACTCTCTCTATCTCTCGCTGTCTCATTCTCTGCCCTTTTCTCTCTCCCTCCCTCCCTCTGTCTCACTCCCTCTCTACCCTGAGTCACATCATCTCTGATCTAAATGCCACTGAACCTCCCCGCTCTGTGCTGTCTCTCTGCATGTTTGTCATTGCTGGGCATTCTGATGCCAGCCTGAGTGCCAGGTGCCAACTGCCAGCTCTCACAGCCAGGGGGCGCCCCCTCTCCAAGCCTGGGCAGCCTCTGGGCACTCCCTCAAGGATTACCACTGACCCACAAAACCACATGCTGCGAATGTGCTCAATCGAATGTGCTAAAATGACAAACTGACCTGTTTTTTTCTCTCTCTCTCTCCTGTTTTTCTTCCCCTCCCCCATCTCTCCCTTTCTCCTTGCCCTCTTTCTCTCCCCTCCTACAGATATTTCACGGATTTCCTACTACACAGGTGAGTGAACCTTCCTCTCGCCAAATGTCAAGCCCATATGTTCCCATACACCACCCAGTTTCACAGGGAAACATGTTAGCATGTTAGCATCTCTCTTATAGGCCACACTGTAGCTACATGGCTTGCTCACAGGAGGCTGATGGGAAGGGAAGCAGTAAATTACGCTAACTACTCAGTGTGTGTGCTCATCATTCCCAACATATTGAGGCCATAAAGAATTTCTTGTCTTGCCAAGGGTATGAGTGTAACTCCCACGGTGCACGCACACACACACACACACACACACACTTACACACACACACACACACTTACACACACACACACACACACACACTCACACTCAGAAAATGTATCCCTTCGCCGTACTGGAAGAAACCTCCAATCCCTCAGCACCTAGGGTGAGAAAAGAGAAGCCTTTGAGAGCCTCTTCCAGGAAACAGACTCCCTCTCCTCTCGACCCGGCTAGCTTTGCCGAGCAGTACGTGACGCAGGATGGACTCATTAATATTAACAGCAGACAGCTTGTTTTGACGGCGACGGCTGTCACTGAGCTGCTCGCTCGGGTCTTGAAGCGAGCGTCTGTCTGGCCTCCGCTTCCCTGCGAATCAATTTCCGTGCTGATGAAGTGGCTCTCCGCCTTTTCTGTCATTATCAGTAAGAAGAGGAGAGAGCCTCGCTGCTCCTCTAGTCATATTCATATGTAAATATGATGGATGGCACTACACAAAGATTGCTTTTGCCATAGATAGGCTATATTTGTGTGTGGGTGTGTGTGTGAAAGTTGTTATGAGTGTGTATACAGAGGAGTAGCTATACTCATACTTATTTTCTTGGGGATGTGGTGTTGTATTGGTTACCGTCACTGCCTTGTAAAAGTGTCTGCAAAATGCTTGAAATTTTTTACCTTTACATCTTTGTGTGTGTGTGTGTGTGTGTGTGTGTGTGTGTGTGTGTGTGTGTGTGTGTGTTAATCGTTTAAATCCATCATGTAGAGTGTACATGATGTGTGTGGCGAGATCTGAGAGTGAATGTTCCCTCTGAGAAGAACTGCTGTGGTGAGTCAGTGTGGTTCTGCAGGCTTCTCCTCGCCATTTAATATTTATTAGTGAACTCTGTTCCTCGTGTCAGGACCGAGTTTCCATAGCCATCACTTCTCGGACGGATGAAGTGCTCTCATGCAATCTTAACACATGTCTTTCTAGCGCACCACCTCAAATGTGAAGAGATGAAAGCTCTCCCTGTTTACCCTCTCAGCACGATGGAAATAGTGGTTCATGGGGGGGGGGGGTGTCATTTACTTTAACGATGTTATGGTTTCTTCGTTTCTTCGGACAGATTTTTGGGTGACACTCTGTTTTCATGTTAAGAGGCTGTGTCAGCAGCTTATTACAAAGCGACACAGTTTGTGGTTGGAGTTTTAAAAAGAATCTTCAGTAAAATTTCAGTGTCCTTTCAGTGGCCTGTTCATGTGGAACAGCCTTGGCAACTTCTGTGTCCCTGACTTCACTTTCGTGATTGGCTCCCTCAAGAGCGCCGGACGTGTGTGTGTCTTTGTGTGTTTGTCTTTGTGTGTGTGTGTGTCTGTGTGTGTGTGTGTGTGCGTGTGTGAATGTCACAAAGACTCGAGGACCTAAACAAGGTCGGCGTGGCCAGCTGAGCGCCAAGCAGCCCCTGTTGTGTCCTTGCGAATGGACAGTTCCCTCTGCCGGTGTAATGAAGAGTAATTAAGTGCCCCGAGTCATTAAACGAGTTCTGCCCTCAACCTTTGTGGCCACCTTCCTCAACCGCCTCAACTTCCCGGAATAGCCATTAGTTTTTCCAATCTTGGTGATTTAGAGCCATACATACAGGAATCTTTACCACTGCCACTGCCACCACCCCCCCCCCCCCCCCCCCTAAAACACACAAACACACACACACACACACACACACACACACACACACACACACTATCCACTGTGCGACCTCATTGAAATATGACACTCCAATAGACACACTCAGCCTCTTCCCGTACCTTGCGGATATGTGATCTCGCTGGGTGTGTGTTTTGTGTTTGCGTCAGCACGTCTTGGTGCGTGTTGAATATTCACCTCACCTTAAGCTAAACCTCTAGCCGCCGCCAAACCACACCCCCTGCCTGCTCACCTCATCCTCACTCTCTTTGAAGATCAAATAGTTGTAAACGCCTCCATCTTATCTGAGGGCCTTCGCTGCCAGTGATTTGAAGAAGGTGCTCGCCGTCGCTCATGTTAATCTCCGCCATGCTCCCCTCACTCCCGGGTAAATTGCCATCATTAGTGTGGGAGTCCTAATTAGGATTTCAAACGATGCAGCGCACTGTTATGTAAATTATTTATTAAGATCAAGGAAGACTAAATCAGTAATCCCCCCAGCCGCCCCACCCCCCTCCCTTGCCCATCCTTGCCAGTCTTTCATCTGGGAGGCCAACATGCCAGGGTTAGGGTATCCAGCGGAGCAACGGCCTCTCAGTTGTGAGGGGTGGTGGGTTCAGATCTCAGGGGAGGGCGATACTGTTGCGGGGTGTCCGTCTGGAGAACTGCGAGGCAGGCCTGTGCTAGGCTCTGGTTCAGAATCTCCCGTGATGAGCGGACTGAGGCATGGTGTGCTGTTCATGGCGAAACTGCAGAGAAGTTGTTGACTGAGAGACCAGGCAGTCTTGTACATGCTGATGAATGTAGCGAATTCAAAAAGGGGATAATTACATAATATGTGCATTCTATAGCATCTGCTCCGAGCTCTGTGATTTGTGTGTGGTGTGTGTGTGTGTGTGTGAAAGAGGGAGTGAGAATATGTGTGGAACCTTGGATATAGATTACAAAAATGTACTTCTACATGCATTGTCAGCAATAACAATGGAGCATCTCTTAAGTCATATCTCCATTTAGAGTCACTCCAATGTCTGAAATTGATCCATGTGTAACCCCTTGATGCCAAAAGTCAAGGCAAATATCCGTTAAAAGCCACAGTAGATGTCATACAGCTTTGATCATAAACAGCTCATAATCACGTCTTTAGATCAACCCCATAGGTCACTCCAGATCCTCTTACCCACGATAGAGAGAGAGAGAAACCGCACCGATTGAAGCGCTCCATAATTCTGTTATCCCCCTTACTCCGTGTGACCGACTAATCCAGGTAAAGTGTTCACCGCGAGGATCGGTGCATGTCATGTAACGCACGCGACCCCCTTGATCCTGACCTTGGGCTAGACTGTGAGCCCATTAAACAAGGATATGGAGATACCATTAACGCACGCGGGGGCCTGACAACAAAGGTCATTGGAGCAGCAGCAGCTGACATGGCAAAGCAGGAGATCCGGAAGACAACGATGATGAGGATTATCACATATATAAGAGATAAAATGGAGGGGGTCGGGGAGAGGGTAGATTGCCCATGCCAGTGGCCTTTATCTCAGAAACACCTTAGGTGACAGCAGCGGGAGTTGTGTGCTGTGGAGCGTCTGTGTGTTTCACTGTCAGTGTCCGGTGATGGGTCAGTCATGCAGGCACAAGGCACCAGTTTATCTGCAAACTGCAGGGAGAGACGCGCCTCGTTTCCGAGTCCTCCGTTTAGGGGACGACGCTAGCAGTGGTGGCTGAAAGGAAGCTTCCAGGCAGGCAATCAGTGAGTGTCTGCTGGGTAACATCCACCATATGTCCTGGGTTTGTTTGCTTTATCTCCCTCCTTCCCCTAGGTGCGTAGATGCCGGGGTAGGGAAGGCGCTTTATTTCCCCGGGGTGAGGGGCTGGTTGTAGAGCTGGTTGTAGAGCTTTACACCCTCTTTGTCTCTCTCTCTCTCTTGCTCTCTCTCTTTCTCTCACTCTCTCTCCCTCTGTCTTTATGAGGACAGGCTCTGTCCCTCTGTACTCTAGCTGTCGCCTCTTTAATTATTGACTTTACGCTTCACTAAATCATACAGTCATTTGCATGTGTGCGTGAATGCGCATGTGAGTGTGTGTGTGTGTGTGTGTGTGTGTGTGTGTGTGTGTGTGTGTGTGTGTGTGTGGGACTGACAATCTGTCGTCTGCTGTGTTTGGAGACGCACGCGTGCGGCAATGCGGGCGGAACCCCATGTGCCATGTAAATAGGGTGGGTGTGTAAAAAGGGCCTTTTGTGTTTGTGTGTGTGTGTTCGGTGTGTGTGTGTGTGTGTGTGTGTGTGTGTTTGTGTGGTGGAGCAGTGGGCCGGATGTGAGGGGTTTGTATGGGAAGAGCACCTCTCCCTCCCCTGGGGTTTGCTCCCGGAGCCACCTTTTGTCTGAGCCAGCACCACGCTGCCCACTGTTAGGGCCCGCATGAATGCCCATCAGAGCGGCCGTGTGTGTGTGTGTGTGTGAGTGTGTGAGAAAGGGAGAGAGAAAGTGCAAGTAGACAATAGCTGAAGTGGCTTCATACACTTGTGTCTTACCCACACACACTCATTCTCTCTCTCCATCCACACACACACACACAAAATATCTAAAAGATGTGTGATGCTTCATAATCTAAACTGCCAACCCAACCCTTATTTACTTTTATCTAAAAAACACATTTTCCTCACCATAATCCCACATTTTTACTGTCCCTGATCTTTTCCGAAAATTCAGAAAATGAAAGAGACAAGGAAAGAATCTGGGGGGGAGGGACAACAAAAAAAATATCTTGAAAAGAGAACCAAGTGGATGAGTAGATGCTTATTCCCTACACAGACCCTTAAGCGTGTTTTTAATGAGGCCTTTTAATCTGTGTGTGTGTGGGTGTGTGTGTGTGTGTGTGTGTGTGTGTGTGTGTGTGTGTGTGGGTGTGTGTGTGTGTGTGTGTGTGTGTGTGTGTGTGTGTGTGTGTGTGTGAGTCTTAACTCGAGCCACTGAAGAATGCTATCAGAGTGGCATTTCCCTTCTAGGAACGGCGGTGGATCCAGACCATGGGGGTAGAGGCTGCCCTAATGCTCTCCCCATGTTATCACTGACTTCCAGGGATTTACTTCAAATGGTCGTTTTAGTTTGCCACTGTGGCTTTTATTGAGTTTGTCTTAAGCTGGAGAGAGATCCCCTGGTGATAAACCATGATTGGCTTTATGGCGCAAGCTGTCCCCTCTGAGTGTGTGTCCCCTCTGAGTGTGTGTCCCCTCCGCGAACACACACTCACACACACACACACACACACACACACACACACACACACACACACACACACACACACACACACACACACACCAGCATCTGCTCTTACCCCATTCAACATCAGAACGAGGGAGAATGTCAGGCACATGTGCACACACAGACATTCGCAAATACATTAGAGCTGCTGCAAATTGACTATGCAAGGTGTGTGTTTCTAGGCGTTTCAGTCTACATCTACACTTACAGTTTGGTGTTAAAACACAAACTCAGAGTTTAGGAACCCCTAAAACAGAGACTTCTGGAAACACTGCTGACCTTGTTTTAGTTTGAAAACTCGTTTTAGTGTGGATGGGCATAAACTTTTTTGAAAACGATAACACAGACACCCACGCTCGCTTCCTTACTGGCTCTTATCAGTCTCGAAATATCCTTCCCTGATTTGACACGCTCCTTTCATGTAACCCTTTTCCGTTTTGAGGCTTGTGGTTATGGAGATTATGTTTGATACGGAGCTAAAACGCTGGTCTGGACAAACTTAATTTTGAACCGTATTTGTGTGGACGTAGCTTTAAAGAACACACTTGCTCTCCTTATAGCTCTCTTTTTCTCTCTCTCTCTCACACACACAGCCCCCCCCCCCCCCCCCCCCCCCCCCCCCACCCCCCCAATAAAAAGCATGTGCACACATACACACTTAAATCACTTAAACCATGTGCCAGAAGCAGTCCATATCATATGGGTTTCTGTTGTGGTGTGCCGGGGGGTCGGGCCTTGTGAAGTGGAGTGCAGGTTATCGTGTTGCAGTTGTGTGTGAGCTCATCCCTCAAACTGCAGGATGCCAGAGGAAGATAGGGGAGAGGAAAAGGAAGTAAGAGCTGCCTATTCGTGGAAACATAGGCTGGAGCCACCAATCAATGCCATCGACCCTGAAGTGTGAAGTTATTGATCGGGGCTCTTATTTTGACACTGGATATCCCTGTCTGGTGGTAGGGTTGGTGGTGGTGCATGCAGGTCGTCATGGCAACCGTTGAATTTGAGGAGCCTGTCTCTCCATGATGAAGTAACTCTCCTCACTTTGATCCCGCTCCCAGTGCTGCAGTGGACACCAGCGCCCAGTCAGACACAGAAAAGACACACACACTGCCCTGTGATTCACTATGACTGTGCTGGTCCAGGCTGTGGATACACCTGCTTTTGAGTTACTAGTCGAGTCTGCAGTGGTGATGCAGTCATATCCCACCGCTCTGACTGTACTAGGCCAGATATGCCCCGCTGTCACGCCGCTCTGCGTCTGTCGCCAGGGACGACTAGACAAACACTGATGAGGCGTAGACCCTCTCAGAATTCAGCACGGCGGCTAAATGCTGATTTCCTCTCGTGTTTGTTTTGGGTTGAATAGAGAGAGAGAGAGAGAGAGAGAGAGAGAAAGCATGACAGACACTCTGGCTTGTCTCAGGGTGAGAATGGATACTCACTTTGATTCCCTGAGTGAAGGAGTGAAAAGGCGTTAGGGCAAGGGGTATTGTGCCAGATGCATTGTGGGATAAGTGCAGAGAGAGAGAGAGAGAAAGCAAGAGGGAAAGAGAAAGGGGGAGTTAGAGAGATTTTGGGGGCTGGTCACTGTGACCAGGGTCAGCACTGATTTGCAGCTCTCTTTTGGACGAACACCAGTGGGCCTCAGTCAATAGGAATGGCAGGGGGGTGGAGGTAGGGGGGTGTGTGCATGTGGTGAGGGCGGTCTGATTAGCATATTAATGAGACTACTACTAGCTTCAGGCCTCCCCCTCCACTCTTTTGGACGCTACCCCCCCCCCCCCCCCCCCGGTCCCCCCTTAACACAACTCTTTTAGCTGAGCTCTCTGTGCCCAACCAGCAGTGCACAAGCCCAGTGCACATGTGCTCCACTCGCTCCTGTCAGTCCTCTGCTTCTCCTCTGCTGTGCCTCCACCGCTAACCTGCTGCTTGCATTTGTATTCACTCACACACTCTTCACTCACACACTCTCTTCACTCACACACTCTCTTCACTCACTCACTCTTCACTCACACACTCTTGAGGGCTCTTAGTTTTTTTTTCCTTCTCCTGCCTGTTTTTCTGTGGTGGTGCTTTTCTCATTTACAGTCTCTGTGCGTTTTGCATGCTCAAAGTCTTTTTGGAAATTGCTTCCAGTCTTTGTTATTTTTCGTATCTCTCTATCTCACCCTTTTGTTCTCTCTCTCTCTCTCTCTCTCTCTCTCTCTCTCTCTCTCTCTCTCTCTTTCTCTCTCTGTCTCTCACTTTCTCATTTTCTGATGCTCGCTTACTGATCCCTGCTCCTGCTGACATACTCTCCTGGTGCACACTCAGTCCACTGGCCTTTCTGATTTCTGCACTGTAGAGGGAGGAAGGGAGGGAAGGAGGGAGGGAGGGAGGGAGGGAGGGAGGGAGGGAGGAGAGGCCGATGGACAGAGAGAGAAACGGAGTGAGAGAAAGAGAAAGAGGGCTGGGTGTCAGAGAGGGCTGTGGTTGCCGGGCGCCGGGGCAGATTAATATTCCAGGGCAAGGCTCGCGGTGGGAGGCTTATTCCCAGCCTCTGCTCTGGTCGGCTCTCTGACAGGCTCGATCAGGCTCCACTCTGCCACCCCGCTGGATCTCTCTACCCCTCAGCAGACGGAACAAACTCCAAAAGGAACTTGTAAACTTTTTTTTTGAACGGAGCTTCAACAACAGGAACAGCAGTCACTTTCTATCATGGCACAGGATTGGATTGAGTGGATTCACTGACTGGCGTGTGTGTGTTTATGTGTGTGTGGGTCGATGGGACGGTGAATGCAGGGGTTGGGTGGGATCTGCACCCTCTCTCTGATCCCCCCTCAGTTTGGACTGCAGAGTGGAGTGAAAACTACGTTTGAGCTTGCGTGTTAATTTGAGTTACTGTGTGAACCGCAGCAGTAGCGCGTGTGTGTGTGAACAAACCCGTCGGTCCCATGCGTTTCTGTGAGAGTGCCACTGGATGCTGGCCAACAGCGGTGGCCTCGGGAGCGGAGGGACAGTCGGCCGGCCACATGGAGGCGATTGGCTGCAGCCCCTTCCCCATGTGCTGGACCAGAGGTACACCTGCTCTCATCTCCACTTTCCTCCCGCATCTCCTCTCTTCTCCTTTCATCTCTTCTCTACTCCTTTCTTTTTTCTAACCCACACCTCCTTTATAGTCTGCCCCTCCACTCATCTTTATTTGATTAACCTGGTCTTTTGTACTTATTTATTTGAAAACATTTTTTCCTTCTCATCGTGTCTGTAGTTTGCGTCTCCCCTCTTCACCCCCCTGCAGTGTCAGTGTGTCTGTGTCAATGCTCTTTATGGCATTGTGTTTGTGGAGGTTTGGGTGATGTAGTCTGCTTGTAGTCTTTTCATTACTGACTATGGATCAGTGTCCAACAGCTCCTGAGTTTCTTAGCTGTGAGTGGATGTTATATCCTTTAGGTTTTCAGTGATAATGCTAAAGGTTCTTGTACCAACTGCAGATCAATTTAGCTTGTTTGATGCATTGTTACAGGTGTGTGTGTGTGGGTGTGTGTGAGTGTGTGTTTGTTTGTGTGTGTGTGTGCGAGAGAGAGAGGAGGGGGGGGCAGGGAGGAGTGAGAGATTTGTAAATCTGTCGTGCTGAAGACATTTTGCCATCTGTGCCCATTCATTTTCTCGGCACAATGGCTTTATGCATGTGTGTGCATGATGGTGTTTTTGTATGCTTCCTCGTTTGCTTCCTCTCACTCCTTCTCTTGTCTATAATGATTTAGTACTGACCAATCCCAGCTTTCACTTCAGGCACTTGCACCTGCTCTTCTTGGTTGTGTGACAGCTGAAAACAAACAAGTTCGATCTCACTGAAAAAAAGGAACCTTTAGAAACGGAGCCGAATCATTGAAGCAGGCTGTTGTCAGAGGTCTGTTTCCAAAAGCATATTTCTGATAAACGGATAAGTCAGCGGCTCGCAGTCTACTAAGCTGTAGGAAGCGAAGACAGTTGGTTGGTCGGCCGGCGCCGAGCTGCTTCCTTGGCTCGTTAGTCCGCCGCTCGTTAGCAGGCTGAGACCCACCTGGCGGTGCTGCCTTCCCTGTCACCTCGGCCCCATGCAATGCTGGCCTCCTCAGACATCCTCTGCTGATGAGGGAACACGATGCCAGTCAGCCACGGTCTGTCATAACATCTGCAGCAGGGATTTAAGGCTGCTGTGTGAAAAGCATTGTTTCTTTTTAACAAGAGCATTAAGGAGGGACCTTCATATGTAAAAGTAGGTGTGCATGTGTGTGTCCATCTACTTCTTCACTTAACCTCTTTGCTCTTCTGGCCATGGAGCCCAGGGTGAGCTTGGATTGGGGATGTATATAACTCAGCCCTACAGGCCCCTCTATACGTCCCCCTCGCGTTCCAGGGTTCGTCTTAACACCGCAGATCCAGAGATTAGACCATGCTGTTTTTACAGCAGTGTAATGGATCCTTCGGGATGCGCACACCGGCTTTTCCCACTAATGGCCCCCGACCACGAGGGGATTTCCATGATTTATGCCCGATATCCCAACATTAGGGCAGAGTTCTCACCACCGACTCGTATTTAATGGTCTCAGTGCTCCTGGGTGTCGCTCGAGACACTCTGACCCTGGATCTCTTGGTTTAATCTGATACCAAGAAGTCACTCAAACATGGCCTCATTTGGTAATGGAAGTCATGAAATTCATGCCGTAATGGGAACCATAATATTATAGCGCAATGGTGACTACATAACTATATTCTTCAAACTGCATTGCTGAATCGTATTTGATAGGGAGACTAATGAACGTCTACAGGTTCTAGATGGTGGCGTTGTTTACGCATTCCTGTGCCATAGCTCATTAGAGACGGTGCAGAAGGAAGAGCGAAGATTGTTGGGTGGATCTCCTTGCGAGCACGTAGCCCCTCTGTGTGTGTGTGTGTGTGTGTGTGTGTGTGTGTGTGTGTGTGTGTGTGTGTGTGTGTTCTGGTCTTGGCAGCCAGGGCTGGCTGTCGCGCTGTGATCTATGGGAGCTGGAGGACCCGTGTTTCACCCGTACACAAATCAGCGTTTCCTGAAAAGATAAGCTGTGAGGCCCACCAGGCCTGATGCAGGCAGCAGATTGGTTAAAGCTGCTTAAAAGCCTGATATGTTTATATATGTTAATGTTTTTGAGGAATCAAGCACAGGCGACCACCCCCTCTCCACACTGCTAGTGTGATCATGGAAATATCTCCTTAACTAATTGTACTGAGTGGGTCTGCTAAGTGGATATTTCTTTGTATCTCTCTCTCTCTCTCTCTCTCTCTCTCCCTATCTCTCTCTCCTGCACTCTCTCTCTCCCCTCTCTCTCTCTCTCTCTCTCTCTGTTTTAACACTCTGGACAAACTGCTTGTTCTTTTGGCAGATTGAGAGCTCTCCTTGTTTGGTGAGGCATCAGGTTAAACCTCTTCCTCTTGAAAAAGCCCCCCCTCTCCCTTCTCCCTCCCCCTCTAGAGGCCCTGCTTTTGTAAACAGCTCAGCGCGGTGTACAGTAGCCAGACTGGGGCATGGGAGTTTACATAATCTCAGCTACTTCCCCAAAGCGGTGGCAAACAAAAGCTAGAGCAGAGAAGAAAATCCCTAAACTCCAGCGCCAGGTTCTAAGTGATCTCTTCCTTTCTGCTCCTCTTCCGTACTCCATCACTCTCTTCATCACTTCAGCAATCAGATACTCTCCGTCTCTGCTGCCCCATGTTCGCTCATGAACAGAATGCTGTTTGTTTTGTGCGGAAATTCTGCATGGTTTTTTGTTGATGTTTTTTTTCTCACTCCTGCAAGCCTCCCAGGCTGCTGCCTACTCGCCAACTTGGCACTGAGAGCCAAGTCCCTCCCTGAATACATTTCAATAAATCTGCAAGTTTTATTCACGAGCGAGCCAGCACGACTCTTTCCTCCAGCAGGGTAGTTTATGCAAACACAGGTTCACGCTAGTTGCGTGGTCGAACACTTGTCAGGTGGGTAAGCGGCAAATCTGACCCAGGGCATGGACGCAGTAGGCTGGTACGCTGTTTGACTGGCAGCCAGAACATTGTCCGTGGGAGATTATATAAGCCCACAACCTCACTCACCCCTCGGTGACCGAATACAGTCTGTCAGCATGGGGGCTGGGGAGAAGATCTCAGTCACACACAAACACAGTATGTACTGTACAAAGACAACTCAACTTGCACAACATACACACGTCATATACTATACAAATATCTTTAAAGTATGTATGTACACACACTCACTCACACACACACACACACACACACACACACACACACACACACACACACACATAGGCTTAAAGCTTAAATATCATGTGTTGTCGTTACTGATGAGCTGGTCTCTGGGTATTGGAGAAACATGAGTGATTGAGGGCATGGCAGGATTGCGCTCTGTGCCACAACCCATTCCTCTCTGACCCAGTACATGTGATTGAGTGACAATATCCTTGTTCCCTTGAGACATTTATTGATGACAATCCCCCAACCCCCTGCACACATACACACAACCCCATGTTATATTGGTTTGAGCCAGTAGTCCTCAGTCTGCTCGCTCAGCAGTTAGGGCTGTCCAGCTTGTGCCTGTCTGAATAGTTTTTTTTGGCTCCACTGTGTTCTGTCAGGGGGCCATGCCGTTCCTCAGTGATGCGTCTCTTTTTTTGTCACTGGATGGCGAGAGCTTCTTTTGTGTGCAACCATGGTTACCCTGCTGCCATGCAGAAAGGAGACGCCACCAAAAGTGCCATCCGACGGAAAATTTCTCTTCGGGGATATCCAGCTCCCTTCGTCCATCACGTCCATGGTGTAGATGCTGTCCTGGGTGCCATTATTTCTTGTCATGGCATCTGGCAGATGACTCATGAAAAATTCATTGTAAGGTTAACTACATCCCTAGTTTATTAGCCATCAAGCTGCCTGCCATGGTCGCCTTTTCCCAAATGCATGGGAAACATACAGAGACAGCAACAGAGAAAGAGACGGAGAGAAGTAAAGAAAAAGAGAGAGAGAAGTGCAGAAAGAAAGACAGGGAGAGAGAGAGAAATAGGTACAGAAGGAGAGAAAGAAGAGAATTACACTTTTTTTCCTTGGGAGCTTGAGCTCTTACCCTTACTGTGAGAATAATTCCTGGGAATAAGTCTGCACCAGGCCAATCTCCTTAAATGTCTTTAGTGAGCTTACTAATGTTTAGAGCTGCTCCCAGGCGTGTTCCAACACTGATCTAACTGGGCTCAGACGCTTGGTATTGTCCAGCTTCCTGAGTTTCCTGTACAGGGATTCTGTGTGTCTCCTGGTAAAAATAGCTCTTTTGTCTTGGCAATTTCGGGCAGTTTAAATTAGCCCCTTGAAAAAGGCACGAGAGTCTCTCATCAACATGAATACTCCTAATGGAACCTAACACAGTCATACAGTATTTTGCAGATGTCAGTTGCAGGTCTAAAAGAAACATTTGCAAGTCCTGCTACAGCCTAATATAGAGACTGGGATATGTGATCAGCTCATGGGGAGACTACTGGAGCGTGTCCTCTCAAAACCAGATTTGTGCCTCATTAATATCAGCATTAATGGCTTTCATGTAATGAGCTCATTTTCTGGTGTTCAATTTTTAAAGTGACACTGATGGATTTGAAGAGCCCTCCCAATTAACTCTGAAAGAATTATTATTCTTTTTTTTTAAGTTACCATTTTTGTGGAACGTTCTTCTGAAATGTTGCATTTTAAGGGTTAATCCTCAACAAGTGGAGAAGCAAGACCATATAGGCCCCACCCTGCAGCTGTTTACATTGGCCATGTTCCCAGTAAGCCATGCTGGGCTTGTTTACACCTTCAACCAACCAATCAGCACTCTCAGGGTTTCCTCTCTTTACACCAGATGGCCAATCGTGGGCCTTAATCCCATGCGTGACCACTCCTCCCTCTCGCATACCTGGGAGGCTGAGTGGAGGGAATGGGGGAGTGAGGAGAACACGGCCGCGGGAGCTCCATGGAGCCTGTGCGTGACTCATTGTGCGAGAACTCGCAATGACAGTGGGCATTGCAATAGACAGGACATGACATGTGTCAGACGAAAGAGGTGTGTGTGTACAAGGAAGAAAGGGAGAGAGACAGAAAGAGACAGAGAGAGGGAAGACAATCAAGCAAAGGTTTCTTTATTTTGCCGCGGTCTAAAAATCCCAGACAGGACACCCCATGAGGACTGCATGAGTCTGACGGCTGCGACGTCGGCTCCTGCTGCCTCAGGCAAAGTCTTCTTTTCCTCTCGTTCTTCTTTGACTTTTTCTGGGGAAGCTCATCCTATGTATTCAGAGGGGTATGGCCGTTTCTCCCCCCGACATTCAAAAGTGCCATGTGTGTGCTGGCCCTTCATGCTCAAAGGTAGGCAGGAATTTGTCAAGACATGGCTAGATTCTCTAACTACACTACAGTAACCTTCTTGTTAACACTTGCTTTCATTTTTATCATACCGGGAGTGTCTTATCATAATGTGTAGCTGTTGTGGTTTTTTAGTATTAATACTTTTATTATTATTATCTAGTGCTGTATCTGAAGGACCTTTCTCATGATGATGAGTGCTCAGTGTGGTCAGGTGGGTGTGGTGGCTCTCTGTGTGCTCATAATAACACATGAGGGCTTTGATGTCCTGCAGGCCTGCTCATGAGCCTCGTGTTTATGAGCGGAAAGGCCAGGCTTGAGTTTTACAGTTACCACACTGTAACATGGTAGTCCAGGGCAGTTTAAGACCTCTCACAGCTTAGCAGTCATCTCAGAGTTTTCACATTGGCTACGTTGGGATGAAGTGCCGTTTCAGTTGACGTGGGTTGTGTAAAGCTAAAGAGGACAGTGTATGAGCCTAGGAATTTTTGTGTGTCTGTGTGAAAGCTACTCTTATATGTCCATTGCTAATGCTAATCTCTATGATTTTTTGTGTAAATACAATACAAAATGTATTTAGCAAACCAATCTTGGAGGGAAGTCTCCACTCAAACTGAGTAATTAACATTAGACCAAACCGGAGTACATTGGTCACATGAAAGAGGATATCTCAGTTTAACTCAATTTATGTGAATAGTGTCATAATTATATTGAGGGTAGAACAAGCAAGCAAGCTGAAAGTGAAGCATTTGGCAGTGTTGCGTGTAGCCTGAGGGGTTTGTTCACTCCAGCACTGTTCCTCTGGGTGGTTCATATGTCTGGAATCTCCCATTACTGTTAGCATTAGCGCGAGGCCCCACAGGGGCGTGTGCACTGGCCGCAGAAATGCGTCTAATCTGTCCCTGTAATGGCTTGAACAAACAAACAAGCTCAATGGGAGAAGGGGCCGGTTGGTTGGGTGGTAGGGGCGGGCAGGCGGGGGGGTGTGGGTGCAGATGACCGGGAGGTATGCAGCTCTCACTGAGACCGGATGGACCCCTCTCGAGGGAGAACTGCCAGCCCAGGGTTGGCGCTCTGATCCTGGCAGAACATCTGAGAGGGGCTCCCTCTACCCTGCCCAGCATGTCCCACCACTCCCATCCAGTAGCTATCATCCAGACTGAGGATATGCACTTGTTGACAGACCCAACCGGTCGTCGTTCAGTCCTGGCAGTTGCAGGCAGTTAGTCTGGGAGCCTCCAGTGCAGAAGAATTGTTATCTGTGAAGACGTAGGCCATGCCACATCCTCTGTAATTCCTTTTTTTCTGGAACTTTATTAGGCTTTAGTGGTGAAAGACCTCTGGTTCCTCATTGCCCACTAATTGGAGTGTGTGGAGTGGCTTTTGTGTCCATATCTAGTAAAACGTCATAGTACTTTCACTCACATCAGAGCGAACTCAGACACAGAGCTACACACACACACACACACACAAACACAACACACACTTGCTCACTCACACGCCGACACACACACACACACACACTCACACACTCTCTCCCTAACACACACACACGCAGACGCACTATCGCCCTTTCCTCATGACGCCTCTGGAGCCACTGCGCCTCATGAAAATGAGTAGTGCTGACTGATCGAAATAAGGCTGTGTTTATTTTTACCCTGCACACTCTCCCTCCCTCACATTCTCACCCTAAAGAGTCTTAGACTGGCGTCTGCGTGCCCAACACACACTCACACACACACACACTCACACACACACACACACACACACACACACACACTCACAAACACACACACACATCTGCGTGCCAGGCACCCATCAAACGTTGGCCTTTTAAGCTGCAGACTTGATCCCTGTTATGTTGTCACCATTGCGTTTTTTTCCAACACTGTTTTTGCACAAAGGGACCCTTTGGATGTGGCTGGGCTGGGGATCTGGGCCTGTCATGACCATATCACATGGTACAAAGAGGTGCAAAGATCAAATGGCAGTGGTGATTGGTGTTGTGCTGTACACCATGCCCAATACTGCTGTTTTTAATGCATGTTTGAGCCTCTCTGAAACCGCCCCGGATAACGAGGAGGAGACCTGCCTCCATCTCAGTGGCAGATTCCTTTGGTTCAGTAGAGTGCAGATAAACGGGAACCTTTTGATCTTTAGGGAAGGTCACGCTGTTCTCTGTGCTCTCTCTCTGTCTCTCTCTCGCTCTCTCTCTCTCTATCTCTCTCACATGTGTGAAATCATATTTGGATAGGTTTCCCTCCTCGTAGACGGCTCTCACTTCAGAGCAGGTGCGATAGAGGGAGGGACAAATGAGAATTTCACACCTCGAGTCCCATCCACGTTCTGCCTTTCACAGTTGTAAATCCTGCTATCCACCATGCACTTGCACTCAAAGTCACAAATCACATGTGAAAACAGAGGTGTGAAGGTGTCAAGAAAGCCAATTTTCAACAGTTGTTCTTCTGTAAGGTGTTATGCATTCAATATTCCTTACTTACCATATCCTCTCTTACCCTATCTCTCTTTCTCTATCTCTATCTTCCTGACTCCTGTGCAGAATATGACAGACACCTAGCACACAGCAAAGGCATGGCGACGGCGGCGTACCTGGACCCTAACCTGAACCACGCCCTGGCCGGGGGGGCCAAGTCGCGCCTCAGCACGGGGACGGAGCGCGCCCCGGCGGCCCCCGACAGGGTTCTGAAGGTCTTCCACCACTTCGGGGACAACAGCGAGCACAGCAAATGGTCCAGCAACATCAGGCACGGAGATGGCACTGATGTCAGGGTAAGAGAAAGACACAAAATGGGAGGGGTACGGGGGGGAGGGGGGGTGTTCAGTCAACTGTGAAGGGGGTAAAGAGGTCAAGCACACCCCTTGATGTGCGTATTTCCCTGGCTCACTCTGTCTCTCACTCTCACTTACCCACTTATTCGTACAGTCACTCAAAATGGCATGAATAATTGACAAGATGGAGGCGCTTGACTCGGTTAGACACTGTACATGGATGTTCCTATCGATTGGAGTTGCGTAAGAGGAGCTGCGATCTGCAGTCGATTGTGCCTGCTGTGTCAATATTCATGCCTTGTCGCAGAGAGAAAGAGATCAATCCTCTAGTTGGTGGCTAATTGGTGAACTGACAAAAAAGTTGTATCGGCATGGAAACTGGCTAGTGTCAATTTCCTTTATGGCTGCAGTCTGTGGCGCTGGACTGGTTTGGACTTATTTAGCTGTTATTTTGGTACTGTGCTGAACGTGTACCAAGCCTTAGCCTCTGAGGACTTTGGAACATTTAATATAAAGTTTGTCACAGACTGAAATGATGGTGGAATTTTGCCTTGATAGATCAGAGGCCAGCATTTTTTTAAGGCAATGCCATGGTAAACAATGCCAGACTTTTTTTGGTTGATTATATAATATCTCATGTATTCCTGAGAAAGGAATACATAACAAGTTGCCTAACAACGGATGTCTTTTTTTTTTCTCCCCCCACTCTTTGACGGTAATCATCATAAGTATCAAGTTTATTACCATCATTGGTCTCCAATTTCCGCACGGGTTAGAAAAGATGGATGGCGGTCTCGTGTGTTGGGAGGCAGATGCCGTATTGATCCACTGGCTCAGAGAAAGGGACTGCTGGGATCAGTGTGATATCCGCTCCGAGGATAAACGCACCGTTCCCAGACCGTCCCCACTGAGGTCTCGCATATCCCGGAAATCCTCACAATATCATCTCTATTTTAATAGACATCTGCATTTTTTGGTCTGGTTCTGTAACTCTACTGTCTGGCTGCAACCTGTTTTGTATTGTGTTGTTTGTGCCGTGGCTAGTTCTACTTTGTTGTTGTTGTCGACCGACTGAGGGGACAATGTTGGATTGAAGAGGAGAGAAAGACCCAAAAGGCCTTTTTGTCACGATTAACTCCATTACATGTCGGGTTTTTTCGAAGAGCTTTTGCTAAAGGAGATTTGGCAGTCCTCCAGTGCTAGCACAAAATATGTGGTCAGACCAGGGTCAGACTGCAGAGCTGCCCAGTGCTAAGCTGTCAAGGCACTCTGCTCCAGCTTTGGATCTTATACTCTGATGGGTATATTGGGTTGTTGAGGCTCCCAGATCAGATATCGTTTTCCTCGTACTTTGTCCAGGAGGAGTTTTAATGCTGTTTTTCTGGGGCATTGTCTGTGACCTTATAACCAGGCACTATGATTTTGGCAAGTACAAAAGTGTGCTGTCGTCTTCCTTCAAATTGTATATGTTGTAAAGGCTCAGAAGGGGTTGCTGTTTATTTGTACTCTTAGCGGAGCATTCATAAGATACAATGGGGGCTTGACAAAATACTCTTGTAAGTCTAGCCACAAGCCCCCAGCGGGAGGGGATAGGTGGAGTAAATCTGGGAAGATGAGCCACTCCAATTCAGCATTGTTTCCTTTCCAGCGTGGGGGGACATTTGTATTCACGTTACATGCCAAACCAGCCTCCTCATGGGCAAAAAAATATATTGAATGTCAAATCAAACAATTATCCCAGCCGTGTATACCTACAATTAAGCTATATGGAAGCTCCGACAACAGAAACGAATCATATATCCCACAGTGGATAATGGCTCCGAAATAGGAGTTGGGTTAGGTGGCGAGATGAGAAGAGGAGGAAGTTAGCTGGATGAGCCTCTCTATTGACAAACCAAGAGCTGAAGCATTTTTCAACAAGGCTATATGTTTGTCGTGGATACTAGAGGCAAACAAGCTGCCCCAGGGGAGCTAGACAGTGATGTATTCTTAAAGCCGACTAAATAAGAGTGCAGTTGGAGGTGGATGCCTGTTTCTGTCTGTGAACTCAATCTGGCCTGATATTATTAGCGTTTTTTTGCTAAAGGCTTGTTTTTGTGCTTGAAGAAGCACTACTTGATATCACAAACGAAACAAATGAATAATAATCCAGCATTTCAGTCCAACTAAGGATTTGGTCTGTATTTGACAGATAGGCTTTTACAACTCTCAACTCCTAGGTCTGATCTTGGCAATCCAAGAGGTTTTAGGGTCCTCTGACATCTTAGCGGTCTGCGCCGTGTCCACTCGACCCAGCAAAGCAGGACAGACAAGGCTCCTCAGACATTAAAGCCTGGACAAAGCCCTGCTCAATATTTAATCATTCTAATGGCAGCTTTGGAGATGACCTGCTCCTCTGCAAAACCGAGATAACAGATCGGCTCGGGGATTGGCCTGGCCCCGTAATCTCCTGAGGGAAGTCGCCCTCTCTCTTTCTCTCTCTCCCCTCCCTCACCAGTGCTCAAATCTTCAGATCATTATTTACTCTAAATGTTAATGTCTTTTTCACAGTGGAGGTAGCCCTGTAATATTTCATAGGGGATAGTTTGTGTGAAATTCATATTAAATATAGAAAATGTAGTTCACTTTGTGTTGGCCTTCAATAGCAGGCTCACAGGCTTTGAAACAAAGTCCTCACTTATGAATTAATATAATATATAATAGATTTAGATATAATGAATAAAGAAACAGTTTTTAGTAACTAGGCCATTACTTGAAAACACAGACAATGTTCTAGAGTCAGGTACCTAATACTCTGGTTTGATTTGAAGTGAAATGTAGCCTCAGCCCTAAGAAAGCATCAAGCGTGTCTTTCCCTTGCACTCATGCTGCTCATTCAGATGTGAATCAGACAGACATCTCCGCCCCTCTACCCAACCCCGCCGCCCCACCCACTTGCCAACGCCACCCATCCCCCGCCCGAGCAGCTCCCCTGCGCCTGGGCAGCCGTCATTAAAGGAAAACTGGGCCATCTCTGGACCTCGGGGGTACTCCTCCCCGCGCCCAAACAGAGGCATAAATATGCAGAGGCTCCTCAGTGTTTGGGCTGGCTTGCCACTGCCCGTTGTGTCCGGTGTGCACACAGCCATGCACTCTTCCCCGTCCTACAGACACACAGCCATGCAACCCAACCAAGAACCCCCTACCCACCCCCACCCCAGCTGTGCCATTCCTCCACCTTGCTGTCTCTGTTCAGTCCCACAAGGGTTTCAGGCCTCCAGCTGGCACAGAGAGTTGTGGGGTTGGGTCCCCAGGTGCAGATGTGAGGTCCAGGGTGGCCCCACTTTAGTGTGTGAGATTCTCCACCGTCGGCGATTGTGATTGGGTCGGTGCCCTGGCCCCGGCACCAACTCTGCCGCGCTTGCCTACTTAATCCCATCAAAGACTTGCTCTGTTGCCAATGCGGGCTCCTCTGTGGTGACTCCGTTGGCAACAGCCATGCCACCACGGCGATTGGCATCGCTCCCGCTGACAGGTGTTAAAATCCTGCCCTCTCCCTCCAAAGGAACATCAGTCGGGAGGCCAGAGTGTCACCTGTCTCACAGTTTAGGTTACTACATGCCAGGTCGTCTGTTACAATGTGTATTTACTCCTCCGTTTCAAACTGTGCTTTATGCCATTCATTAAATTAAACCATTTTACCTCCTCTTCTTGCCTCTTAGATATTCTGTAAATGTTGTTTTCACTAGAAAGGTGTGATGTGAAAGTGATACTGTGATTGTTGTGTCGGTTGCCTTGTCACATTTTCACAGCTATTGTTTGTGTCATGTCTGTTATGCACTTTCACTGATAGAAATATAAATGAGCTGAACACTCAAATGCTTGTTTGTTTTTGTGTCCTCCTCAGGGAATCATCCAGAAGATTGTGGACATCCACAAGGTGAAATGCGTGGCCTGTTTCGGTCTGCGCCTCAGCCACGTGCAGTCCGGCGAGGTGCATTGGCTCCACCCGGACATGGGCGTGTCCCACGTGAGGGAGAACTACGAGCAGAACAGGCCTCAGGATGAGTGGAGGTCAGCACGTCAACAGCACCCCCTGAGATTTAAAGCGTCTTGAGACAATTGTGTTGTTAGGGCGCTACATAAATAGAATTGAATTGAATTGATTAATACTGTCCAGTCTGCCCTCAGAGTGCATCATGACGGGTAGTCACACCTGAACTGATGATCGATTGACTGAATACGTGACTGACATTTATAAATTTTATCCAAAGCAACTTTGCAGATATATTTTTTCATCAGTATGTGGGAAATGAACCCATGATCTTTGTGTTAGCACCTAGCTCTACTCGTTAACCCACAGGAACACATGAAACACTTTGCTTTGTCAAAGCTTTAATGTCTGAGGAGTCTTGTCTGTTCTGCTTCGCTATGTCAAAGAGAAGGGGCTCCTGTTGTTTGTTTGTCTGAGAATCACGTCCGGGGTCTGCTGGGGTTGCCCTGACGATAGATTGAGCCGTCTAGCACTGAAACAGTCAGGGGACAAGGATTAGCGAGATGGAGTGACAGATTTTCGAGTCAGCTTGCATATTTGCATTGTGTTTGTGTTGTGTGTTGTGTGAGCACGCATACACTTAGGGGCCTTTGTGCGCCTGTCTGGGCACGTCCATCAAAATCAAACACCAGGGGGTATTCATTCTCAAAGCCTGCTAAAGTTATGCTAACATTCTGATACCAAAGATTTTTTTTTAAGTCGGAAGACTCAAATAAATGCTAATGAATTACAATGGGTATCTAGCATCTAGGCCACTGTATTCAGATTCATGCAAATACTATATAAGCACATTCAAAAAGCTATTTCTGCACTAGTGGGTAAGGTGACTAGATGCAAACAGACCAAATGTGGGATGAGTAGTAAGTTTGCGTGGGACAATGTGGGATATGATAACCAGTGCTGAGAGGTAACCCACATAAAACTTTGATATATCTAACTGAATAAGAAGCATCTGTATTCTGCCTTTCGGCTCATAAACACCTATACTTGGTCTTGCTACATGAAAGTTATGTTGAGCCATGATGATGCCTGGTAGCTATCCATGTGTTCTTATTTATGGCCAAAACCAAATGAGCAATGAAAATGCGGGACATCATCTTAGTATGTGGGTTGCGGGACAAAGGATGAAAATGCTGTGCGGTATAACACAGAGCAGAACACCTGGTCACCCTACCAGTGGCACTGAACCCAGAGTGAAATGCATATCCTAGAGTGGGGGGTGGTGTGGAAGGGGCTAGGGGGAAGAGATGAGTTACAACCCCAGACCCGAATACTCTACTGCACAGATGGCACTATAAGTCTCTCCTCGTCTTCCCTCTCTTTCTCCCCCGTCTGTCTCTCTCTTTTTCTCTCTTTCAATCCGTTGGCCGGGAGTCAAACAATGCAACCCAAGTTTTATGGACTACAGGCTTTTTCAGAAGTTCTGGTTGGCAGATGTCACTGTTAATCTCACTATTCACTTTTTTATGATCTCTGCTTGGTGTTGCACATGCTTTATAGGCAAGACGGACCATATGGGACATTCAAGGAAAAAAAGAGAGACAATGAGTCAGCTGAAACTGCTCAGTTCTCCGTTACATGTCGGCAGGAAGCACATGTCTCTCTATAGCCGCCATGTTTGAAAGCAGATAAGTCTAGCATAGGTTTTGAGAGTATTTTTTGAAGGTTGCTCTATTGACATGAATGGGGCTTTCCATTTAACTCTGAGATGACTGTTTCAGAACTTCCATCCCTTTCATCACTTAATGCCTAGCTTGAGGGGCTTTGTGGGGTGCCTTTGTGCCGCTCCCCCCAGATACAGAGCTAGCCTGATCGAGTTAAAATGCAAAATGCCTGTTTTGGGGAAGAGGGATGGGGGGGGGGGGGGGGGGGGGGTTTAACACTCTCAAAATGCATAATGGGCCAATGTCTAATCCCTGAGGAACATAGGCAGAATAAGGAAATCACTTCTTGCCACTCTGGTTGTTGCGCTGCAGCGGCATCCCTTCTAGAACCTTCTTCTGTCTTAGAGAAAGAAAAAAAGCAAGACATCTCTTTTCTAAAGGCTTGCACTTAAGCCTATCTCCAGTTGCTGTCCATATGCGTCTTAAGAAACTGGGTTCCCAAATCAAACCCACACAGCACAGGGATTTAAACAGCGTTCCTTCTCCAGTGAAATGGATGCAATGGGTCTTTTTCTGGGAATGATAGCAGTTCGATGTTTGTTCCTGTCTTTGTGTGTTATTCATTGTTCCAGTTCTCACCAATCATGACTCATGATCTTGACTCTTAAATGAAAGCAGATAAGTGGTAAGGAAAGCATATACTCATTCCCTTGCCGGAGGCTAGAATTGCGCTGAGAGAGCAGGGGGAAAGATCTCCTATCGCCGTCATCTTGCAAAGGCTCCCGCGGTGTAAAGGATCTCAGATTCGGCTGCAAGGGAGAACAGTGCTGTGTTGATTAATGTATTTAGGGGCTTTTGGGACGACACGGTGCCTTGCACTGGGAGACTACGTTTACAGCCATCTCCCGATAAGGTCTCTGCTCTGTTGGCCGCACTGTATTTGTTTTGGACTGCGGCAGGACCCTCTTTTGTTCATGTAGAATAACACCGTAGTGTGCCATTCAGTGTATAATTTCCCTATATTCCTGAACATGAAAAATTGCATTGCAAAACAGCTCTCCCCCCTCTCTCTCTCTCTCTCTCTCTCTCTCTGTGATAAGCGTAGGATGTGTGTGTGTGTGTGTGTGTGTGTGTGTGTGTGTGTGTGTGTGTGTGTGTGTGTGTGTGTGTGTGTGTGTGTGTGTGTGTGTGTGTGTGTGTGTGTGTGTGTCTTGAGGAGGAATGTATGAAACACGGCCTGGCTCACGCCTGTGACACACAAACCTCAATAAGGAAGAAAGACAGAGGGGGGAGAGCTGTTTAGCCCAGTGGTCTCTCCACCACGACATGTCAGTGGCATGATGTCATCCTCCTCAGACAGGCCTCGGAGTCAAACTGAACCCTGCGAGACTCGTGTCACATGTCTGACAGACAGGCTTTTATTATTTTCCATTCTTTGTTTGCGCTCTCATGGAAGATGTTATCAGGTGTGAGCTGAGGTCATCCCGCTAAGGATGATTAACGCCGTAAGTGCTCTTCATAAAAGGGGAACTAATGAGTGCAGGCAATGCCCTGTGAGCTGTGGGGTTTAGTGCTGGGTAGTGCAAGGGGGTTTTATAGTCTCAGGACCCAATGGTTGGGTTTTGGGTGACTCGCACATCTTAGTGCCTTCAAAGTGTCTCAAAGGGGCAGAGTGTCACTCTGTTAATCACCTCCCCAGGGAAGACATGGAGACACCCTCCAATGGGAGTCATCCTAGACGGCACTCACGTCTGTGGTGATGATGATGATGGCTAAATGCATCTTGTCAGAAAAGGTGTCCCCCCCCTAAAGGGTGTGTTAGCTGTCTGCTACGCCAGGTGATACAGACAGCAAACACTGTTCCCCTGACTTCCAAAGGTATCCTACGTCCTGAAGTATAACGAGCCTTTATTGTATCGATCGTTTTTCAAAAGCGTGCAGAGTAATTCGATTGGGCCTGATTTTCACTGGGTACTGCACAGGCACATCTGACCCCCTCCCCTCCACCTGCCCAAAACCCTGGAACCATAACTCATTCTAACACCAGTCGTTGCCCGGGGAACACGAAATCCATTTGTTTATGTCAAAGCACAGTTGATGTCCAATCTGATCAGAGTGTAATGTGATTGGAAGCTTGATGGATGGATGGCGGATGGCTATCTAGTGGAGCAGAGTAGAGTTGCCAAGCAATTTGTTCAGAGTCAATTTGCTGGTGGCAGCGTGCCAGCTGGAGTCGAAATGGCAGTACAGAGTTGTGAAATGGTGCTGCTGCCTGATCTGTAGGGCTGTAACGATATTGGATCGAACCGAGAAATCGCGACACTCTGGGCCACGAACCTGCATCGCGATGCGAGGAGGCAGAACCGCGACATGCCCTCAGCGGTCACTTGATACAGCAAGTTTGGTTCACTAGTAAAGGCGGCTGCTTGCTTCAGCGTTGGGGTTAATTGTTGCGCAAAATTTACTCAGTGCAGTTCATGCTCCCAAAGGTTGCGCGTGTTGTCATGAGCCTGCCATTTGCTTGGCAGATAGAAAGCTGTTTCCCTAACAAAAAGTATGAAGCTTGAAGTTCTTTTCAAACCTTTGCTTGGGTAACACTGCTAAACTGAGCAGACATGCAGACTACATTTTAGTAATCTCATCACGTAACATTCGTTTTCTAAAAACAATCACATAGTATTGCATGTTTTACTGTGGTAGAAAATACGTTAGCTTAATGCTAACGTATATGGGAAATCCTATAGAGACCGCGCTAAGTATTAGCATCAATTAATTCACGTTAATGTTTTTGTATGAGCCTGACATTTGCTCTGCAGATAGATAACAGGTTCCGAAGTTTGTTGAATGTTTTACAACAGCATTGCTTTGAGTAATAAAAACCTCAATATTTGGTTATAAATTGTTTCTTCATTTTTTTATAGCTCATACTTATTCTAATGTGAATTAGAAAATATATTTTAAAAATCGCGAGGTAAAAAAAAATCGTGTCGTGAGGTAGGTGTATCGTTACAGCCCTACTGATCTGTGATCAGGTTGAGTGAATTCTGCCCCAGCCTGGCCCAAGCTCTACTTAACTATCTGCTACTGCACATATCAATACCCCTCCTGTCCATAGCACTGTTCCCTTCTTCTAACATCTCTACCTCTCTCTCTCTTTCTCTATCTCTCTCTCTCTCTGCTTTCCTTCACTCTGTTGTTTTGTCTGCTCTCAAAGTAAGTTCAGTGGAGCCATGCACTAAAACAAAGGATAAATAGAACAGAATCAGCCTCTTATGTTACACCGTAGATAATCTGGTCTTTGCCTGCTGGCTGTTTCCTCTCCTCCTCTTTCTCCCCATCCTCTCTTTTCCACCACTCAATCTCTGTTGATCTGTGCTGCTGCTCCTGGCTCTCATCTGGGCCCACTTTCTGAGGGGAAGCGCCGGTCGAATGGGAACATGTGTTGCCTGTAAAGACGAGCCGAGAGGGCGAATGGTTCATATTAGGGCGGAACGTCAAGGATCCAAGCCCCTCTCTCTGGTCCTCTTGTCCCCGGGGTCAGGTTTTTCTAACCCTGATCGTCAGCCTGGTGTAGGCTTGTGGTTCATTCTTCTTCAGTTGACCTTTGACCTTAGAAATGTTAAGTAAGGCAGGTGCAGCTGCACTAAATCTGAGCCGTGTTCCAGCTCTTCAAAGAGGGTCTTTGAACTACAGCGCTCCACTAAGGACATGATGAATCTAACCATCCCCCGCTCTTTGTGTCTCCCCAGGTATGAGTTACGGATTCGCTACCTGCCAAAGGGATACCTGAATCAGTTCGCTGAAGACAAGCCCACACTCAACTACTTCTACCAGCAGGTCAGTTCACAAAGACATGACAACCTTATAGAAATTACTCGACTATTAACCAGTTGAGGTTAATATGTTAGTCTCTTTGGCCACACAAACTCATATGAACTGTCTCTAAAGCACTTGGTGTGTGTGTGTGTGTGTGTGTGTGTGTGTGTGTGTGTGTGTGTGTCTCTGTCTGTCTGTGTGTGTATGTGTGTTTAAAAGAAGTGATGTACATGTTGTATTACTCAAGCTTTTCTCCACTCTCATCCCTGCACTGCTTTGAGCTGCTTGAGTGGAGGAAAGCTACTGACACTCAGCTGTGTGTGTGTGTGTGTGTGTGTGTGTGTGTGTGTGTGTGTGTGTGTGTGTGTGTGTGTGTGTGCTCAAATGGAACGCTGACTTAAGACATAACAGCCACGCTCAAGCGTAAAAGTCATCTTAGCTAAAGGGGGAAATTTGTTGCAGTTAACCGCCTGTGTTTTCTTATGCTAAACGTAGCTCATCACCACCACAAAAGAGGTTATTTCTAAGCGCTAACCTGTCACTGGTGTGGGTGTGAAATAGACCTAATCTCCCAGCAGGTGCTTGCAAAGCTTTTAGGCACAAAGCTCGGTCCATGAAGGGTGGTGGGTTTAGAAGCCGGTTAGATTTACTGTCAGCTGCACTCAGTAGGACGTGAGACCTTAAAGGCCATATTCCGCCTGAAGCAGCCTTAGGCTTCTGCGCACTCTTCCTTTCATGCAAACTATCTTTCCTTTTTGCTCCTTTTCTCCCCTCTCAATTGGTTTGTCTTTCTATCACTAAGTCTGTTCCCTTTACCCATCTTTATGTCTCCTTTCTCCTTAATGGTCACTTGCACGTAGACTGTCTCAGACAATCACTTGTTTACTTCCGTTCTTCCTAGTACTCCTCTTCTACTCTGAGTTTCGAGGCTTTGTCTGTAAACTCAAATGTCTTTAAAAAAATGATATACGCCATGTCATCTTACCATTGTCATCATACACAGTGTACCCTTCATGTTTATTATTATTATTATTAATATTATATTTTTTATTATTATTTCCGATTTGTATTGTTTTTTTCATTCTTTCCTTTGTTCAAGTGCCTGCTTAGGCTAACATGCACGTCAGGACATAAATCATTCACAGACCAAAGGCCTTGACGATGGCGCTGGTTTTGATGGTGATGTGTCATGACCCCCCCCCCCCCCCCCTCCTCTCCAGTTCCACTGAAGTGTATGACTTGGTTCCCCCATGTGTTAACCCACTACGCTTTCTGGAAGCAGTTGTAAGCCTTTGACAGCTTTTTTGGGTCTCTCTCTTCCCTCTAGGTGAGGAATGACTATATGGTGGAGTTTGCTGATCAGGTCGAGCAAGACATTGCACTTAAGCTGGGATGCCTCGAGATTCGGTGAGTCCCTGACCCTCTTTATGCTTCTCTATGTCTCAGTTTGTCGAAACAGAATACATTTACATGGTAATAAAGCTGCAGGAATGTCAGAAATATCCTATTTAAAGCTATGTGTGCACTGATCTGTTTATTTCAATTGCAGGAGGTTCTTCAGAGAAATGAGAGGAAATGCCCTGGACAAGAAATCAAACTATGAACTATTAGAGTAAGTATTGCTTTCTGTCCATTTCTGTCAGCTCAGTCGCATTACCTAAAGTAATACATGCAGTACAAACCACACAACCTCTCTAAAACCCAAGGTCTGACTGTGTTCTAAAGGTTGGTTGTAGAGTCTCCTGTTGACATGTGCAACAAAAGCGCTAGCCTGTTCACTATCGATCCAGGGATCAGTGCCCAGGTCCACAAACACCTCTGGATGGAGAAGCAGATGAATGCTGTCGTTAGTGCTTGAAGGTCGAGAAACCACTGCATATTGACCATAGCTGTGATTAGCATGTAACAAGGCCAGACCAGTAAGCCTGTGTTTGCTCTCTCCAGGAGGGAGATCTGATGAACTTGGCCAATTAGATTCAGACTCTAAGGTCTTCTCTCTGTCATCAGTAAAAGGGCATTGCTCTCGCTCTCGCTCTCTCTTGCTCTCGCTCTCTCTCGCTCTCTCTCTCTCTCTCTCTCTCTCTCTCTCTCTCTCTCTCTCTCTCTCTTTCTCCCTATTCCATTGTAGTTTCCACCCCCCCCCCCCCCCCCCCCCGGTTCCTTGGTTGCCAAATTCTCTAACAAGCAAAGGTGTTTCTCTCAGCCTTAACACTTTGAGATGGAAGTGAGAGCCCCCCCCCACCCCCCCCCTTATTGTTCCACTGACATTCCTGTTCATTAGCAGTCTCCTCGATAAAGCCGCCAGAGTTTGTAATCCCATGCAAGCATTGCTATTCTGCTTGTGTGCCTCGGTGCAGGGGCTGCCGCAGCGAGCGGAGCATGGGAAGTGCTTGCGGTGGACTTCTGATGGAAGCAATCGGAGGCCCTCGCAGTGCTTCCTCCTTCATTCCCCTTAAGAGTGAAGAATTTCTGTCCCCAAGTCCTGGGGGAAATTAAATGTCTTCTTGCTCGGAGGACATGAGGAGTCGAGGAATGCATCGTATCCCTCTAAGCTCGGCGAGGAAATGTGGTGTCTCATGGCCCTGCCTCAGATGAACGTCGGTTGGAAGGTGTTGGACATGCATTTATGAAGATGCTCCTGAAATATTTTAAAGAAGCTACTGCAGACAGAAGTGCAAGAGATGTCTCAAACCTCTCAATATGAAGAAGAAAATGATTAATTTGCTGACGGGGATTTGACTGTAGATGTTTTGAAGTTTGGGTACCTTTAGACGTGTACAAATATAATAAATTAAGGGTAATATATAATAAAATATATGTTCAATACATTTAAATTTAATATAAATAATATCATTAAATGCAAGGTAGTGTACAGGAGTCGGTAAGGTTGACTTTTGAGCTGTTCTCCATGCTTTTTGTTTCTCCATGCATGTCCATCTGATGAGTAAGTAGGCTTCAAGCTTCCCTTCAATAAATTCAGCCTGATGTGTTGCTAGGTGCTCTGGAGGGAAGGTGCTTGGCATGCTAATCGTCTCCTTCCATCCGTCCAGCAAGTGATGGACTCTCGCGGCCTTCAACACTTCACAGATAGGACATAATGGTCACCCATCAGTGCTAGTCTTATGGTTCTCCTCATTGAGCAGCAGTGAGGAACAAATAAATTAATTTGGCCTTGGCCTCCAGTAAATCCACAAACTAAAAGCTTTATGTGGGAGGCCCAAAGGGATAATTACGAGCAAGGAATCTCTTTAACACATTAGAGTGTTGAAATGTCCTCTCCATCTCATTACTCGGTCCAGTCGAAACGCCAGCGAGGGACCGGGTGGAAACTGGGTTTTGTCCTGGAGCACAAAGACAAGTTTATAATGAATGTATGCCTCCTGCCAGTGCGCTCTCTCTCTCACACTCTCTCTTTCTTTATGTATCTATCTATCTATCAATCTCTTTATATTTTGTGTCACGCTCTTTTGCGTTTTCCCACTCTCTCTCTCTCTCTCTCTCTCCCCATGTCTAGCTCATTCTTGTTCTCATCTCCCAGTTTTCTCTTTACCTTTCTCTCTGCCTGCATTCCAGAGCACCACCCCCTCCGCCTCATTCTCAACCTCAGGCCCTCCCACCTCAGTTGTGCACGCGCTAGTGTTACTTCCAGGTCAGTCCACTGGCGCAAGCTCCCCAAGGGGAGGGAGGACCCGTTCAGGGCTGGCCAGTGGTTACCAACCAGAGTGCACTTTCAATCTGAGTGACGGCTACCGCAGTGACTGGCGAGAGAGGGGGCGAGAGGGGAGGGACTGAGAAGATTGCGGACATCTCGATCTCAGATCACGTAGTGTTAGCAAAGCAGGAAATCAGCCAGATTGATCAAAAATCAAAGGTGCTGGAGCTTTCTGTACTGCATTCAGTGCAGCCTACAGCAGCAGTGCACAATGCTTCACCATTCAATTTTGACAGTTCTCGTTGGTGTTTGTTGTCTCACCCCCATTGCCAAACTTGTAAACTTGTGCATTACTCGCTTGCGCTATAAAGCTTCAGCATGGATTTGCTGAAATGCCTCAGCCAGTGAAACGTTAATGCAATAGCGTAGCAGTTGTGATTTAACAAGCTCCCCTTTCTGCCGATCGCGAATGATAAAACGATCGCAGCGGAGAAGGAGATTTATTGGCCGTGTAGCCGCAGTTACCGTTCAATCCAGGGCTCTGTAAAAGATTGTTCAGGTCCCACGCGGTCCTCTTTAAGTCATTCATCAATTTCTCATCAACGGTGCACTAACGTGTGTGCGCGTTTCCACAGCTATGCTGTACCCAGCAGAGCTATTGTGAAGCTCCCTAGCCTCCAAACCAGACTCTTTCCAAGCGTTTGCCATCTGATAGAAGCACAGTAGTAGTCCCCAGCTCTCTTTCCCTTTTGAACAAGACTGACATTGCAAAGGGCCTGTTGACTTCCAGGATGTGTTCCTTCATCTCGTTTCCATGGACCCAGTATCCTCAGGCCTTCTGCTATTCTGTTAAAATAATTTTCCTCTTGTTTTGCAGGAAAGATGTGGGCCTTAGAAGATTTTTCCCTAAGAGTTTGCTGGATTCCGTTAAGGTGAGTTCCATGAAGAAATGCAAGTAAAGTAAAACCGCCATGTCAGAAATCTTTCCAACTTGGGCAGGTCCTTTGCAGCAGCGGTAGAGGAAATGGACGTGTTTTTTTTTCAGCTTGTCTAGTTCAGTCGGTTCAGAATTTAACCATCACAGCCACAAGTTGACTTGCAATTATTATTATTTTATTTTTTTTAAGAAATGGGCCTTGGTCCGGTTCGATTTTTCCTCCTCTGAGGGGTCCCTTGAGCCCCACATGCATCTTTGCATATCGGGCTCCGCAACCTTGGGAAGGCTTGGCTGCACATGCACACACACACACACACACACACACACACACACACACACACACACACACACTCTTCAGCACCCACCCCCATCTGTCAACCCCTGGCTCCAGCATTTCCGCACCAGGAATGATCCAAACCAGGAGAAACCATTACATCCAAACCTTGCACCAAATACTAGATAGATTTTTGAAATGATTCCTGGATGCTTTTTTAATGTTGTGATTTCACTTTCTACGGCTGAGCTTTTGTTTTGACATGAGGTGTGTGTGTGTATGTGTGTTTGTATCTGTGTGTGTGTGTGTGTGTGTGTGTGTGTGTGTGTGTGTGTGTGTGTGTGTGTGGGCCTGATGTGGATGATGAATTCACGGCACACGCAGCGGTGTGGGGGTCTAACACTGGGAGTTCAGTGAGTCGTGTGTGTGTGGGTTTAAAGAGAGACCTGCTGCTGACCCCACAGAGACGCAGAGAGCAAAATCAGGGGGACAGATGCTCCGCCTGTGGGGTGGGGGGATCTCCTGACCCCCAAGGTCACTGTTAAACCCACTGTCCTTTTCTCTCCACCCCTCTCCCCCACTCCCCTATCTTGGTGAGGGGCAGAAGGGGCTGCTCCCTAGTGCCCCCCCCCCCCCCTCCTCCTCCATCAAGCTGGCCTAGATATCAGCTCCTAGACTGCTGTTTGCAGTGAAAAAACATGTGCAGCTTTCATTAAAAAGAGCCTAGCAGCAGATCTCCGCTCCCTACCCCCACCTCTCAGCATATGTCCCTACGGACACGCATGCCGTTAGCATGTTGCGTTACTGAATAGCAGAGCTAGCATTAGCTCACATCTCTTGGGAATCACATCACACCTCCAATTAAAGGAAGCTCTCTGGTTTAATCTGTAGCTTAGATGAATCGGATGTACATAAAGTGTTGTTGAATAGAGGAGGGAGATCTTCCCAAAAAAAAGTTTTTTTACACAGTGTTAATTTTGACGGTGATAAAATATGCGATGGTGCATTGAATCCACTCATGTTGTTGACGGGGGGTAGTGGGGTCTAATGTGATTATTCCCGCTATTCACTCTACTGAACAGAAGTGTATTACCTGACAGATGGGGCAAGGAGTGTAACTCAATCAAAGCTTAATCAAATTAGGCAGTTAAAGAAATGATGTATTACATAGTGGTGACATTTCTGCAATTAACACCCTCACCCGACCCTTAGGCCTAAGTCTACCATTAGTGGAGCTGAAGTAGTGATTCTTGCTTTGGCAAAGACTGAGGAAAATGTGTTTTCCTTTTGTGCCGAGTCTTTTATAGTGCAGTAAAATCAAACACCTGCACTGATGTAAATGTTCCTGCAAGAGGGTCTGTGTGATGTCTCATCTTGGGTTTCAGCGGGTTGCTTGGATCTTACGTAGTCCTTGTACCAGCTATTTTCCCATGATCCCTGAGGCGTGATGAGCGCAAAAGATACACAGTGGAACTTCCTCTCAGGATGGGTGGGGGACCTGGAGATTAAGGCTGTCGACTCGTTACCAGCTCCCTCGATAACATCATTTTGTGTGTGTGTGTGTGTGTGTGTGTGTGTGTGTGTGTGTGTGTGTGTGTGTGTGTGTGTGTGTGTGTGTGTGTGTGTGTGTGTGTGTGTGTGTGTGTGTGTGTGTGTGTGTGTGTGTGTGTGTGTGTGTGTGTGTGTGTGTGTGTGTGTGTGTGTGTGAGAGTCCATTCCTGGAATACCACCAATCTCTTCAATTACTCACATCCATGAAGCACACGCGAGGGGGGAAAGAGAGACAGGGGAAGAGAGAGAGGGACGGATAGAGAGAGGAACCGAGAGAGAGAGAGGGAGGGGAAGAAAGGAAGATCAGTGTGCCAGAAACAGGGTGGAAGAGAAGTAGAAAGCTGTCCATTCATATCGAACATGATTTTCTCTCACAGGATTGCCTCCTCATCCTGGTGCTATTAAAAGTATCTACACCAAAGCATATTCCAAGTCACATAGAGTTGATCCAGTTCAGACCACTACTGGATGGACAGAAATGCATTTCTCTGAATAAGTGCCACGATAATGCGGCCTTAAAAGCCCTATCAAACAATTGAGCTTGGCAGGCATCTGGCGCTTCTGTTATGAAATTGCTGGCAAGATTGTTTGGTATTCAACAACTCCAGGTGGCTATTTAATTAGCAAGTGTCCCCACCATTCAGAGAAAATGTCTTCAGCTGTCGTAAAAATCTGTTATGGATTATAATTTTTTTTTTTTTAATGAAGGCAACAACCAATTTTGAGCATTCTAACTGTATAGGCTCTGACCCAACAAGGCCTCCAATGGGGTGTTGTTTTGTGTGTGAGAACACGTCGTTTCATTTCCACCTCGCACTCATAACTGATAAAATCATCTCAGGCGGACGCTTAATCACAGTGGCCATTCAGGAGTTATTGAATTCCGTTATCGCACCCCCCTTCTACTCGCACATATACGCTTCGCAGTGGTTAGTTGTTGTCTTGGTGATTGAGCGTTTTTTTATCTGTTTGTCCCAGTCGATAATATAATTTAACATGTGCCACATTGCTCTTCCCAGCACAGGGTGTCTGATGGCTGGTAGGGGTCTTGACCATGATGTACTGTGTGTGTGCCCAGCCACCTAATGAATGTGTCTGGCTGCTTCTCCACTCAGGCCAAATCACTGCGCAAACTGATCCAGCAGACCTTCAAGCAGTTCGCCAACATGAACGACGAACAGAGCATCCTAAAGTTCTTCGAGATCCTGTGGCCGGTCTACAGATTTGATAAGGAGTGTTTCAAATGTGCTCTTGGGGTAAGATAATGCTGTTATTTTCCATATTTGCAATGTTTATTATAATGAAGTGTGTTCTGAAGAGAGGGCTGTTATGTAGAGGGTACCGGGAAGGTATTTCTGTTGTTTGTGGGCTCTACTGCCCTCTACTGGATATGTAAGGGAAAAATGCTGTTCATGCCACATGATGCAGTTTTACAGTAAAGCCTTAAGCATACATTTAAACCTACATTTCTCAGTCTTTTGTGACTATAAAATCTCATGACACCATAGTAGTTTCTCCATTGAATCTTATGGTTTCTGTTGCAGTCGAGCTGGGTGATCTCTGTGGAGCTGGCCATCGGGCCGGAGGAGGGAATCAGCTACCTGACAGATAAAGGCTCAACGGTGAGGGAATCTTTATCAGGGATCCTGCAGGTCACACTGTATTTAAACACTGTATTTAAATGCTCTATTTAAACAGTGTATTTTGATGCCACTTTCTTTATGAATGTCTGGCAGTGAAGGTATATGTAAGCTATAGGACGAGAGCATTGTTGGTTTACAATGGTGCAACCAATTTTGTTTATCATTAATAGCATGCTTGGAAATGCATCATGCTTAAAATGTATTTATTTTGTATTCAACATTTTTAAATCACATGTGGTGTACAGTACTGTATTTGCATTTCTTCCTAAAATATGCAACAATCTTCACACATAATTTTTCTTTTTTTGATGTTATTATTCTCTCTTTCATGTAATTCTTTCATCGCACACATATTCCGTTAGGGCTCTCCGACTCACTCACTCTAACATCAGATTGAAATGTCAGTGGCATACCCGAGTCCTCAAGCATTGATTTCTATTACAAAGGCTCCCAAAATGTCCTCCGGTCAATCTGCTCCAGAGGGTCCAAAGTGGCAGTCTTTCTTTTCTGTTTCGCTTGCATGGCGAGCATGACGTTCAGAAAGAGAGCTTATTTTTGCAATGTGAAGCTCCACTTTTCCCACTTTTGTGAGCTGTGTAAGACCTGTAAATATTCTTGGTTAGAATGTTTTTTGTTTAAAAAGACCTCCATGGGCTCCACGTGTGACAAATCCAGGGAAGTTGTGATTTGCGTTGCAATGTAGATCAGGGTTTTTCAGAGCAGTCATTCAATGTTCAGTCCTCATACAGCTGCCATCACATCATTACAGTGCATGAAATGCCCTGTATTGTTATTCCTAGGCATTTTCTTCTTCTTCTTCTTATTCTTCTTACCTTTTTCTGCGATTAATTCAGCCCGAACCGTTTAACGTAGAAACTTCATTCAAACTTTGTCGCGTAGGTCTTGTAAAGAACACTTATGCTATGTATTTTTCACTTTTCTAAACTTTATACTTTTTAAGATATTAAATAAAAAAGAATCTATATTTTCCCATTGACTTACATTGGGCCATTATGACATCATAATAGGGTCTTTAAACTGGCTTGCACCTGTGCTCCACTGACATCTGTGCCAAATCCAAGGAACCTTTTCTCTGTCCCTCTCAATTTAACTGTAACTAGGAACATTAAGACACCTTCCATTCTCTACTTTTTTCTCTCTCCATCTCTCCACCTTTCTCTCTATCCCTCTCAGTCTACTTTCTCTCACACTCAATCTCTCTTCTTCACTCCATTTTTATCTCCTTTTTTCAATATTTTCACTCTCTTTTTCTCTTTCACTCTTGTTCACTCTTCTTTCCTTCTTCCACTCTTCTTTCCTTCTTTCACTTTTCTTTCCTTTCTTCACTCTCCTTTCTTCTTTCCTTGTTTCACTCTTCTTGCCTTTCTTCTTTCCTTCTTCAACTATGATTTCCTTCTTTCACTCTTCTTTCTTTTCTTCTTCCACTCTTCTTTCCTTTCCTCACTCTTCTTTCTTTTCTTCTTTCCTTCTTTCACTCTTCTTTCCTTCTTCCCCTCTTCTCTCCTTTCTTCACTCTTCTTTCCTTCTTCCACTCTTCTTTCCTTTCTTCTTTCCTTCTTTCACTCTTCTTTCTTTTCTTCTTCCTTTCCTAACTTTTGCATTTCATGCACTGGTATTTCCTTCAGGAAATGCATTTTCTAGTTGTTATTGTTCCCCTGTGTGCTGATATTGTCATGAAAACCACCATTACACCTTATAAAAACCAGTCACCCAAAACACTGTAGTGTTCTTCCTCTTTACTCATTTGTTTTTGTTCTGCAGCCAACCCATCTGGCCAACTTCACGCAGGTGCAGACCATCAATTACTCATGCCTGGAGGACAAGGAGCGCAAAGGCATGCTGCAACTCAATGTGGCCGGAGCCGCTGAGGTAGGCCACAGCACAGTGATGACACACACACACACACACACACACACACACGCACACACAGGTAAGATGACCACTCAATAAAGGTCATCTCTGGCGTGGATACCATAGCCACTGCTCATCACAACAGTGTGTAGAACAAAGCACTGAGTCTAGGCTTGGGCGGTATCATGGTGTTGCGTTTCACCGGGGTATTTCTTTTAGAAATTCCAAAGGCATACAGACGCCCTGTTTAAAACCGATACGGAGCCAACTTTATTTCGCTCGTGGTTATCACTTCCAGGGAGGACTAATATTTCATATAATTCACGTGATCTCGCCCATGTTCTAATGTGTTAACACTCACACTACTGTTAGTAGTTTGGTGAAATATGTTTCCAAAACATAATAGGGGGTGCTTATGGCAATGTGTGTTGAAGTGGAGTGGTGTTGAAATAAACAATGGGTGGTGTTTAAACTCTTCAACAAGGAGTTGTCACAGCATTTCCACAAAATGGTTAGCCAGCACCAGCAACCACGGATTCCTCTTCTTTCTTCTTCTACGTCTTTAAACTGGTAACCCAAATTTAAGCTGCCTTTTCAATGTTAAAACGTGAAAAGCCCTCCATAGAGCCCGTGTACTGAAGAAAACATGGCGGCACAACATGGATGCCTCATATGTAGTGTCGCAGCCCAGCTCTCAGCACGACGCAACAAGGGAATTCTTAAGCATATTCTTTTATTAACTCTTTAAGTTACAAACCAATGTACTCAAACATTACAACAAAGGTAATCAAATTAACAGAAAATAGGGGAAAACCTATGCCTTGCACCCAGTGCAAGCAGCACTTTCCCCTCTGTCTCTCTCTCTCAGCCAGCTCTTCTAACTGACTTTTTTAAAGCTCTTTTGTTTGACTAGATTGGCACTGATCAGCCACTAGTGAAACAATCTGCAGGTGAGCTGCAATTAGGGGAAGCTCGACCTACCTAGTCCCCAGCACACCTCCCCAGGGTCCTAAAGCCTGCCTTGTAGTACTGTTCAACCATAGTAACCTAAGTGGGAGCCTAAGAGCAGCTTGGGCTACCACAGTAGATATGAGGGGCTTATTTTAGGCTAGTGAAAGCACAACTATTCACAGTTACAGGTAATTACACACTAATAAATACATAATTTTCATTTCTGCTAATAGATCCCTGTTTTTTTTGCTTTAAAAAAAAAAAAATTAAGTATCACCATATACTTTATGAAAAACATTTCCACCAACACCCCCTACCTTCTGGCGATCACTCCACAGTGATCATCCTACTACACTGCAAGCATACGGTGGGTGTTGGAACAGTCATAACATATAGCTGTGACCTATAATCTCAGCCGAATGGTCTGTTTTATTGAGCTCTGGAGGCTTAGCTCTGTTTTTCCGTGAATTTCACTGGCTGAATTCTTCATGTAGGCAACCCCTAGTCACACATTCATGAAAATGGCCCAGATGAATTACAAAGCACAACTTTTACAGGGTGCGGCCTCAAAACATGTTTTCTGCACATCATGTTTTGATTGGAGCACCTCTATACACAACACACTCGTCTGCCAACTGTGCTTGCTTATGTGAAACCAGCAACATCCACCCCCTCCCGTCCCCCCTTGAGTACGTCTGGCATGTCTAACTGCCCACTGCGCTCCTGCCACGTGCTGACTAGGCAGTCACCTCGGGCTGCACTTGTCAGTGACCAGTCCGTTATTGATCTGTGTTTTTGGCAGCCTGCTTTTAAAGGGCATGAAAGGCCTCTGTGATTGCTCGTCCTTCACACTGAGGAAGCAGGACCCTGCAGAGGAGCACTTTCTTCCTGTAAGAGTGGCGTTTGTCACACTCTAGAAAGAAGGTCTTTGTGTGTGTGTGTGTGTGTGTGTGTGCGTTTGTGGTGTGTCTGTGTCTTTGTGTGTGTGTGTGTGTGTGTGTGTGTGTGTGTTACAGATGGGGTGAGATGAGAGCTTTAATCAGAGGGAAACTGTGACTAAGGTGTTTGTCACTGAGATAACACATAACACACTCAGACACACTTACACCCTCACACACACACAGAGAGGTGTGGTGGTGTTTTTGTCTCCGCTGTCTGCTGCAGAAAAGAAGGGTCAGGGAATCATACTATGAAGCTATATGGGTATGAGCATGTGGGAGGGAACATAGACAGTGACTGTGTGTGTGGGAGTGTGGGGTGGGGGTGGGGGGTCGTGTGAGTGAGTGTGAGTGTCTGTGTGTGTGTGTGTGTGTCACTGCACGCCTGTGGGTACATGCAGGCTGTGTGTGTGTGTGTGTGGGATGAGTGGGAGTGTCTGGTGGGGGGGAGTTAAGTTGGCCCATGCTCTTCTGATGGGAGGGGACAGCTGCTCTGTCTCGCTCTCTCGCTCTCTCTCGCTTTCTGTCTCTCTCTCTCGCTCTCTCTCTGTCTCTGTCTTTCTCTCCTCAGCAGTTGTAGTGTGGTTGATAATGGCCCTTTGTGGACTCCCCTGTTTTCACAGCCTCTCACAGTGACCACGCCGTCCTTCCCCATAGCAGAGAACATGGCCGACCTGATAGACGGCTACTGTCGGCTGGTCAATGGCGCCACACAGTCCTTCATCGTCCGACCCCAGAAAGGTAAACACACCACTCCTATGGTTCTGTCTTCAGTTTCAGTTTAATGCTTTAGCCCTCAGGGAAATCTTTGTCCGCTTATCGCTGGATCTGTTTCTATGGCTACGCTATCTGTGAGTCATCCCAGGCGCTCACCATCCAGCTATGTGCTGACGGCTGGCTAACTCTAAAAGGGCAACTTTGTCACAGATTTCTCACAGCCCGACAGCACTACATGGATCGTAAAATAAAAAACACACTTTGGTGTGGTGTTTTTTTCCGAAATGTTGCTGTTTATATTTTTGCTTGCTGTTTGTGTGCCTGAGTAGTATGTTTTGGTGGGAAGTGAGAGAGAGAGAGAGAGAGAGAGAGAGAGAGAGAGAGAGAGAGAGAGAGAGAGAGAGAGAGAGAGAGAGAGAGAGAGAGAGAGAGAGAGAGAGAGAGTGAGTTAAAGTGGGAGGAGTGACCTGGGAGTAATGCTTTCTCTTTTGGCATAGTTTAGGCAGCACAAGCTCTATCCTAAACAGTGCATCTTGTCTGTTCGTTAATGTTTGGATAACTCAATGTGCTTTAATTCTTTCTGGCCAACAGAGGGTGAGAGAGCTCTTCCATCAATACCCAAGTAAGTGAAAGCTGAAGTAATCATACACTTACATATAATACCAAAGTAAATTATTGAAAACAATATCACCAATCATCTCATTGATACACGCTTACTCTAAATTCAGTATGAAAGAGGCCAGCTTGTTTTCCGCCTCAGTGTTGTGAATGGGCATAACTGTAAGGCATTTTGTCTGTGCTTTTTTTAGATGTAGCTCAGGCACCAAGTATTGTCTGCCTTGTGTTCCTCATTATCAGAAATAGTTTTAAAGCTGCCCCCGTGTTGTTCCTGCTCGTTGTGGGATCTAACACATGGATTCTCCCCACACAGGGTTACCAACAATGAGAAGCGTATCGAGGCGGTCAGAACCGGGGTGCGGGCTATCTCTGTGTCAGGTAGGATTGAACATCTTCTTCTGTGGGACTGTTTTGCTTGCTTGACTGTTATCACATGGAAGCGCTTGGAGAACCTTGAATGGAAGTAGGAGTTTGAGGGAACAAGAACTTTTACATTTGTGCAATCCAAAAGTAATCTGAAGTCAATGCGAGTCTTAAAAGAAATATAGTGTGTGTGACTTGATGATGATATGCTTGAAGTCTTCTGTACAAGCAGAGGGAAATTACAGAGTTGTCGGTTAAAGTAATACTACAGTTCAGCAATTTATTTTCTCTTCATTTTGTTCAAATACTTGTCACGACACTCTCCAAGGCCACAGGGGGGGGTGTCAAAATGAGAAACGGCAAAACAAACGAGAACGCTAACCAGCAGCTGGCATGGGCTCCGGAGACAGGGACTGTCATATTGAGACACACATGGCCCGTGACGCGCAGTGGAATTCTGCACTGTCAGAATCACAAGTGGCCCCCACTGCCTCAGTGCTGAAGGAGAGGGGGCCGCAGGAGCTGAAGGAGCAGGAGGCGCAGCAGCAGGTGCCAGAGCCTCCAGCTGGAGGTGGGGGGTTTGGTAGTGGAGGGGGTTCATATAATCTTGAAAAATGCACTGCTGCAGCCAGCAAGCTCCACTCGCTCAAGGAGCAGCGCTACGCTGGGAACAAGCGGGCTGTCAGCGGCAGATCCACGGCTCTCTAACCATAGATGGATCACACAATCGCACACAGACACACACACACACCCCCAGGCAGGGCGAAATACTTGCCAGTGCGGCATTTGTTTACTGGATGGAGAAATATGCTACTAGAGGAATACCCAGCTGTGTCTTTCTCCCTATCTCTCTCCCTCTTTCTCTGTCTGTCTGAGCCCCATCTCTCAAGTCTGTTTCCCTTACTTTGCTCTTTCCGTCTTGTTATATAACCCCTCCCCCCCCCCCCCCCCCCCCAGACCAAACTGACTGAAACGTTCCTCTCTTCCTTCCTCTGCCCCCTTTTCTATTTTGCTCCATATTTCCATCTCTCCTAAATGTCAGACCACCCCCCCCCCACCTCCACCCCATGTGGAGGGCCTTGTTGCTGAGCTACTGAATGCCAACAACCCCTGGGGGGTTGGGGGGGTGTGGTGGGGTGGGGGGTTGGTGGTTCACGTCCCAGAGACAGAGATAATGGAACTGATTGAGACAGAGCTGGGTGCAGCCGTGTCGCCTGCTGGGGCCAGGGACTGTTCAGGAGATTGGAGGGGGGTCGGAAGACGGGACGCCCTGCTCTGAAAGACCTTATTTGTGTTCGGCGGACGGCCACAGCAGCAGCAGCCAGCGGGGCCCCAGGAGCCCGTCAGCGAGTCAGAAGGGGTGCCCCTCTCTCTCCCCCTCTCCAGAGAACAGTCGCGCCAGTCATGGAGACGACGGCGGCACTGAAAACTGAGGTTACGTAGGGGCTTGTGTAAGAGGCTGCAGCAGTGGCAAGATTTGTCTGGTGTCGTGTGATGTTCAACTGTGTCATCACTGGAATGAAGGTGGCTTTTGAAATGCTATTAAATAGCATTGGGCTATAGCCTGCAAAGCATGACAAGGTCGGTTGAATCTTTGTCATTGTGTAGCGTATTTCCTGTGGTTGAGCTTGGACTGGAACGTGAGCCCCATACTGCCTGAACGGAGCCAATGAAACAACACAGGAAGTGGTTTATTTGACGTGGGTCTCCCATATCTTGGTGTGAGGAATGATGACGCAGAAGCCGTTCAGCATCTACTGAATGGAGACACGCCACACACTCCCAGTCATGTCAGAGCGGTGTTTACATGTTAGTGTTTCAAACGCAGAATCCATAAGTGACATTTTCTTAGATGGAAGGTCATGCAGCATCTGCACACAAGGGATCTGGAGGCTGGCTCCGTTTATGCTAATTTGATATGTCTCAATGGAGCTCATTTTCCATCAGGTCAATACCCATCATAACGGAGTGATGGTGAGAAAGTGGAAATCCATCTCAGGTTAAAATTGGATTGATGTGGGAAGCGAAATTGGATTGATGTGGGAAGCGAAAATACAGGTGAACTATGAGCAGTGGCCTGATGCTCTGTACCTGTTTGTGCTAAAGTGTGTGTGGAGGGGTGTGTGTGTGTCTGTGTGTGTGTGTGTGTGTGTGTGTGTGTGGGGGGGTGCGTGCGTGTCAATAAAGAAGTCACAAGGATTCTTGGAAGTGAACAAGGCGTTTTTTCTCTCCCTATTTAAAATTGAAACAGACAATTGTTCTCCTCATACCATGCTCTGTTGCTACATCTGTCTCTCTCTCCCTCTTATCACATCCTCTCCCTCCAGCTCTCATCTTCTTTTCCATCTCTTTCTCTCTCTCTCTCTCTCTCTCTCTCTCTCTTTCTCTCTCTCTCTTCTCCTCATTCCCCCCCTGAAGACCTAGTGCCTCAGAGCCCTCCCAAGTCGGCTAAAGCCCGACGCTTTCTTCTTCCTTTCGTCTTCTGCTCCCGTGAACCTTCACCCAACGGTACTCAGGCTGCCAGCAGCCTCCTGCTCGGCTTGATTAACTCTAACTCTAACTGTGTGTGTGTGTGTGTGTGTGTGTGTGTGTGTGTGTGTGTGTGTGTGTGTGTGTGCCAGGCTGCCTCTGTCTGCTTCTGCTTCCAGCTATCACAACTGCTCGCAGCTAAAGATGCTCGGTTCCCAAAGGAGGGTAGAGGTTTTTTGTCAGCTGGGAGCCAACCCCATGACCTAAGTTACCCATGACCATCTGAATGTGTTGACCCGTTTTGGTGCCAGGATAAGACCAAATGGTCCAAACAGTGTGCACTGTACTATCCTATGAGGCCACGTCTCCCACGGAAAGGTTGGGCAGGGTAACCAGCTCTTTAGCAGTTACAGCTTAAGATACTTGTATCCCAAAGCCAATTGCAGTACAGGAAGAGAGGACCATTTTTTATCATGAAAACAAACCCATGACCTTGGTGTCAATATGACCTGTCTACATGAGTAGATTAACACAGATGAGCTCACCTTGACTCCCAATATGCTCCCATTAAAAGTTGTACAGTCTCTGAACAGTCCCTAGGGTTAGGCTTATAGTAGGCTGACGGCGGGGCATATGGTCCTCTGAACAGTAAGGTAAGGTGGCCAGCATCTGCGTTTCATTTTAAAACAACTAAAGCAACTGACCAGTGGGATATACCATCGGAGAATGGCTGGTCACTCTGAATAACTTGACATAACAGGGCGCTGCTGCTACTGCTACCTGTATGTGTGTGTGCTACTGCTGATGCTAACACCGATGCTAATGCTTTGCCAGTTTTGGAGTGGATGTAGAGTGGGGTGCAGAGCGGGCTTGATTTAAAACCTGGTTTGAGGTCACCACAGAATGCCAGCCAGCACTGCCGATATTTCCCTGTAGCGCTGTCTTCACCGCACTGACAGAGCCCTGCACTGGCTAAGGAGTGAGACTGCACACTGCATGAAGGGGATTTTGTGCGGTGGGGTCCAGGGTAGATTCTGCCCAGAAACCCCCCTCCTCCTCCTAAACTGAACTGGGTCAGCCACTGCAGGAACAAATAATGATGAGAAAAAAACAATGCTCGACGTCTCAAAGAAACGGCAACTTAACCACGTCTGTTCCGAAAGAGACAATGTATAGTCTCACAGTACTCTCTTCCCAGAGAGAGCAGATCTCCCTTTCTCACACTCTCTCTCTCTCTCTCACTCTCTCTCTCTCTTGCTCTCGCTTTCTCTCTCTCCGTCTCACTCTCTTTTTTTCCCTTGACTCTCCTTGGCGTTAAAATAAACACAGCTTGAAAGGACGGGAGACATCGGCAAGCTGCAAAAGATTAAATCAAAACCCCCACCATTTCTTCTTTTCCCCTCTATCTTCTTCTCTTCTCTTGCCTAGCGTACTTCTGTTCGCCCGACTGCAGTGAAGCCACTGTCACAAATCAACAGGGTTGCATTGTCTCTGGTGTACAGGCATCAAGCACTGTGTTTTTTTCGGCAGGCCACGTCGACACTTCCAACACTTCTGACTGTCACGCATGGCTTCGGTTCACCTCACCTTTTTATATCGCTCTTAAAAACGTGTTATTTTGTCCCCACGTTGCTGAAGACATTCACGCGGTGTGTGGTTTTTACTTTTTATGTCTCTGGAGACGCTCCAAGCTTGACATCCTCAGAGAAACTAAACAGACCAATTAAAGTGTGCTTTTTTATTTTTATTTAACTGCCCCCTTTCTGGCAACCCAACTCCCAGCCTCACCCCCCGTCCCGCCCCCCCCAAACCCACCCTACCAGCAGCAGAATGACCACCCATTGGCTACCGCCCCCATCTATCTCACACCCACCATAGAGATTGCGTAGTGGAAAGCCCAGGTGATTGCCAGTGGCTTGAACCTATGCAAACTCCTGGAGGAAAACAATGCTGGCAGGAGTGCTCAGACCCCCCCCCCCCGACCCCTCCCACCCCCCCTCCCCAAATTCAATCAGCTACCACACATTCCAACGGTGGTCCTACTCGATTTCAGCCCTGGGCGCTCCAGTGACTCCACAGAGGGGAGAAAGGTGGCAGTAAAAGGCCTCTAATCATTCTAACAGCTGCTTGGAGGCCATTGGGTGTGCTGATTGCCTCTGTAATCAAGTTTAAGTCATAACAAAGACTGTCATTTTTTTTAAAGAAATGTTTCTTCATCACATTAAACATTTTTCTTCTTCCCTCTCCCCCCTCCCCTCCATCTCTCTCTCTCTCTCCTTTTTGCATGCCTCTCCTTGGACCTGCAGAGGATGTTAGTGGGGATGGTAAAGTTTTGGCTTTTTTAATATTTTCCGTTTCATTCCTTCCCATGCCCAGCCACTAACCCGCTAGTGCTGCTTGTGTTACTGTTGGCGATGGATAGGACATGTCAGATGTACAGTAAAGTGTGTTACTGTAGGCTGTGTTTTAAATGTTTTACTCAATTTAGATTTAATTATTGTATGTATGCGATTTGTGTGTATGTGAGGTGTGTCTGTGTTTGTGTGTGTGCTCGCGGGTGCATGCGAGAGAGAGGGAGAACAAAGTGTATTTGAGTGTGTCTGTGTCTGTGTGTGTGTGTGTGTGTGTGTGTGTGTGTGTGTGTGTGTGTGTGTGTGTTTGTGTGTGTTCACTATAACTGGTGGAGTGCATGTATTACACTTTAAGTGACTCTCATCGCCTCCTCCCAGCTCTGCTGTCTTTCAAAAGCCTGAATTTGGACAGGAAATATCTCTCTCTCACACACACACACACACACACACTCTCTCTTACTCATACTTTGTTCTGTCTCCCTCTCTCGCGTCTTCTCTTCTTTGTAACCCTTCTCCTTTCTCCCTGCCTCGGCGTGGCCCTGGTGCTGCATTCCTGACTTAAAAGGAATCAGCTGCAGAGACACAATTATGTTTCAAGACCTAAGGAGCAAACCAGTGGCCACTACAAGACAGACACACACACACCCACACCCACACCCACACACACACACACACACACACACACACACACACACACACACACACACACACACACACACACACACACACAGATAGACTGAGTGTGAGAGATCGGGGAGAGGGATCGGGACAGTTCAAAAGAGCCATCGTTTCTGTTGAGTGATGAAAAGAATAGTAAAGAGAGAGAAAGAGACAGACAGAGAGAAGTGCAGAGAGAGAAAAAGAGAAGTCCCTTCTCCTCCAAGCCTTTCCTCCTGCACCCAGACACACAGCTGCAAAGCCCTGCTGTGATTGGCCGGACAAACAGACAGATATGCGCACCACATGAGCAACGGAGCAACTCTGTGTAAAAGCTGGGAGGACTGCTTGAGTGTATGGACATGGTATGGTTCCTGTGTGTGTTGGTCCGTGTGTGTGTGTGCGCGTTTCTGTTCCCAGTCTTGTGGGTGTGTGTGTGTAAGTGTTTAGAGTAGAGAGTATGTGTGTGCGCACCGTCTGAGTGGAGCGTTTATTTTCAGCCGGCTCTAGCTTCTGCTGTGGAAGATTACTTATTTTAGTCCTTTCTTTCTTTTTTCTTTTTTCTTTGCTGCGTTCTCAGCTGCATTAACTAGAGTGGACGTTGGCGACGCCGGAGAACCCTTTTACCATACTGACCGTTTGCTCTTGTGTTTCCTCTCCCCTCCTCTCCATACACAGAAACTGATGACTATGCGGAGATCATAGACGAGGAGGATACCTACACCATGCCCTCTAGTAAGTACCAAATAACCTCCTTAATTCTTAATCCTGTCAAGCAGGCTGGTAGCTGCTTCATTTGCAGTATGTTTGTCCCACTTGGGGCTGTCAACCAGACCTTGCTTTCTCTCCGTCTCTCTCTCTCTCCCTCTTTCTCTGTCTGTCTGTCTCTCTCTGTCTGTCTGTCTCTCTCTCTCTCTCTCTTTCTCTTTCCCTCTTTTGAGATCCAGATGTTTCTGACTTAGGCCAAAATTCTGTTTGAAACGTGGCTTCTGCGCTTTATCATGACCTATTTTTCCTCCAGCCGTTCTGTCTGTTTCTTTCTTTCTCTCTGTCTTTCATCATCTCCCTTCTGTATCTGTTGCTCTTTTATCTTCTTTCTGTTTGTTTGAGTGGCCACAGGAACTGTGCTGCTATCTACACCTGAGAATACCACAGGTTGTTTGACCCCCTTCTTGCCAAATCTAAATAGTTGTCGTCATGTGTTTTGGAAATAATAAGGTTACTCAGAGGGGTACTGAGAAAAGAAAAAAAAAACAGGCGTAACAGATTTTGCCTAGTGTTTATGTTTTAAATATTTCCAGAAAAGGTTTGCTTGAGTGCTGCCTCACGCTGAACAGATGTTCAGGCATTTCAACCAGACATTGAGAGCCTCAGAACTTAAACCTGCGGCTCATGATCGTTTACATGGCTGTCACTATTCGAAACTGTGACCGAAAACACTGAGGTAATTAGCTTGAACTTCAGCTAACAGCTGGTGCTTTTCATACAGCTAGTAAAATGACTCGTTGCGTCTTCCTGAGGCCTGTCACAGGCCCTCTAAGAAACCTTTAAAAATCACACATACAGTTCCATTTTGCTTAGAATCATCTTAAGGTGGACTGACCAAGCATAGGGACTATTTTCAACACAATATCCATTTAGTTTCGTGATGCCAGCTACTGACAAGTACTGAGTTTCTTACCAGATATTGTTGAGAAGCATCAACAAGCATCCAGCTGTTTTAAAACATTACCTGGAGCTCTTCTCTTTTCGTTTGGACGTATCTCAATGTGACAAGTGTAGCATGGTTCTCTCTCCTATGCTAAACCTAGCTTGGTGATGGAAGCTGAAACTGGTTTATTGGTCAGAATTACCACCCAAACAGTGGTGCATCCCCTTCCTCAGACAAGACAAGGCCAGGAGCCCAGTTTAGCATCTGAGTCAGCCAGCCAGTCAGTCACCCTCGGGCACTGTTACCAGCCTGAGCTAATGACCCTGAGTCTCGTGGCCTCATGTGAGGCAGGGCCCAACAAAAGGCCCTGTGCACCAGGCGAAGAGCCGCCGGCCTGGCACATCATGGGGATCAGAGGGCTGTCCCAGGCCCAGCTGACTGCCTCAATGAACTCCCCCATACCCCCTCTGCCTGACCATGAAAGGCCTGAACCTAGATTTTTATGTGCTGTGGCAGTGTAAAGCACAAGCATGAAGTATTAGTGCCTGTTAGCACTGTACAATACCATATACAGCATAGCTCCCCACAATATTTGTAGACACTAACTGTCTGGGATGACTCTGTTCAGGGAGTTTTATGTGCAATGCTGATCCTTGCACAAACATTGAAGGTAGTGGCCTTCTTGTATAGTACTGTGCCTCTCTATTTCTATTTTTATGTAAGGCTGTACACTGCTGTATGAGACCGCTTTTGGCAGTTTATTGTTTATTAAAACATACGTGTCTGTGTTGTTAAACACACATGTAGGATATTCGCCGCCAGGTGGATCTCCTTCAAATATGGTTGCCACCTGCCGTGATGAGCCACGGTTGTCAAAGTATCTGTCTTAGGGAAAAAAACATTGGACACTGTATTACATATGGACTGGCAAAGTGTTGTTAATAAAAGAACATAGACAACATCTGGCTCATTTTGTAGAGTCGACCACTGGATTCTACATGGCTGTGAGCCCAGAATAAATAGCGTTAAGTACAAGTACATGATCAGACAGCAATTTACATTATTTTTTTGCAAGCTTGGTCAAAAAGTGATGGCATTATTTCACCAGTAGCTTGTCCACTGCCACATTAAAAGGGACAGTTATAAACTCATAGCAAAAACTGTATGAGATAATATATTTTCACTGTTCACTGTACATCTCAGAGTCCAGTGGTTCATTGTTTAACTCTAGGCCATGTTGAAATGTCTGGCATGATCATCTCATGCTTCATTATTTTCTGCGTCACGGCTGACGTCACTTGATCATCAGTTGAGCGGCTTCATTGTGCCTTCACAAAACTGCATTCTTCTGTCTGTATTACCAGTAGCACAGAGATCTTAGCTTAGCTTAGCTATGCTTAGATCTTACCTCATGCCATGTAGCATTGAACCTTTATTTTTTCCACTTTTCTTTCCTCTCTTGCCTTGTCTAATTCAAAAGTCAACATCTGGGTCAGTCCTCTTGACCTCCACCTCAAGTGCCACTTCTGTACTCATTCTCTCTGATGACTGTTATTTGTTGATGCCTCTTCTTGTCCACTTGGCCTCCCCATCTCTCCATCCTGCACTGTGTCTTGCTGTCACATTCTCTCGTGTTCAATTCTGATGGTTCTAAATACCAGCTCTTTTGCTTTTCTCCTCACTTTAAATGTCCAGCAGAGGGCTATGGCGTAGTTGAAGGTAACCCTGTCTTGCTCTCTCTTTCTTTTAGACTTTCTTTGTCTTTTTCTGTTTCTCACTCCTGTCTTTCTGCCTGTATCTCTATGTTTCTCTCCTTTTCTCTCTCCCTCCCTTTCTCTTTCTCTCTCACTCCCTCTTTCTTGCTCTCTCCCTCTCTCTCTTTCTTTCTCACTCTTCTCTCTCTCCCTTTCTCTCTCTCTCTGATCATGTCTTTTGGTAGACTAGGCTGTTCAACTCTGGTTTTGGAAGTCCACGTTCAGGTCCCCAACCCCATAAAATAGACCTCGATTTTGACATCATAAATTAGACGATGTGTAAACGGACTAATCTTTCTCCAGGGTTGACAGGCCTAGTTAGTATGGTGTGTCTGTGACTGTGTGTGTGTGTGTGTGATCTGTGTGTTTGACCATTGTCCAGTGCACCTCTCCATGTCATTAACTGTGTTACATTAGCACATGTGCCTGATATACAGTTGACATGTGCACTGCTCGGATTTATTGTTTATATTTCAAAGCGTGAAATGCAACTAGCCATAAACATGTGTGTCTGTGTGAACAGCGAGCCGAATTCAACATCTGTAAAGATTAATGCCCTGCAGTGATGGTTGTGACAGAGTGAAGTCGGCCTTCCCCTTTTGTTTGATGTTTGCATGGCTGAGCATTGTGCTTGTGTTGAAGTGCCAGTCAAAGAGTGTGGAAAGACATTAGCGACTCTAGCAATGTCCTTATGAAATGGCCTTGGTGTGCTTAAGGCATGATTGCTAGCTGACCAACACAGGGCTAAAACAACATGCTTACCTTGCCCGAGGCCTTTCTGAAGACCATGCTCGGTCTCGAGGTGCCACTGGCAGGCAGCTGACTGCCTGAGGAAGGGGTTGTGATGCTGGGATTGCTCTGTGCCCACAGCCAGGGACTATGAGATCCAGAGGGAGCGGATCGAGCTGGGCCGCTGCATCGGGGAGGGACAGTTTGGAGACGTCCATCAGGGGGTCTACGCCAGCACGGTATGCAAGCTCTTGGTCACACACATACTCATACACACACACACACACACACACACACACACACACACACACGCACACGCACACGCACACGCACACACACACACACACACAGAACCAACGACTACCTTGCTAGACAATATCCCCAACATGTGCTTAGACAAAAGGAAATTTTAGTCGTTGCGTTTAACTTGCAAAAAACTTTTTCTCAATTACCACAGACAGTGATTCAGTCAGGTCAGTCCTTGATATGTACTGTATTTTTGTGAGGCCACCATTAAAAGTACTAAAAGTAAAGCAGTATTCTCATATTCGACGGTGCTGTACACAGGCCATCCCTCTATTCGATCATCACAGTGATTTTCCTGTGTGCTTTTGTCCTCCCCTTCTCCAGGAGAATCCCACTCTGTCTGTGGCCATCAAGACCTGTAAGAATTGCACCTCGGACAGCGTCCGCGAGAAGTTCCTACAGGAGGCTTGTGAGTTCCAAACAGGGATTTTGATTTGTTAGCGTGTGTGTGTGTGTGTCTGTGTCTGTGTCTGTGTCTGTGTCTGTGTCTGTGTACATATATGTGTGTGTGGGTACATATGTATTTGCATGTGAGTGTGACTACAAATTTCTGACTATCTGTCTGTGTGCATATGTTCTCTGTGTGTGGGTGTGTGTGCTAAATTTGGGTCTTGTCATGTTGAGGACGTGATTGTAAAATACTGTGGATGTGGTCTGACAATTGAGGAAGTCTGTCTCCTTGTCGTAGCCTCTGTGTCACTTTGTGACCACACCATTAGTCAAATTTCCTTAAAACAAAACCATGTATTCCAAGGGATTGCACCTTACACGCATTTCTCTGATAGAATGAGTAATGAGTAATTTCTATTGAATAACTATTTTGACTTGCTGTTTAACCAGTGACCATGAGACAGTTTGACCATCCCAACATTGTGAAGCTGATCGGCGTGATCACAGAAAACCCAGTTTGGATTATCATGGAGCTGTGCACCATGGGAGAGGTGAGGCCTAACAAGTTCACACACACATAACACGCGCACACTCACACTCACACTCACACTCACACTCACACTCACACTCACACTCACACTCACACTCACACTCACACTCACACTCACACTCACACTCACACACATTTACCACTGTCCTTCTCTGATGTTTGTATGGGAAACTTATAGGAAAGTGTCTTGTCTGAATGTGTGTCTTTGCAGCTGAGGTCCTTCCTACAAGTCAGGAAATACAGTCTGGATCTGGCATCACTAATACTCTTTGCGCACCAGCTAAGCACAGCGCTGGCCTATCTGGAGAGCAAGCGCTTTGTGCACAGGTAAAAACCAAACAGGCCTAGAGGTGCAGAATTCATTTAAAAGACCCAAATGCTTTAATGATTGCTTCATTCCTTTTCCCCTTGTTTAGTCTTATCAATTTCATGCTGGATAAAGTTTTGAGCAGGCTCTTTGTGTGTGTATGTGTGTGTGTGTGCGCATGATTTCTGCAGGGACATCGCTGCCAGAAACGTCCTAGTGTCTTCCGCTGACTGTGTGAAACTGGGAGACTTTGGGCTCTCCAGATACATGGAGGACAGCTCCTACTACAAAGGTAAATTACTTCAAACAGCATCCAGAATGTTGCACTAGGATTGTGAATTGCCTTGTTGATAATTGCAGATGGATAAAAATGACACAGTAAAGCACTGTGAACTTGTGGAGAATATGCAATATCGCCATCTCCTGGTCATTTCTGAAGGGCATTGAGAGGCTTGCCAGTGTCAGTTTACGTGCTGTGAAATTGAGCAAGGGATTAAGTTCCTTGACTGTTTGACTCCAGCTTGGCAGCTTGTGAACCCAACCTGTCTCTCTCCTTTCAGCCTCCAAAGGGAAACTGCCCATCAAATGGATGGCTCCAGAATCCATCAACTTCAGGCGATTCACCTCCGCCAGCGATGTGTGGATGTTTGGTGGGTTACCCCCTGATATCATACAAGCTAATGAAATTTTACAAAATAATGAATTAATAGTACGCAAATACAGTATCCTCATGATAGTGATGGCACAAAAAAGCCATCATCTTGGGGCTAAACATTGACAAGAAGAATACATATAAAAGAGTTCATAGGATCCTTTAAGATGTTTAGAAATTAATTCTCTATTAACTCTCCCTCTCTCTCTCTCGCTCTCTCTCAGGTGTATGCATGTGGGAGATCCTCATGTTCGGCATCAAGCCCTTCCAGGGCGTAAAGAACAACGACGTAATCGGGCGGATCGAGAACGGCGAGCGGCTGGCCATGCCACCCAACTGCCCCCCGACCCTCTACAGCCTGATGACCAAGTGCTGGGCCTACGACCCCAGCAAGAGGCCCCGCTTCACGGAGCTCAAGACTCAGCTCAGGTATCCTCCAACCCCAACCACTTACCCCCAGTGTGCATTCAAATGTGCCACAGATATACAGCATGCTTGTGAGTATTAACATAACATTACGTAACCTTACATAACATTCGTGGCCTATGGACATTAATAGAATGAATGTGTACGAATGTGTTTCTGTATGGCTTTGTGGGCTATGATTTTGTACACTTTGTAAAGAGTTTGGTATTGAAAGTAAGCATGTGACTTCATGGAAGGACTGAAAAACAAATGGATGCGGTCAGTGGGGCACTGGCCTGTAGTTGACACACTTTACCGGTCATTGCTATTCGACTGAAGTAGTTGTTAGCATTTCAGATACTGGCAAAGGCCTCAGAGGATGTGGTCTGCCTGTCTCAGTCTCTCAATGCCAGACAAGTACCACTACATGTGTCCTTAAGTGCCAGTTTGTCTGAAATGTTCAAAGTTTGAATCATGATGGGGGAGTTCAGAGTACCAGAATGTATGGCATCCGTTCGTGTCGTTGTACCACGCCCGTTTGGCTCTTGGTGCTCCTGGTGGAGTGGCCAATGAGGCCCACTCTAGAGTGGCATCTCTGTAACCGCTGTGACCCAGGAACCGATCTCTTGCATTCATCCCTGAAGCGGAGGTGTGGTCATCCAACTGGCCTTGCTCCCTCTGCAAGCTCGCCACATAGTAACATTAAAGACATCAAACATAAACGTGCAAAGTAATACCGCGCACCAATGATCAGTGGTGTTCTCAACAAATTTTGAGTTACCGCCAGAAAGAAAACTAACCCCTTCTTAGTCCGATTTTGCCACATTGCACATCTAAAATTGAAAGGTGTTGTCTCCAGGCATGTTCTTTTTTCACACATGGCACCTCTGGCCCCACAAGACCAACCCAAAGTATATGTGCCGTTTGTGGTACACGTTATTTATAGAGCAGAGTGCAGACACAGGGTGGGAGGGAACATGAATTACAATGTGTTGCGATTCCATTACCACCCACTAGATGTCCCCACTCTGTTGTGGGCATGGAATGCCTGAAATGAGTAATTACTAAACTGGCAGTACATGTTTTAGTCAGACCTAAAAGATAACAAGCGGCCAAATACATCCTGCTTTTCCTTCGCTTGCCTTTTACAGGAAGTCCTTATGGTTGTCTAAATAGTGCTGCAGAGGGTTGAAGGTCCCTTTGAGCAGGAAGTTGAGTTTGTCTTCTACTCATAGATCCATTGTATGGGTACTCTCTGTGATGCCTGAAGTCATTAAATCTTGCTGCACATTATTGGTAAATTGTTCCAGCTCCATTGAGGGAAAAGAGCAGTTTAGAGGCATTCTTGGGACCACTAACCCCGGCTCCAAGAGGAACCTTTGTGCCAACAAGCATTTATGGGTTCCTGTGAGCGCTGTTAAGGAATGATTGTTGCAAATTGTTGCCCCACACACACACACTCACTCTCACACTCTAACACTCTCACACACCCACACACACACACAAACATGCATACACACACACACACACACACACACACACACACACACACACACACACACACACACACACACAATCACCTGGGCCTGTGAAAGCTCAACCGCCCTTGCTGTTAAGGTATTCAGGGCTTGCCAGCTTGGCTTGTGTTGTACTGCCCTGAAAGGCCTGGGCCCTGGGCGTCCCACACAACCCACCCTCACACTGACTGCCAGGCTCCAGTCTTTAAGCTATGGCCCATGGCCAAGGGCAACATCTAACCTCCAGACAGGGGGGTAGGGGGAGGAGAATGAGTGAGAGATTGAGTTAGTGATGGAGAGAGGGGTAAAAGAACGAGTGTAAGACAAAGCAAGAGCTATAAAACATCAATGTAGAACGAGAGAGAGAGGAAGGAAAAGAGAAACTTAAGAGTGGAGAAAGAGAGCTCCCCACGAAAAGACGGACAGAGTGCAGGAAAGAGGAGGTTTTGTTCCTTCAACACTTGGAACGCACTATCACAGACACCAGCCTTCCTTAAAGTTTGTGAGTAACCAGCCCTAGCAGAAGTGGGTTGCACTTTGAACGCCTGTGGCTATGGTATTTTTGTATGTATGTGTGTGTGTGTGTGTGTGTGTGTGTGTGTGTGTCTCAGATGTGATCATATCTGTTGATGCGTTCTGAGCACCCGCGGCATTGAGAAGTACTCACACAGTAGCTCTGCTTGTTTTGACTGGACGTTTGTTCCTCTGTAGGACCTGAACTATTAGCATAGATGGGGCTGTGTCTGGATATGTGGCCTTTATTTTGTGGATGGGCGACTTCCTGCTTCGGGTAAACATAGCGCTGTCCACAGTAAAGGTGGATGAGTAGACAATGACTGAATGTGGTTGGGGTTAAGGAGTCACGTCAAGTCCTACTAATGGAATATAGAAAAGCTACTTCTGATCATTGAAAATGTTTTTGTCTGAAGTGTCTGTCTGCCTTTGATATGTCATAGTTCAGATTTGGCCTGAAATAACATAGCCATTTGACAACACTGTAATAATGTGATCCGAGATATCAGTTAACATGTATGATATCCTGATATGCTAGAACCGTATAAACAATGAAACCCCAAAAAACTAGTACTACGTTTCATTGTTAAGCGTATGATTTTTGCTTACCATTGTAATGATAGTCCTGTAGAAGTGTTAACTGCAGGTTCTGAAGTAACTGATCCTTCAGGCATGATATTGATGGAGGGTTTGTCATTCGTCAGCGATGTCAACTGTGGGCTCTCTCTGCTCCTCCCTCCCCTGTGCAGCACCATCCTGGACGAGGAGAAGGCTCAGCAGGAGGAGAGGATGAGGATGGAGATGAGGAGGCAGGTCACCGTCTCTTGGGACTCGGGCGGCTCCGACGAGGCTCCCCCTAAAGTAAGACCACCCTCACAAACATACAGTGTATATATGGACTGTTATCTCTCTTTCTCTTTCTCTCCCTCCCGTTCACACACACATGGCTGCTGGTTTATACCTTAAAATGGCTGCTGGCTTTACCGTGGTCAACACGCTGTTCTCGCTTAAGTTCCATTCTTTAACAAGAATATGTCACGGCTGCATTCTGATATACTGCTCATAGAGGTCTTTCTCTTGGTTGCTGAAATATGTCCTTGTGTCAGGGAGAGATGGGGGGTCTCGTGTAGCTAGGAGACCAGCATAAATACAGCGCAGAAGTTATAGCAGATGAAGTCAGAGCTTGTTGAGCGAAGCTCTGATGAATGGCTTTGACGGGTCCAAGGAGAGTTCAGAGAACAGCAAGCAAAGCTAATTTGTGACCCTCTCTCTCTCAGTCTGTTAAGTTGGCTGACCTGTCCTGTGCTGTGCTGTGCTCTGCTCTGCTGTGCTGTGCTGTGCTATCCTTATCTGTTTGTGTGCACTATAACAGGATGTCTTTCTGTTGGGGGGTCAGCGTTCTGGAGATTTGGACCCTACTAGACATATTGTATCTGAGGCTTTGGCCTTGTCTGATTTCTGTTTGACCTCCGTAGGGATTAATCGAGAATTCCATTTAAAAATATATTAAATTAAGAATTCCATATAGATTATATAGATGTAATAGACTTAATTAAGAAATGAGTTGAACTAACTGTTCAAAAACAAAATGAATGCCCAAACAGATTAAAAAAACAAAAAAACAAACTAGCTACATGGCTTTGGCGTCTAAGTAGGTGTGACTTCCTTCAAGTATAAATACCTTTAACCATGAACACAACACACACACCCTCAGAGGTGTGAGACAGTCATGCCATATTAACAATCACACCATTGCTTTATCTCTCTCTCTTGCTCTCTCTCTCTCTCTCTCTCTCTCTCTCTCTCTCTGTTTTTTGCATCTGTCACCCTTTCTCTCTTATGTGCACTAAAATGTTTGGCCGATGAAGGAGCTGATTACAGATACATCATCTTACCTCACTTCTCTTCTCTTCTTGTCCCTCTCCCTCTTCCTCCCTGCAGCCCAGTAGACCTGGCTACCCCAGTCCTCGCTCCAGTGAGGGCTTCTACCCCAGCCCTCAGCATGCTGGGCAGCACAACCATTATCAGGTACACACACACACACACACACACACACACACACACACACACACAACATGAAGCCACTGGTTGGCTAGTCTTTGTGAGTGCATTTCTAGGTTGGTCTATACAAGGGTACTGATTGTTGCATAGTTTATTCCTTCACCACTAGATACTAGACCTATGCTACTAGACCTATGCCATGTGTGTGCATTGTTCTCCATTGCAGTTAAATATTTCTGCACTTATGCAGAAGAGGACAGCTTAACAGGCCAAGCTTGTCATGCTTGTCATCCCACTGACCCCTCTAGGAATGAATGAAAAGTTTTTAAGTTGTTTTACAGTGCCCCAGCCTGTCATAAAGCAAGCTGACAGCAGGCATTTCCTGTAAGGCCCTTTAAAAGTACTGGCTTTATTGACTTGAGACAGATTCCATCTGCTGAAAAAAATTCTCTCTCTCAAATATTCAGTTGTTATCGCTTTTTGTTAAGGGTTAGGGGAGGGGTGGGGGGCATGCTGGCTTTGCTGTTTTGCCTTATAAGGCATTCCTTGTTTTAAAGGGCAAGACATTTTTATGGTTATTGTTGTTATGAGCCCTCAACCCCCATTTAGTCATTTTATTTTTAGACCTGTAATGGGTGAGGATTGTAGATTGCATGAGGGTTGTGTATGTCTTAGTGGGTTTCTGCACTGGGGGGCGGGTGGCTATCGTGAGAATTTGGGGTCAGCAGAAGAGGTTTCTGCATGTCCTTGGAGTTGCACTGGAGTCTAGAGCCTGATAAACCTGAACTTTATGAAGGCTAGTATAAACCAGCTGAATTCTACAGTGGACTTGTTCAGTCCAGCCCGTCTTTAACCATGGTGAACATGTTCAGGTGTCTGGCTACCCCTCGCCGCACGGCAGCATGTCCTCCATGCCCAGCGGAGGCTACCCCCCTCAGGCCTCCGTCCTGGACCCCCATGACTCCTGGAACCACCACAGACCACAGGACGTTCCCATGTGGTCCCCCAATGTAGAGGTAAGTCATACCCCCCCCCCCCCCACACACACACACAAAAACATCTACACCTCACACACATTCAAAATGGTAACTCGCCTTTAACCTAAGCTAATTTAGATGGCAGTAGTGCTGCTCAGGGGTCTTTGCTTACTTCTGTGCTTTTAATCAAATCACTCGACTCTTCCCAGCAAGATTATAATAACTAACAGGATCTGTATACAATTAAAACAATTCACTGCACTTCCTGCAACTGCGTGCTGTTTGGATTGAAATTGACTTTCTTGGCTCATATTACCTTAGCGGATGTTATGCTGCTGCCTTAACTTGTGTGAAATTAACAGTGCACTGTAAGGCCCCAGGCCCTACTAACTGCAACAAACTTTGTTGAGCTACCTCTTTCTCTGTCATCCTGGGAGCTACTGATACCCCATGGCTCTGTTAGCCTGTACACTATTAGCTAACTAACTCTCAAACTTCAATGAACCGAAATGCCTATTAGCCTGACTGCTACTAATACCTCAACTGAAATGAACTAAAATCCATATTAGCCATGGTACAGCCACCAAACTAGTGCCACCCAACCAAAGGGACCCACTTCTAGATGGTACGCTACTAAGACCTACCTCACATGAACCGATGTGAGTTGTGCGGTGCTAGCCCTGGACGGCAACTAACACCCCGAGCCCCAAAATGCAAATTAAAGGAAGTGAATTGACGTGCCGCGCCTCGCTCCACCCCTTTAGGACGGAGGGGCTCTGGACATGCGGGGGCTAAGCCAGGCGCTGCCCCCACACCTGATGGAGGAGCGGTTGATGATGCAGCAGCAGCAGATGGAGGAGGACCAGCGCTGGCTGGAGCAGGAGGAGAGCTTCTTGGTAACGGCTCCACTTTCTGCTGCAGGGGAAGCGCCGGCCTTTCTCTGGCTCTGAGCGGACCTCTTGAGACACTCTGGGGACGGGGCGCCCTCTATATTTTGGGGATTCTATTCTGTCGCCCTCTCTTGTGGTATTTCGGGGATTTTGGGGCTAGCTCTAGACCGAAGGTTTATTAACCTCCAGGTACATTGAGTAATAGTGCTATATATCGATTCGTTTGCATATAAATAGTTCCATTCATTTGTGACCACATTGATTCATGAGTTAGGCTGTTTGGGCAGATGTATAGTAATCCCCTAAAAACTGTGGCTCTTACTTTAAACACTTTTGCACTGTGTCTTGAAATGGTTCTCAGTGGTTGGTTTTCTGGGTTTGGGTACTGCTTTTTTCTAAAGCTTCTTCCTGCACAAAGATTGCCTTTTCTCTATGCCTATGGACTAATTTCTGCTGGGAATAGAGCCTTTCCTATTTTGAAAGTGTTCTTGCCCTGTGACAAGTGTGGACTAGAAATGCATTGAACTGCAACAGATTGGACTGGTGTTGATTTCAACTGAGGGCATTGCGTTTTGCTGAACCAAATCAGATCAAATACAGAGGTTGTCACCACTGGGACAGCCCAATATGGTTTTGTTTTGATCTGAAGATGTTTGGAATATTCAGTGGTGCTGTGAAGATCGTGAAGAACCATGTTTGTTTTGGAATTCTAAGCAGCTTGTCTCGACAACTTTTTGCGCCTTAGAAGGATGTGAAGTTTTCTTGGGAGTCTCAGTGTCTTCATAACAAGTTAGAAACCAGTTGTCTACAATCCTGTCTCCTGGAGTAAACAGAGAAACCTGTCTAAACGGCAGTGAACAGGTTACTTGAGATGCAACCTGCCAGCACCTTAAGCAGCCAGTAATCCGTACCGTCTGAATTAGTGTTGGCGGCATCGACCCCCATGTGCCCACGTTTTCTCTGAACATATGGTGTGCTTGTTGTTGGTTTTACCTTTTAGCCGAACCGGTGCCTCGGTGATATTTCACTGTCGTTCTCCTGCCATTAAAATAGGCTCCCGGTTGCTGAAAAACAAAGCTATAAATCTATAAAGTGTGGCTGTGAGTCCAACCTGCAGCCACAGATCCACCTCCCCCAGGAAACGGCCTGGCATCCGTCGGAACACTACATCCCCCAAAAGAGAAGAGTTTTCTGGCTCCTTGCGATGGAGAGTGGAGTCCTCTCTGGAACGCTGCGTGGAAGCTGACTGGAGAGAGATCACTATCTCTCGCTCTCTGCCAAGCCGCATCTGAAGCGGCGGCCTACTCCGTGTAAACAGGCCTCTCACCACTCAAGTCCGTTATTAAAAAGAAATAAGTTGCTGATGCGCGTTCGACGTCAATACGGGGCCGGTGTGAAAACAGTGCGCGGCTTTTTCGTCCAAAAGCAGGAGGTGTTGAGAAATGATCGAAAGCCATTGGGGGAAGCAGCCGACCACCACGTTTGTTTTGGACAGGGGTGATGGGAAGTTCCAGAGAGGTTCGGTAATGCCGGTCGCAGGTACTTGAGTGAGTGGCCACTGTAATTTGGAAGCTCCTCGACTTCCTGGTGAGGTCACCTCCATGCTGCGAGAGCTGTCTCTCTTTCTCTCCCTCTCTCTCGTTCTGTTTCTCCAACTGTCCCTCTCTGCCTCTCTCCCTCCTCTCTTTTTCCTTTCCTCCAATGGAAAGTCTGGCACCTCTCCTCTCCTCAGACAGGGTTCATCTGGTCATCCATTACTGCCAGTTGCCTTTGGCTGCCCAGGGGCTTTTGTGGGAACCGGTGGAAATCACCAGCATTTTGGAGCTTCTCTGTAAACTCCTAAAGATAGGTGCCACCTTAGATTGTTGTCAAACCATATCTATGAATACTAGGGGCCCCTTGGCAGAATCCAGAATCTGTTCTGTCCTGCTTTTTATTTAGCAGGGGGAATTTTTTGACTTCATTGCGGAGAGAAAATGTAGTAATTACAGTGATGTCAAACGCTACTTTTGTTGGCTTAATTTGATGGTGTAAAACCAGCATGGCTCATTTAGAGACCGAGAGATAGAAAGACAGAGAGAGAGGGATCATGAGAGAGTTAGAGAGGCTAAGCAAATCAGCAGAGAGAATAAGTGGAGCAAGCGAGGGAGGGAGTGAGAGGAAAGAGAGAGAGAGGGAGAGGAGTCTCTTGGCCGAGTGTTTTCTCTGCATGAATCCGTCAGGCGCATTCTAAAGCCTTCCCCCCTAGCTGGAGAGACTTGCTCACTTGCTCGCCCCCTCGCGCTGCCGATGGACTCTCTCTCGGCACTCTCTCTCCGCTCGCATAGGCTCCGGGCTCACAGGATGCACGTTTTCAAGTCCTGCTTTGGGAAAACGGTACGGGAGATGGCGCACAATTTTTGGGGTCTTTTGTTGGATTCCATGTGTGGTGGTTTTGGTGGGCAGAATCTCAATTTTGTTTTGAGGTTCGTGCCTGTTGTGGTGCAGCTGAATAACTTGCAACTTGATTGGATTTTTATAGGACTGTGAGTTTGTCTGCATGCTTGGGTCTACAGAGAAACTTGGTTTGATACTGTTTTTAATGCCGGTTGCATTTGTCTAAGCTAATGTGTATGTGGGATTATATTTGTCTGACTGACTCTTGTGTATCTGTGTATTGGTGTGTGTATCTGGGGGGGGGGCACCTGACATTTGTAAACTAACCGTAGGGTACTTGACGGATAGTGAAAGACATGGAAAGACATGAATGATACTCTGGAGCCTGGAACTTTATGTACTGCATGCTGGCTGGAAATGGGAAGAAAACAGGATGATAATGGGTTTCCTTTTTTGAATCTCTCCGCTCTCTCTCTCTCTTTCTCTCTATCCTCTCTCTCTCTGCCTTTTTTTTGGTGCAGAAGCCGGAATCCAGGAACTCGAGGGGCAGCTTTGACCGCGAGGATGGCAGTCTCCAGGGCCCAGTGAGTTTTCCCATGTCTTGTGCTTTCTTTATGTTTACTCCCACAGGGACTTGCCCATTTTCTATATCCATATCTATCCAGTCCGCTTTCGTTTTCCCTGACTTTCCAAACTCTGTTTTTCTCCGCTTTCTCCTACTCTCTGCTTCCCTTCTCACACTTCTCCCTCCGCCTGTGTGCAACGTCTTCTTCAATGTTTTCCATATTCACGACTAAGACTCAGGAATTTAAAGCTGGTATACTTGCAGTGCTAGTTGTTAAATAAAGCTGGCATGCAGAGGGGGGTTTTACCTTTGAAGAGGAGCCTCCCCTCCACACCCTGCCCCCACCCCTACCTGCCCTACGGGCATGTCATCTGCTGTTAACCTCAGAAAGTCCCAAATGAAGGTCTGTATTAGTGAGGAGTAGTAGCAGTAGTAGTAGTAGCGGTGGTACACTGATGTTTTGAGAGAGTGCAGACCTGGACATGAGGGCGATGTGAATGTTTGTTTTTTGGATCCCAGCCGCACGGCTCATCCCCAGTCGTTAGCTCCTGGCCCCACAACCAACCACTTTTCGTGCCACCATCGCCACTGGGTAATCTGGAAGAAAAAAAACAAACAGGCGTCAGCAAGGGAGAGAGAGAGAGAGAGAGAGAGAGGGAGAGACAGAGAGAGAAAGAGAGAGAAAAAGAAAAAAAGGAGGGAGAGAGGACCCACAAAACCAGGCCCCATTTTCAGCAAGTAATTACAGAACTGTCTGAACACAGCTAGAGAGAGGAAGCGCTGGTATGCAGTGTAAGTAAAAGTTTGTGTGTGTGAGAGGGAGTGAGAGACAGTCTGGTAGAGAGGGAGGGAGGGAGTGAGTGAAAGTGAGAGAGAGCCAGAATGGCGAGCGCACATTTAAATACAGCTTGGGAGACCCGCCAAGGGTGCTGCTATCCGCGGGGAGAAAAAACGTAGCCTGGGCTTGGAATGCCGATCATGCATTTTGGACGCCCGCCCCCATGAGAAGGTCTGAGCATGCTGGGACAACCACAAGCAGCACCCACAATAACACGCAATGCCCCCTTACACTCCACTCTCTCCACTCTCCCCAGCGCCTCTTCTCCCCCCCCCTCTCCGCTGCCATAAATGCCTACTGCTAGTCAGACAGACAGGGAGGGGTGATGGGTGCCCTTGTGGGTGCGCTCCCCCCCTCTGTGCGTTCCCTCTGACGGCCTGTTTGTGTTTCTATTTTTCTCCGGCAGACGGGAAACCAGCACATATACCAGCCCGTGGGCAAGCCAGGTAAGAGCGATGTGCCGGCGTGTGGCGGGGGTAATTGCTGCAGGGCACTCGCCCACCACCTCTCCTCTCCTCTCCTCTCCTCAGCTCAGCAGATTCTTAACTAACCAGCAGGCAGCCACAAGGCACTCAGCCTTCTGAGAATGGGGTGGGGGGAGAAGGGGGGAAACTGCCAACAACAGCATACTTTCATGCTTAGATGTTTATATTGTGCGGTAGTGTGCACCATAACATTTGTACGACTCGTATCCCATATTCATAGCAGATGCCTTTGACTACTATTTCAATACATCGACATGCTTACAGTATGAAGCACTATGTTTACATTCAAGCAGAGAATGGATAAAAAGTGCAGTGCAGAAGAGATATGAACATACCAGAAGCAATAGCCCCCCTACAGTTCTATCCATGCAGTGGCATTCCTAGCATATCAGTTTTATCTGTTGAGCTACAGTAGCACTACACACACACACACACACACACACACACACACACACACACACACACACAGTTATGGAATAACCCTCAATCTGACCTGTTCCTTCAGAGCATGCAGCTCCTCCCAAGAAGCCCCCTCGACCTGGGGCTCCTGGCATGGGCAGCCTGGCCAGCCTCAACCCCACCGACAGCTACAACGAAGGAGTCAAGGTACGGCCACCCGCACTTACACCTCACCCACCACCTGGGGGCACTGCTACAGGACCAGTCAACAAACTAAACAGATAATTCCTCACACGCACGAAACACACACACACACACACACACACACACACACACACACACACACACACACACACACACACACACACGCTAGATATATATGCAACTCTTCTCTTGAGAAGTGAACACAAATACAGAGATGGATACTGGTGTTAAGCGGTTCCCCTACAGCTGAACCGAGTTAGAAGGATGAGTGATGAATCCTAGTGAACTCTTGCCCTGTAAAGCATGCGCTGCGTCTTCCTCAAAGCACTTCTTCTGCGGCTGTTTTATTTGAATGTCATTTTTCATCACCCCAGCTCTCGCTACGCTGTGAGGCAAGACTAACAGTAAGGGGAGCAGATGGGGAGCAGATTAGGGGAGGTGGTGGGAGTTCAGTTAGGGCTTGGAGGAGGTGGGGGGTGGGGGTGGGGGGGGGCATCTGGAGGGGTAGAAAAGATGAAATTGAAATAAAAAACTGGCGGCTAAAGCTGAAGCTCTGCGCCCATCCCTCCCCTGGTGCACCCGCGGCCCCGGATAGAGTTGCCTCTGAGTCAGCGGAACCTGGCGCAGCAAAGCCTCCCTCGCCCCGCTGCCAAACCTCACAAGAAAAGCAAGAGGCCCCAGACCCTGATTTCTCAACCCCCGGAACACACACACACACACACACACACACACACACACACACACACACACACACACACACACACACACACACACACACACACGTTGCACATATTTACACACATGTCTGTGTGTGTGTGTGTGCATTTCAGTGGATGTGTGTGTTAATATATATATAGAAAGTATCGAAATAACTGCATTTTTTGAGGCTAATATGGTAGATCTACACAAGATACATACATGTACCACAAATGGTTATTTTTGCAGCAAGCAATAACAAACAGGGGTCAGTAACTGTGGTCAATCGTTCCTGCTGGCTAGCAGTGTGCTGACGTCAGAGATGGATGGGGAAGGCTTTTTTGTTTTTGTTTTTGTTAATCTTTTTTTTCTCACACAACCAACCCTGAGTCCCAGTGGGACACAGACTCTACTCCAGTGTCGTTCTTCTACGGGAGTCCAAAACATTCAAGCATCCTGGCTGGATAAAAGCACACTACAGCCCCACCCCCACCCAGCCCTTCTGAGGGAATACCCCTTTGAGAGGCTCCTTGGCTGAACCAGCCAGGCTGAAGCCTCCATAGCCCCTCTCCAAGGACAATGTGTGGTTCTTACCAGAAAGAAGACTGAGCAAACAAATAAATGACTTGCCCTTTTCATCGAGAAGCCATGAAAACAAGCACCACAATTCTGCATTTGAAGAGCTTTTTTGGGTGATTATCATCTTTTTTGAAGAAAAAAACACCACAAACAAACTCGTTTTCTATTACATCCAGAACTATGGACTGAACCAGCAACAATAAGAAGAGCGTTATTGCACTTGAAAAGCATTTATCAAAACTGAAGGCAGGGTGGACGGCAGAACTTGGCCCAATCCATATGATAATCTTTCTGTTGCTGCTCTGTGAGCTAAAGCTTGGTGTGTTTTAAGAAAGCATGTATCTGATCTGGTTTTTCCTCCTGCTTTTTTTAATGCAGTATTAATCATCTCTCCCCTCTTTTGTTCTCCTGCACCCCCCCCCCCCCCCCCCCCCCCCCCCCATGCTTGCCTTTCCCCTGTTTCCTTTTGGTCTGGCACACTGTTGTTGCACGTAGCCCTGGAGGGTAAGCGCTCTGTGTTTGCGTCACGCAACGTCTGGCCACTAGGGGGCTGCTACTGCTCACACTCACAGACTCACCACAGTTCAGGATGGAATGGAGAGCTGGCACTTAATAACTCATACTTATTCTAACACGCTGGTCTCACTAAAGCTGAGTTAGACAGGATCCTCATATCCTGAACACCATTCTTTAGCTCTTCAAATTTTAGCTGTCCGTGGTTCAACACTTGTTACTAAGGATACCATATAAGTTAACTACATTTAATTGAGTGAATTGAGTCCCTAAACAAGTTTTAAACGTGTATTGAAAGTCATAATGCAGTCAGGGTTTCTGTAGATATATGCACTTATATAGCCATCCACTGTTTTTGGTGGTGTATGAGTGTGGGTGTGAGAGTATGCACCGTAGTCACCATCACTTACTGTAGAGGAGTGATATAGCTGCTTTTGAGTATAACCCCTGTAGATGGTATCTTGTCCTGTGTCTATGTGTATGGTATTTTTGGTGTTACGTTCTATCTGTGTTGTAACCTACCGTGTGTGTGTGTGTGTGTGTGTGTGTGTGTGTGTATGTGTGTGTGTGTGTGTGTGTGTGTGTGTCTGTGTGTGTGTGTCTGTCTGTCTGTCTGTCTGTCTGTCTGTCTCTTGATTTAAGATCATTACAGCAGTGTTGGTCTCAGAGAAAAGGACACAGTTACCTATTATACAAGATTTTTTTATTGCCAATTTGATTTTGTTAAACAGTGAGTGTAGTCCTTCTCTCTGAAGCCATGCTTTAATGGCACACTACACCTAAATCCATAAAATCACATAAATCCAAAATTCAGTGACCATCAGTCAAATATTAAATTATTGTGCAATGCTGTCATCTGGTGGTTGAAAAGCTGAACTCAAATCAATGAGAATAAAATGTAGTACTAAAATAAAACACTGCACTCTAGTGGACATCTAAGTAAATGATGTTCATAAGCCTTGTAAATGTGCACAGGCGTGTGTAGAGCAATGAGACCAGATCCTGAAACCTTAACCTCCTGAAAAACAATCCGTAACAGCACTGGTCTCTGCTGAATGTTATGTTATGGAATGGCCCCTTCTGAGATTCTTCCCTTCATGCATCTCACCTTGGTAGATACAGCCTCAGGAGATCAGTCCTCCTCCCACCGCGAACCTGGACCGGTCCAACGACAAGGTGTATGAGAATGTGACAGGCCTGGTGAAGGCCGTCATCGAAATGTCCAGTAAAATCCAGCCGGCTCCACCCGAGGAGTACGTGCCCATGGTGAAGGTAAGGTCCTCCGACCGACATTTACACTTTTAAGCATGACAACACCGTGGCTAGACAAGTCTTCAGGCTAATTTACATGTATGCAATGTTGTTTTGTTACCTAGCTTTACTCATGTTAACTAGCTTTACATGTTCATTTCATAGCAATATAGAATTTTATCTAACCATCTACCACTGTGATGCTCTCGTTCCACAGGAAGTGGGACTGGCTCTGAGGACTCTGCTGGCCACAGTGGATGAAACCATTCCCATCTTACCCACCAGCACACACAGAGAGGTGAGCATCTCAAGCTACATATAATGTATGATCTTCCATATAGCCTAGTGCCATTTCACTATGGCGGACGACTCCATGACTACAGATTAGTGTTGTTAGTGGCAGTGGTGTGTAGTTATGAATATTTAGATCTATAGAATCTACAGACTGCTATACAAGTACAGACAGAAACGCATATAAAAAGGGGAAAGGTGAATAACTAAATCTTACTGATTCAATTTACCATGGGCTCGACCCCTTTCCTTACCCCCAGATCGAGATGGCCCAGAAGCTGTTGAACTCTGACCTGGGTGAGCTAATCAACAAGATGAAGTTGGCCCAGCAGTACGTGCTCACCAGCTTGCAGCAGGACTACAAGAAGCAGATGCTCACCGCCGCTCACGCGTTGGCCGTGGACGCTAAGAACCTCCTGGACGTCATCGACCAGGCCAGGCTCAAGATGCTGGCACAGTCCAGACCGCACTAGCTTAGCCTAGCTTCCCACAGGAGCCTACGAGGTTGTTTTTCAGCAGGAAAAGGGAAGGGGCCAAAGCACGGCAGCACCAGAGACGATCGCCCTGCGATGAGGTGGTTTGGGATTGCAAGCTGGTGCTGTCGAGTGCAAGGACTTTCAGTGCAAAGAAAAGATAGGACTTTGCCCGTTCTCATTCCACGCGTTTTTTGTTTGTTTTTTGAACACTTGGACTCCTCTTTGCTGCTTCTCCATTCTCCCGACGGCTGGAGATCGACAGCAAGAAAAGAACTCTTTGTTTTTACTCTTCTGCCTCGTCTTTGTTTGTGATGATTCTTTTTTGTTTTTTTGTTTATTCCGTTCTGTTTGTATCCTGAGGTGAATTTTATTTCAGGTGGAGGCGACAGATACCCTTCCTCCCGTCAGTGCAAAATTCAACTAGCTGGAAAACAGCATCAACTGGAACCCATGAAGGAACTATTCTCTTGTTTTTCCATTGCTGTCCAGTTCTGGGCAATCCCAAAGTTTGACACTTTTATTGTATCTATTCAGACACATTTCTTTTTTTTTTTATGTCCAATAGTATCTCAGCCTATATGCTAGACCCTACATTCTGGATTTAAAATATCTATTTTGAAGGCTATTTCAATGCTCTTATCCCCCTGTTGTGTAGGCCTCAACAACAAATGGAAATCATATTTCCTTACTGAACAAATATCACACCACTTTCTAAGTTAACTAATAAGAGTATACAAATAAATATATTTTTAAGTGGACAGAACTTCTGAGGTGAACATGAGGACTGTTGAAAAGAGCCTGTAAGGAGGCATGCCTATATATTGAAAGGATGGTTCATGCTTCCAAGGCTGAGGTGAAGAAAGGCAAACATCAACGCTGCTTTCGGCAGTCATGGTCAATAGAAAACGAGCACATCACTGCTAGAAACAGAGATTAATTTGCAGTTCTCCCAATAAACATGTTACTTTATATATATTTAAGCCATGTTTTCCTATTTGACCAACCCTTTTATTACTTCCCTTGACAGAGGGGTGGATGAAGATCTCTCCTTGGGTTTGGGTCACTCTTGTTCCCATGTGTACAGTACAATCTATTAATGAGATCACTAGTCATTTTGGGTATAAATTATTCTCAGGAAGAATTGACTGTACAGATCCTTTAACTAATAAAAATGTGTTATCTGTATTCAGAAAAACTGCCTCTTTCTTTAGCCTTGTCATCTTGCAAGATTCCTGTGTGTCTCACTTTTGAAGTAAGTCAAAACGTTAAACCAAGTGTATCTAATTCTGACAGTTCCTTTCGGTCTATCCATGATACTCCCAAAAGGCACTTTGGAACTGTGAGCAAATAATCAGTGTGTATATATATATATATATATATATTTATATATATATATAAGCCAATAACTGAGCATTTTTTTTTTTTGCAATTACTCTTTCATTTTCTAGGCTTACATTTGACTTGAACCCTGCATTTGTGAACTTTGCATAGAATCATTGAACTACACACCCAGGCTACACAATGTTCAGAAGGAGTTTTACTTTTTATTAAAAAAAAGGAGAGGTTTTAGTCAAAGAGACCGAAGCCCATGTCATCGTCGGATCCCTCTGCCTCTGACTCCTCCTTCTTCTCCTCCTCGACTGTAAAGAAAGAGACCATATAAATAAATAATCTAGTACTGTTACAAGCACTCATTTCAACATGTCCATTCAGCAACAAACTCTAGTGTAATCTATAATTTTGTACAACCAGAAAAATATTTGTACTACAGCTTCAGCCACACTGAACACAACAAATGTACAAATTCTTTCCAATAGTATATACATATAATGGCCTGAGAGAAATCCCTTCAACATGTCCTTGGATTTTGGGACTCATATTGCAGTGTTTGACAACACAGAGTAGGTTTCAAGTGCTCTCCATTTAATTGCTCGCCTTTCATCACAAATGTGGCCCACCATTAAGCACTGGTTTAACAAAATTGACAGGTGCTGGTAAGGACTGGCAAACTGCTCACAATACTCTTCAAACTAATTTTGCAATGAGTGTACATCCGATGCACTAATATGCTTAATGCAAGAATTGCCAGATTTCCCTTCTCCCATGAGTGACTACCTATATCAAACACTGATTACTATAAAACAGAAGGGTATATAACCAGCACACAGAACAGTTTTGTGAAGTATGATGTAGGGGAGTGTTCCAAAATGAGGCCTTTCCTGTTTTCTGCAGAATACTACCACATAAGACCACCACTCTACAACACACATCACTTAATCCTGCTGATTGCCAAGTCTTTTCACTTAATTAACAGGTATAGTAAACACAAGCATTCCCATAGTATTTACAACTAGGGATACCATTACGTAGAAGACTTTGACATTTCTTCAAACAATTCACCCACGTACAACCCCAACCCAAGGGGTTACCCATCACACTCACCTGGTGCGGCGGCAGCAGCTGGGGCAGCTCCTCCAGCAGCGGCAGCAGCTGGGGCAGCACCGCCACCAGCGCCGACGTTGCAGATGAGGCTGCCGATGTCTACGCTGGACAGGGCCTGCAGACACACAATTTTTCAACATCTGCCTTGGGCAAACACGGTTTTGTGCACATCTCATGCATATCCCAAGTGAATGAGGCACACATTAACATATCATTATGAGTCATTCTGCAGCTCACTGCTCCGGGTTAGTGTGCTTCACTGTGCATCACTACCCTGGATGGGTAAAATGCAGAGATAAAGTTCAGATGTATTCAATTGTATGTGTGTGTGTGTCACTATCTCTGACATAAAATAGTCACTAGGGCTCATTTAATTTCCATTTCCATAGCAATACTACAAAAGTGCTTCAGATTCAATATTATTTTCAGCTGGCCCAAAGTTTTAGGTAATCTCATTAGTTCGAGTGCATATTAATACCAGTATGGGTAGACATAAACATTGCGTGCTCAGATGGCATTATGCGTAGCATCTTATCTGTCCATAGCCATCAATGCTTGTCAAGCCTTGTGACACAGGCGATCAACATTGGGCAGTTTCAATTCTCAGAAGCTGGTTAGTTGCAGTGCTTACCTTTGCGAAAAGACCGGGCCAGAAGGGCTCGATGGTGACCCCAGCTGCCTTGATGAGGGCGTTCAGCTTATCCTCCTGTGGCAGAAGAATAAATAAGTGTCAGGTCAGTCAACATGTGTGACAGTGGCACTCCTCTAGCCTACTCCCACAGCTATTCAGATTAGCTTGACAGCAACGCTAGCTAGCTTCCACTCTTAGGTTGCTAACGTCAACATTTGTTCAAATACTCTGGTCAAACGAGTACATTTAAGCTCTGTGTACAGCCATATTCCGTTCGAACATCTTGTTGAGCAAACTTAGCAAATACATTATGTTGAGAAACGATATCTAATTCCCAAATATGTTACACGTGTTAATCGCAACTACTAAACCCAAAGCGTACTAGCAGAGGTGGCAATGACCGGTCACATTATTGCAGTTTAATGTTGAATTTAACAATTGTAAACCAATATTAGTTCTCCAAGAAGCATATCTTATACTATTACTAGAAAAGCCCCAGTTACACAAATTAAGTATTGGGATTTGGCCTCAAAAGGTCGCTTAAACGATTTCGCGCTACTGTAAAGCTAGTTAGCTTGACACAGAGAACTGTTTGGCATATAGCTCAACAGCTACCTAGCTAACATGGTTAGCGATTGAAAGAATAGCTTACTGTGATGGCAACTTCATCATCGTGGAGGATGAGAGCACCATAAATACAAGCGAGCTCTGAAACGGATGCCATTTTACTTCAGTTATAGTATGTTTTCAGACACCGATGCCTAAATTACAAGGTGCTAGTCGCCGGATTGTTGGCCTTAGCTTCAAAAGAAGAACCGAGCACTATAGGCACGTCCGATATCAACCACGTTAAGGGCGGAAAGGGACTGCGAGAAGGCGGATGCTTCTTTTTTAAGCATCAACTGCGTCACAGATGGGGCGTTGCAACCATATGTCTATGGTTGCAACCCTTCATACAATTCAGCAGATTAACCTACTTTAGCCAAATAATAAAAGACAAACCATTAATGGCGAAAATGAAATGCCGACACTAGTATAAACTAATGCTTTAAAGGCGCAGCCCGCAATTTTAATCCCATATACTTTTTGTCAAATTCAGCGAATTGCTGCTCACGGTCGATTGTCGCTTAAGTAGGCTAGGTTATTTGCGTTCAAAAGAGTAGGCTAGTCCTGGCTCTGTTAATGGAAAACATAAAAAAAACTCGGACAAAATCATATTGTTATTGGATGTCTGTTAAGGGCAAATATCAACAACTCTTTGTGTAACCAAACCTGCCAGGGACCCTGGACCAATGTTCCCTCTAAACTGCGCGCGTGCGCAATCGCGCAGGCCAATCGAAGTGGCCGCGCAATAGATTTTTCGGACCACGCACATTTTTCAGACGGCACAAATATATTTTTTTAGGGGTTAAAAATCTGAGCATCAAAGTCGATGTAGGCTAGGTAATAAACATTTAAAATACTGACATGTCTGACAACCAAGCCGGATGTGCGTTAGAATGTTTACATGCAAAGTATCCTTTAGCTCTCTTGGCGGGCTCTGCTCAGCAGTTATAGGCTACCATGGCGAAAAGAAAGGCAGAGCAGGTGCCGCAGAAAAAGGTCTGCCTAACGTTTAAACATGAGTGGATAGATGAAATAGTTCAAACTGAGGTAGGATAAAACTTTCAGACATATTTACATATGAAGAAAGGAGTGGCGTGATCTGCAAATTCTGCTCGGAGGCAAACGCGAAAAGAGAGTTCGCTGGTGGGAAAACATGCAGTAAACACAAGTGAAGTGACATGATTCTGTTTGTCCGTAAAATTTGTGAGCACCTGGATGCCCGCTTCCCTGAAAATTAGCTGAGTTGGCTGTCTTTGAGCCGGATACGTTGGGTCGTGCAGTTAGTGAATTTGATCATGGTCTGAATGACGTGACCAATCTGGCGAAAAGGTTCGAAGCGCTTCTGGAGGAAGCATAAATGCGGTCCCGGGAGGCATTTGTCAACAATACAACGAATTCAAGTTCATGGTTAATGAAAAAAGTAAAAGCGGGCTGCTTAAGTCATTTTCTAATATTGTAACCTGGTCGCTGAAAAGTGAGCTTTTTCCAGATCTGGTACAACTTCTTGACATTTGTGGCACATTCCAAGCATCTAGCGCCGACTGTGAACGCGGTTTCAGTCTAATAAATATCTAAGACAAAATCGTGAGGCGAGAGAAGATTTGAGGAAGACATTTCCAATATTTTCAATTAGACTTATTAGGTCTTATAGCTCTAAGTGATCTTGATTACTGCAACAACAATTTGACATATGTTTAGTCAGAAAGATGTGTCTTCCATAGGCCTGCAGACAAGATGAGCCACACAGCCAGATAGGCCTACCTCCCTCAATGAAATTCAAATGACTTGTTTTGTAGCCTAGTTTGTTACAAACCACTCCGGTTATTACATTATTTATAAAGGCTATGAAAAATACACCATAATTACTATATTTCTTGTAAAGCACTGCATTAGCATTTTTCTTTAAATGAAGGTCCACTTAAATGTTTTACCTGCTGAGAAATGACTAAACACCTTGGATACTTTTATTTTGTAATATATATATACAGGTGCATCTCAATAAATTAGAATATCATCAAAAAGTTGATTTATTTCAGTAATTCTATTCAAAAAGTGAAACTCATTTTTTTATATAGGTTCATTACACACAGACTGATATATTTCAAGTGATTATTTCTTTTAAATTTGATGATTATAACCGACAGCTAATGAAAACCCCAAATTCAGTATCTCAGAAAATTAGAATATTACTGAAGACCAATAGAAAAAAGGATTTTTAACACAGAAATGTTGGACTAGTGAAAAGTATGAACATGTACAGCACTCAATACTTGGTCTGGGCTCCTTTTGCATGAATTACTGCAGCAATGCGGCGTCGCATGAAGGCAATCAGTCTGTGGCACTACTGAGGTGTTATGGAAGACCAGGTTGCTCTGATAGTGGCCTTCAGCTCTTCTGCGTTGTCTATTGTCTCGCATCTTCCTTTTCACAATACCCTATAGAATATATGGGTTTTAGGTCAGGCGAGTTTGCTGGCCAATCAAGCACAGGGATACCATGGTCCTTAAACCAGGTACTGGGACCTTTGGAAGTGGGTGCAGGCGCCAAGTCCTGATGGAAAATGAAATCCGCATCTCCATAGGATGGTCAGCAGAGGGAAGCATGAAGTGCTCTAAAACAGACGGCTGTGCTGACCTTGGACCTGAGAAAACACAATGGACTAACACCAGCAAATGACATGGCACCCCAAACCATCATTCACTGTGGAAACTTTACACTGGACCTCAAGCAACTTGGATCCTGTGCCTCTCCTCTTCCTCCAGACTCTGGGACCTTGATTTCCAAATGAAATGCAAAATTTACTTTCATCTGAAAAGAGAACTTTGGACCACTGACCAACTGTGCAGTCCTTTTTGTCCATAGCCCAGGTGAGATGCCTCTGACGTCTCCGGTTCAAGAGTGGCTTGACACAGGAATGCGACAGTTGAAGCCCATGTCCTGGATACGTCTCTGTGTGTAGGCTCTTGAAGCACTGACTCCAGCTGCAGTCCACTCCTTGTGAATCTCCCTTGAATGGGCTTTGTTTCACAATCCTCTCAAGGCTGCGGTTATCCCTGTTGCTTGTGCACCTTTTTCTACCACATTTTTTCCATCCATTCAACTTCCCATTAATGTGCTTGGATACAGCACTCTGTGAACAGCCAACTTCTTTAGCAATGACCTTTTGTGTCTTTCCCTCCTTGTGCAGGGTGTCAATGATCGTCTTCTGGACAACTGTCAAGTCAGCAGTCTTCCCCATGATTGTGTAGCCTACTGAACTAGACTGAGAGACCATTTAAAGGCTCAGGAAGCCTTTGCCGGTGTTTTGAGTTAAGATGTAGGTGTTAGATGATTAGAGTGTGACACCATGAGTCTTCAATATTGAACTTTTTCACAATATTCTAATTTTCTGAGATACTGAATTTGGGGTTTTCATTAGCTGTCAGTTATAATAATCAAAATTAAAAGAAATAAACACTTTAAATAGATCAGTCTGTGTGTACACAATCTATATAATATATGAGTTTCACTTTTTGAATAGAATTACTGAAATAAATCAACTTTTTGATGATATTCTAATTTATTGAGATGCACCTGTATATAAATATCAGTATCATTCATAACCAGTGAACCAGTCATAACCTCCCTAAACCTTATTTATTTTCAACCAAAGATCCTTTAAGTTCAACTAAACTGACTGGTAAAACACCATCAATAAAACGTTCCAAAGTCCAGCCATTATAAAGGATATTGAATAAATATCAACCTTGTAGACATATTGATGCATTTGCTGTCATCTCTTTGAAAACCTATTGCTAACGCAGGCTCGTGGGCATTTTCGGCAGGTCGCGTGGTTTAAGAAATGCTCACAGTGCTGAAATGTGCGCTCAGAATAAAATATATTTGCTCAGTGCTGAACAAAAATTAGAGGGAACATTGCCCTGGACCTTGATCGGTTGTAGCGTTGTGCTACAGTTTTAATTGTCTCATGCCTCTAACACCGTTTGCAAGACGTAACCCATTCCTCTACGTCCTTTTTAGTGACAGACACAAATCATTTTGCACTACCTTCTGCGAAGTTCTCTGTACACCAGGGTGCCCTCCAGTGGCTGCACTGTCACGGCACTCAAACAGTACCCTGCCTGTCCCTCTCCTCAGTACCACCAGACGTCTCCTTCCTAAACTTACATAAATTAAAACAACGTAGTCTACTCATATCTTATACACAGTGCTTTGCTACAGAATTACTTCTACAGCTTACTACTGCCTGGTTGGTAACTAGTTGGAAGGTAGTAGGCTAATGGATAGCCGCCAGACGTGCAAAACTCTCCATCTCCATCTGACCTACACGCATGGTAGGCCTACACACACGCACAAAACACAACCTTTCACATTTTCACAAACGAGAGAGAACGTAAAAGCATTTGTTTTGTGAACAGTGGTCCCAGTGTTATTGTGTCTACTGTCTTTGTGTTTGAAAATCTCAATAAATATATATTGAACAAAAAAAACTACTTTGTGAATAAACCGGGTTAAATGTCATTCATAAAGTTAAGGTGCACAGCCACATAACATTGCACTACCAAAGGAAAGGTTGCTGTTTGAGACTGGTAACATTGCCTGGGGTTACTTGTTTTGCTTTTCTACAAGGTTACTTACCTTGGCTGGATGGAGGCCATGTGAGTTGCTTGCGCAGTTCAGTTCATGATTGCATGACAGCATATGCGCCAATGATGGTCTTTCGGACACTACTTACACCAATAACCATTAAACCCGCCATATTTAATCCAATCATACGCATCTCACATGTGTACTACGGATATGCACAGGGACTTCAAAGTCAAGGTCACAAAGATTTTCTTTTCATTTTTCGACCATGACGGATTTGCCCACAATTTGGCTAGCCATCTACTGGCTTGTGTGCCATGCCCGGGCTCAAGGGGTCCCGAACCCCTTTCTGCCCTGCAAGGTGGAGTGGTTTAGTCAGAGAGGTATGCAGTGTGGCCAGCTACTCCCCTTGTTGGAGACAGAGAGGCGACGGGACACGCCACAGATTTTACTCATCCACGTTGGTGGAAACGATATGGGTTATGCCAAGAGCACAGCACTCATCACCGTCAGTGATGTCTCTGTTCCCAGGGACCCAAATCGTTTTCTCAGACATCTGCGTACGCAGGGTATGGATGAGGGGAACCTGTGACGCCCCAGGCTGCCTCTATTAATCCAGGATTAATGTGAATAAAGTCGTGGGCTCCTTCCTGCAGCACATGGGCAGGAGTAGTATGAAGCACAACAACCTCTGCCACTACATGCCTTTTTAGCAGAGGGACAGAGTTCCTTTAAACTCCCTGGGTAACACCGTACTCATGACTAACATAATTAACCACCTCAACTTAGTCTTCTGACGACTGTACATTAACTCATTTTAGCAAAACCCCATCGATTATGTGTGTTTGTGATGTGTGACATATATCCTTCAGCTCATATGCAAGGAAGTGGCTTGGGCTTCTCAGCTGCCTCAGCAGTATAGGGCTCTATGGCAAAGTAGTATTAGAACTGCCCATTTCCAATCTAGCAGAGGAGTATAAGTAGGCCAAAATTAGACTGGAGATGATGCTATTGGATTCGAGTGATCCATCTGTAGCCCAAGCTGGCTACTGGGAGGAAGTAGACCCCACTGGAAGCAATCAAGCAGGCAAAGGCAGCACTCAAGCAGCACATGGACATCGTGGGCCAAGTGCAGCAAGGGATGAGTGGTCTTGGAACTGGAGCTAGTACACCAGCCTGGAACAAGGCTACTCCGTTCCAGAGACACAACCTTGTGGTCCAGGAGGTACGTCAGCAAGAGGAGGCGGTAAAGTGTGCAAAAGCTGTTACACAGGCAAGGCAGGGGCAATGGATTACTTGGGAGGGAGTGGAGAAGAGGAACATCTCTTGGCAGGAGCTGTGGGAGATGGAGGCATTTAAGGCTAGCTTCACCATCAAGGCTGATGTACTGTCGTCTCCCAAGAATCTTGGTATGGAGAAGACCCCACATGCTCCCTCTGCCCGACTCCAGCTACACTAAAGCACATCCTGGTGGGCTGCAAGACCAGCCTCACTCAAGGCTGGTACACCTGGCGGCACAACCAGGTGCTACAGTGTCTTGCGGCAGTGCCGGAATGTCGACGGATGAGCGTCAATGCCTTTCCTCCACCATCTCACTGGCTGGTAACAACATTTGTCCGGGAGGGCGGGGGCCAAGCCACTCTCACCACCTCAAGACCAGAAACTGGACAGCTAGGTGGGGCACGGAACTGGAAGATGCTGGCAGACGTAGGCCAGAAGCTCCGCTTTCCAGCAGAAATAACATCAACAAATCTACGACCAGTTCTTGTGCTTTGGTCGGCCTCACTCAAGCAGGTGTATATCGTCAAGCTCACAGTGCCCTGGGAGAGTGCGGTGGAGGAAGCCTACGAGCGCAATAACCTTAGGTATGCGGAGCTTGCAGCAGATGCACAACAATGAGGCTGGAAAGCTAAGGTCCTTCCAGTTGAAGTAGGCTGCAGAGGATTTGTAGCCACCTCAACATCCAGGCTGCTGTACTGTCGGTTACTGCCTGTTATCCCTTAAGCACAGTGGTGGAGTTTCTATCTGTTTATTTATCTCCAGTTTGTGCACGTTAATTACCTTGCATTCACACTACTGTCTATCTAAATAGCACCAAGACCATTAAAATTGTATTCATTTCGCCAATGTATTCTAATGGTGTAAAGCAAGTAATCCTACCATTATTTTTTTTCTGCCAAGTCCTTTTCTTTAGTTTCACTCTGTAAGAGCTGGAGGCATATAATGAATCCAACTTGCCTGACCCTCTCCCACACAGTCGTTATGCACTCTAAGCTGACCTCTGTCATAGAAGCTGGAGCCAATGACCAGTGCCATCTGCGCTGAAACCACAGACTTCTACTGGCTTGCAGTGCGATAATTAGACGTGCACATCTGCTCTCTCTCTCTCTCTCTCTCATCCTTACTGATACACGATGTAATTGCCAGTGTGAGTGGAACTCATCTGTGACAACAGGCTGTGGTGGTCTGTTGTGAGATGTAAATCTGTATCTGATCTATAAAACACAGTATGGCTTCGTCTTTCTCCACAAAATAGGTAGCTTAGAAGCATGCTTCAGATAATTATCCTTCAACATGATGAATTTGTGCCTATGAGCCAAAGGGAACATCAAGACAGTGTAAAACTGAGTGGAATTTCTCATTCAGTATTTTTTTATAGTCTGTATAAATCTAACCAGGACACTATTTTTATTTTTTTTCCTCTGATGGAACTTCGTTCTCCAGTCCCTTCCACTTTGTGCACCAACTTGTGAGCTACAGACCTATAAGCCCTTCTGAATGCAGGCAACAATATGCCCCTCATCGCCTTCAAAAAAGATCTCATCGTCTCACAACTTTGCCAATTATGTGTCTATAGTTTAATTACGACTATGACTAGTCTAGAGCACAAGATTATTCGTGAGAGGGATTCTATAAACTACTTACGCTTACGATAGGCTACTTCTGGGAAAACTGTCCCGGGTCTGAACTTCTAAAGAATGTAATATTATCATGGACACTTAATGCCAGAATGTGATTTTAAACCTTGAAAAGCCTTTATTCAGGGCTGTGAGTAAAGACTGAGAACGCAAACAGGATTTGTTTTTATCGACTACACTTATCATAACCTTCTGGGTACTGTTCGGCGACGCTCACTAAGCGGTTTAGCGAGCTAGATTCCAGGCTAAAAAAAGAGAACGCCCCTTTATCGGGTTCGGAGAAGCAAATTCTGATAAATGGCCATAGTAACATATCACTTAGCACTAACCTGCTCCAGGGCAGGCTATACTAAGTTTAGCTGGCTAAACTTGCCACACCCCTGGCAAAAGGAGGGATCCCATTGACCAAGGACTAAAAGGAGACATATTAGATAGTTTGATTCGCGTAGGGAGAGAGTTCTTTGCGATCCGCCATGATCCATTTTCCCTTTTTTGTGAGTGGTAGCCTAATGTCGGCGATGCGGAGAACAAAGCACTCATAATTATATGACAGTGTTATATTGACAGTAACCCATCTCCCTTACGGAGATATTGGCGAAAGTTGTTTTATGTCCCTTCTACAATCACAATGTTATTTACCATACGTCATCAACAAATGCAACTTATCATTGCAAACGTATAGTTTTGCAAACGTGTCTAGTTTTTGTGCAGTAGCGAATATCTACCTCAGTCTACTTCACAGCATATCATTTTTGTAGAAAAGGTGGATGCATGATAAGAGAAACACACAATATATTTTCATTGCCTCAATTTATTGAATTTCTTAACACATTTACATTGTCATTTTGCAGACGGTTTTATTCAAAGCGATTTACAAGATGTAAAACTACAATTAGCCTACTACGGAGGCGAAGGGGTCGAACCAGCGATCTGTTGCATGCAATCCATGAACTCTAACCGCTGCACCAAAGTCACATATTCGACATCGGAAAAGATATCACGTGTTAGAAAGCCTATAGACAGTTTCTTATATTGCTGTCGCAGCCGCAGTGTTGAATTTTGACATGATTATGGTCTTGAATTCCTCATAACGTGTTTATGGTCATATCCTGCCTTAGCGGAGAAAAAAAATGAGTCTTTTTATTGGAGTTTAGACTATTGTTGTCAGGGCCGGTGAGGCCAGGTAAAAGTGAACTCAACAGCAGACAAAGGAACGTTAGAGGAGTTATTTAATAAGGAGCAGCAGGCAACAGAAAAGTAAAAAGGGAACTCAAAAATCCAAACTTCACAGCAGAGGTACAGGTAAGGTTCAGGCAAAATCCAGTCGTCAAAAAACAGGCAGAGAGGTTGGTACACAGGCGGCGTTACAAAAGGGACTTGGCTTGACTCACGTGGTAATACAAAAGAGGTTGGCAACAGATTGGCAGAAGGGCAAAAGTCTCCAAAACACTAGGTAAAGAACAGAGTCCAAAAAACAGGCAAGGGTCGAGAACAGGCTTGGTTGATAGTCCAGTGGTAGTCTCTCCAACAAGGCTCAGGAAAACGACGCAACAATCTGACACTGAATGTCAGTCCTGGTGTGCTTTTAAAGCCGTGCAAACGAGGAGTGGAGTCAGGTGTGGCAGAGCATTCACCAGTCATTGGGTGCCTCGCTTGTCAGTCAGGAGACAGGGCAGAGGGAAAACCTGGCACGGAGCACCTGGAACAGCACTTATACTCCAGATCACAGACTACAGAGGGCGTGAACCAGGCCGGGCTGTGACAATTGTACTGTTAAAAAAATCATGGTTTTGGTGATCGACCTTTCCTGCCTTTTGAAGTAGGACGTGCACACGCAATTTAGTTGACGAGTAGGTTTTGGCACAGAATGAGTCATGGTTGTCAGTGTGTTTGTGTGTTTTTTTGTGTTTTGTGTGTGTAAATTGGTTTGTGTTTCATTTTTATGTATTAAGGGAATTATTTGTGATAGATTTTGATGATTTGGTTATGTAATGTTTTGTGTACTACTTTTTTGTGGATTTTTTTGGTATATTTTTCTTTTGCAATGTAGTTTGTTAAGACAGGTCACATAAAGTAAAAAAAAGCTGAATTGACCCAAACACAATATGTTGTTTTCAGAATTGTACTATCTATTTTAAACTGTTCACACACTCATCAAAAGCAGACATTCCCTTAAAATCTCTTTTGTTTGGCCAATGGTAAATGTATGTATTGTCATTTGTTGTCAGGTCACCTTCAGGCCAGTTGGTGTACAGTCACATAAAAAAAAAATATTGTATGGCCCCCCATGGACAAAATTGCACGAAACTAAGGACTCTGCAGGTAGATATATTATAGTCCAGGGCAGGTTATTATCTGAAACCATAACTCTGATAAATGTCTATGGTCCCAATGAAGATGACCCTAAATTTTATGTTTATTTTTGACTGCATCAAATCTCCCTGGACAGTATATACTAGCTGGTGACTTTAATTGCACGTTGGACTCCACAAGAGACAGGTCGACTGGTTTAGATGATACTCACAAGTCGAGAAAGACGATACACCATTTTATGAAGGAATTAAATCTGTTGGATATCTGGAGACATTGTAAACCAAATGCAGTAGAATATTCCTGCTATTCCAGTACTTAAAAAACTCACTCACGCATAGACTACTTTTTAGTTTCAGCACTACTTGCCTCCAAAATTGATGAATGTCATTTTAGTAGTATAGTCCTCTCAGAAATACAAAATGTGAAAATATGAGTCCAATTAGTCTTCTAAATTCAGACACAAAAATACTTTGTAAAATTTTAGCAAGAAGATTGGAGGACCTTCTACCTACGGTGGTGGGAGAAGACCAAAATGGGTTTATTCAAGGGAGACAGGGTTTTCATAACGTCAGACGAGTGCTCAATATTTTACACAGTCAGAGAGAGGCGACAGACACGGCCTTACTTTCACTTGATGCAGAGAAGGCCTTCGATCGTGTTGAATGGCCCTATCTGTTTGAGGTTTTAAAACAATTCGGATTTGGAGATACATTCATTAAATGGGTTAGATTGCTTCGTACAGGTCTTACTGCAGAAGTTTTGACTAATAGTAAGGTTTCTAAACCTTTCAACATCTGTTGAGGTTGCCCACAAGGAAGCCCTTTATCGCCTTTGCTTTTTATCCTTGCGATAGAACCATTTGCTATAGCGGTGAGGTCACACTGTGATATTCATGGAATTCGAGAGGGTCATTTAGAACATAGGATAGCGCTCTTCGCCGAGGATGTAATATTAATGATTAAAAATGTACATGGATCTATCCCAGCGCTCCTAAATCTTATTAAAACATTTGGAAAAATATCCGGTTATAAAGTTAATTACTCCAAATCATCTATAATGCTCCTTAACGAAACAGAGAGGAAAAATAGTCCTGTATATGCTTCTACTTTCAAATCAACAGATAATTTTACATATTTGGGAATACAAATTGTCCCTGAGGTGAATAAGATTGCTCAGATAAACTATGACCCAATTCTGGAAGCTAGTATTTCCTCGATAGAGCGTTGGACATCCTTACCTTTCACAATGATTGGCAGGATTAATATTCTAAAAATGAATATACTTCCCAAATTTCTTTATTTGTTCCAGAATATCCCCCTACCCCCTCCCTCATCCTTGTTCACAAGAATCAAGAAACTGTTTACCAACTTTATTTGGAAAAATAAACGTTCCAGATTGCGTCTTTCTTTACTTTATCTACCATATGATCGAGGAGGCCTTAAATGTCCTAATATCCAAAGGTATTACTGGGCAGCTCAATTGAGGTTGATCAGTTTTACTTCTCTTCTGAAAATCCCCCTGCCTGGATTGATTTGGAATCCTGTTCTGTTAAACCAAGTTTACCATTGCATCTGTACTTGTACTCAGCAGGCCGTAAATATCTGGAAAAAAAAAATACAGACGACCCTATTATATTGAATATGATTGATGTTTGGTTCGACGTTTGCAAATATTTGAATATAAATGTGTCCCATTCACGCTTCAGTCCTATTTGGGGCAATGCCAACTTTGAACCAGGGCTAAAGGATAGCGGATTTAAATTATGGGCTGAAAAGGGGTTAAGGAAGGTGCAAGACATGTACAGGGAGGAGGATGAAGTATTTATGTCTTTTGCAGAAATATCTACCAAATATGACATTTGTGACGTGCACAGCTCAATACACGTAACATAAAGGGGAGACCACGCAGAATTTATAATGTAATAATAATATAAGTGATTTATTAAGGGTTACAGTTATAGACATATATATATAATAAGTATAGCGAACGTGTGGTGGATGTCAGTGTAGTGAAGAGAAACAAAAGATGTGATGTAACTTCAGTTAAATGGTAATATAAACAAACAACGACGATAAACCAAAACCAAAACCAAAACCAAAACCAACGACAACTCCAAATTCCTATCACTATCCAAATAACCACAATCCAACAGCACAATCATCCACAGCTCCAATCCAACGCTTTTTCGACTGCCATCTGTTCAGGGCTTTTGTAGCCCATCCAATTCATGGAGTACACCTGTTCCCAATCACCTCCTTCACCTGTTCCCAATCACCTGCTTGAAAGACAGACAGGCATGCAAATACATTGGGGCGGGGCATAGACCCGCCAGGGTCGTGACATCCCCCCCCTTAAAACAGAAGCCCACCTCAGTGGGATTCTGCACAATCAAAAAAAAACATTTTCCTAAACCATCCAATTAATATATTCACCTATTCACTCACACACTCAACACTCATCCAGCTCACCAGTCATACAACCTATTTCCCCTCAGCAATTCCGGGCCCTGGAAAAGCAGTTTAAGAGGGAGAAGACAAGAGAGGAGAGAAATTAATTAAGCATGCAATCAACATCAGAACACAACCACTCCCCACATCTGCAGTGTGGGACAATGCAATAGTCCATTCAACCGTTCTCTTTTCCTGTGAGGTGTAAACCCACTGTGGAACAGTTTAGTCTGGCCCTTCTCCACCCGAAACTGGGCCTCGCCTTCCAGAACTTTCCTTTTCTGGGTCCGTAGCTGCATTGTCAAATCCTCAAACTGATGGTCTTTCTCTGATCTCTTGATGTGGAGGTCTTTAATCCAGCGCTCATAGTCTGCCAACTCAATGTCCCAGAGAGAGCTCGGCTTAGCATCCCTGTGACGCTTCTTGAGCTCCTGTGCAGTCCCCTGGAGATGCTGCTCCTGTTTGCGCAGCTGACACTTGAGTTCCTCCATCTGCCCGACGTTATTCTGCAGAGTGTCCAGTTCAACCATCAGGTCCTCATAGTCCGCAGCCCTTGGAATAATATCCTTAATTGAACTCGAAAGTTTGTCTCTCTCAGCTTTTAAAGCCCCCACCTCTTTGGTCAAAGCAACAATGTCCTTTCTTCTCTTAACCAGCTCTTTTTTGGCCTTCACAGCAACAGCTTTTATTTTGTTCATCTTTTCCTCTCTTTGTTTGCTTTCCTTTTCCAGTGTTGCAATCTTCTTCATGCCATGTTCACTGGAAGCAGCATCCCTCTGAGTCACCTGCTGTAACATAGCCATATCCTCTTTCAACTGTGTCAAAAGGGATTCTTTCTCTTGCATGACAGACAGTGGCACAAACTCAACATCTATGGCCGCTTGTATTTTTTCAAACTCTTCTCTCTGCACCTCAATTTCCTTCTGCAGCTTACCAGTGACCTCCTGCTCTGATTGAAACTTGAGGAGGGCTTCATTTGCCTTCTCCTCCGCTCCAGCAACGGCCCTGCTAAGCTTGCCTGTGACTGTTTCATGGTCACTGAGGCTAATATAGTCTTTTACCAACATAGTCTTAACATTCTCAAGCTCCTCTTTCACCATTGCACTTCCTTTCTTCACCTCCTGCAAACTCTGCTTCAGGTTCATATTCTCAGCCAACACCTCCCTCAGCTCCTCTTCTGTGCTCTTTAACTGACGATCAGGTGCTGCACATTCCACCCATTTTGGTGATTCGTAGTCATCCTCCTCCTGCTTTTTCTGAGCCTGTTTTATTTTCTCGATTTCATCCCATTCTTTTTTCATTTCAGCTCTCAGCTTTTCCCTTTCAACCTCCCTTTTAGCTTCGTCAGCTTTCATACGTTCCTTCAGCCTCTCAAACTCAAACGCACTCATACACTGCATTCTAATATCTAGTATGCACAGCGCGATTTTCTCGCAGCGCACGCCAAGAGCTGCAGTCACTTTAAAAAATGACTTTTCTCCTTCCACGGCCACCCAACAAAACCAAAAGTTACCAACTAACAATTTTTCCGCGTGTCTCCCCAATTTAGAAATAATTGTTTGCTGCACCGGCAGTTTATTGCCCAACAGCAACGACAGTCAAACGCACGATCAATCTACCAGGTTTAACACAACAGTTCACCAATAGGTGGATGAAAAAGTTGCCTTACCAAATTCCGGAAAAGATCCCGGACGAGCCCCCATTATGTGACGTGCACAGCTCAATACACGTAACATAAAGGGGAGACCACGCAGAATTTATAATGTAATAATAATATAAGTGATTTATTAAGGGTTACAGTTATAGACATATATATATAATAAGTATAGCGAACGTGTGGTGGATGTCAGTGTAGTGAAGAGAAACAAAAGATGTGATGTAACTTCAGTTAAATGGTAATATAAACAAACAACGACGATAAACCAAAACCAAAACCAAAACCAACGACAACTCCAAATTCCTATCACTATCCAAATAACCACAATCCAACAGCACAATCATCCACAGCTCCAATCCAACGCTTTTTCGACTGCCATCTGTTCAGGGCTTTTGTAGCCCATCCAATTCATGGAGTACACCTGTTCCCAATCACCTCCTTCACCTGTTCCCAATCACCTGCTTGAAAGACAGACAGACAGGCATGCAAATACATTGGGGCGGGGCATAGACCCGCCAGGGTCGTGACACATTCCACATAATAATTTTTTCAGATATCTTCAGCTTAGGAGTTTTATATCTTCATCTCAAAGCCATTCATTAGATATACCGACCATTTCTTCATTAGAAGTAGCAGTCACTAGACATTGCTATGATAAAGGTTTAATTTCAACTCTGTATGACTTGCTTGTGTCTGGATGTATTGAATCATCAGAATCAAAACTGAGATTATGGAATGAAGATATAGAGGAGGAAATATCTTTAGAAGAATGGAGTGAGGCATGTGAAGAGGCACAGAGGCAGTCAGTCAGCAGCAACCTAAAACTTCTACAGTATAAATGGCTGATGCGTACATATATAACTCCTGTGAAATTGCATACATTTAATGATAATATTCCTGATACCTGTATTAAGTGTGGTGAGGCAAGGGGGACACTGTTTCACTGTATATGGGAATGTGGGAAAGTGAAAACCTTCTGGCAAGATGTTGTTAATATGATTGATCACATTTTATCAAAGAAATTACCATTGTATCCCAAGCTTTTTATTCTTGGTTTATATCCTATCATACCACTTCTACAAAGCAAAGAAGGCAGATTCATAGATATGTGTAATGTATATTACAAGCTAAACGTACAATAGCTCTTAATTGGAAAAGTGTTGATGGCCCAAGAATTGGTATGTGGGTTAAAGAAATGGCCTCAAACATGTCAATGGAAAAGATAATGTATATTGTAAGACGTAAACAAAAAGTTTTTGATAATATGTGGGGACCTTTTAGGCACTTCTTAAAGCATAATCCTAATGTTGGTAACTTGCTTCAGCAAGAACAGGCTCTGGGGGAGTAGGACAACTATCTGACTATGTACATTGTCTAGTAGGAAAAACAACACAAAGAAAAAACACCCATTAATTTAGTCAAGTATACTTTTATGTTCTTTTTTATTTTATTTGTATTATCTGTCTTTATTTATTTATTTGTATCTAACTATAATTTGGTTTCTTTATTATTATTATGGGGGGGGGGAATCAATAAATACATTGTTAAAAAAAAAACAATTGCACGAAACTTGGCATGCATTCAGAGGGTCTCATAATGATCCACCACTTTCAATTTCGTGCACTTTCGACAATATATGAAAAGCTGGTGGACAGCATGTCTTTGGACTAGACAAGGCCAGAAGGAAAGGATGCAAAGCCAATTAGTCAAATCAGGCCTACTCTTGATTTGAAAAACTACATTCTAAATGTTGGGCCTACCATTTGGCCTTTTTCCCCCCTCAATTACTAAAGCTATTGGTTACTATTTGACTAATTTTCAGCTGCAATTGTTTTAAGAAAAATGAAGACACAAGACCAAAAGTGATGCATCCTGCTCTGAATCATTCACTAACATCCTTTCCAAAATATTAAGCAACAAGTAAAAAGGGCAACAAGTAAGAGAACATTATTTTTCACTAACTATAACATGGGCCTAACATTGTTTGTGGCAAATGTGGATGTTTCAGAATGTTGGTCAATGTTCATTGATCACTTAGGGGTGGACTGACTTTGACTAAATTTTGTAGTAAATAGAAATATATTTTTATGTTTGGCTATGTGTCTGTTTTAGCAGATGCTTTAAGCTTATATTAAACAAATAGACCTATGGAAAAAGAACAAACCCTGAGTAAATTACCTTTGTTCTCTAAAATTGCGGGAAAAAAAAACGTCCTATAATTGCTGCTCAGATTATGCCAGATTATTACAGCTATCACTCAAAGTAGCCAAGTATGAGGCCAATGCCCAAGTGACAAGTAGGCTTATTAGAATAGATACGAAACACATCGCGTTCTGAAACATTCATTAACAATTTTCGTTCAGAATGTCAGCTGAACGTGAACAGTCAGACTAACAATAGGCGTATGAACGATTTAAACAAAATAGTACAGCCGATTGTTTTTGTATGGTACCAGTGAGCTATAAGTATTTCGCATACTATTTAGTATTAACGGAAGCGGTTTTACGGTTTGGGTTTAGTGACTTTGATTTTTGGAACAGGTTTCCCTGTTGTTTTGATACTAACCTTCTCTCTGTAGCTCAATGAATGAAACGGTTTGTTCAATAAAACATGAACAATATCTTCGTTCTCCATTGCACATCCTCTTTATTTGCAATCTTTCTACAACAATCTTTAAGGGTGACGTGTTATTGATATCCTTCTGCAGAATGGTTGAAGAGGGAAACTTCGTTCGGTATTAATGTCTTTTTTGAGCACTTTGACATATATTCGATTAAAACACCTCATTTTTGCTTTTTAAGTTTTTACTAGGTGGAGCTATACATGTAATGACTGGTTATGGTATGGGTAGACATGGCCCCTTGACACAAACATACAAGAACAATTTGGCCCGCCCCTCCAAGGCCCTACGGTTCTCGGGATATTCGAAGAAAACTGTGTCGCACCACCTACAGGCCAGTTGGTGTATAATCATATAAATCAATTTATTGCATGCCCCCCCCCCCCCCCCGTAAACGGAATTCCACGAAACTTAACGTGCAGACAGAAGGTGACATAATGATCCCACACCTCCGATTTCGTGCAGTTCTGACCTTGTCAACTTACAATTAAAAGTTTTTACAACACTCCATTTTTGCTTTTTCATTTGTAACTAAGTGGCGCTATACATGAAATAAGTAGTAGTGGAATAGTTGACGTGGTCTCTTAAGACCAACATACAAAAAAAATGTGGTCCTCCTAAGCCCTTCGGTTTTCGAGATATTCACAGAAAACTGAATCGCCCCAACCACTTTAAAAGGGGTCCAGTCCGACGGGGGTGCAACGGATCAAAACGAAAATCAATGATTCCACGCTTATCTAGTGGGGCTACATGCCCACCAAATTTCGTGCACCCCGGTGTCCCGGGAATCGTTGACAGAAAATCGGCCGGCGGAAAAAGCAGGAAAAAAAATCACGACTCTGCGCGGCGGTCATAATAACTTGACGTATAAATAATTTAGCCCACGTCGCCAGACCGGCTTGGCCTGTTCTCATTTAGCGAGCTATATTATCTCATGTCGCGAGCTAAATTAATTATCTTAGCTTCAGTTGTACGCCGAACAGGGCCCGGAGGCACGCCTGACAAAATTTTGATTAAATCAAAACAAACTTAAGATTAACACATGACCTAAAATCCCAGACAATAGTATTGGAAAACCAAACAATCAATGAGTTTTCCATACCACAATATTAACTGTACCTCGATTAAGAACAGAAACATGGTGCGCGCTAGGTTGACAAAAAAAATATATGATTTAACGCTCTGCCCGCCCATATTCAACGCCTCCTTCTTGAGAAGGCGCAGACGAATTCTACGCATGCTCCTTCTACGTACACGCCTACACCAGGAAACGAACGGAGGAAGTGATATTTTTCACGCTGATAATACTGGTTTAATCAAAACTGACTTCGATCTGCCCGTGCATGTCATACGATAGGGTCGTCGTTTATATACATCTGCAGCTCCCTTTCACTGCAAGTTAATTTGGCTTTCTTGTTCGTTTATAATGGCGTAGATCAATACTAGACAAGTTAGCTGGATACCTAGCAAGTCAGCGCGAACAAGCATTCGTTGGGACCATGCAATAACGCCAGCTACATACTGGAGAAATGTACCAGCCGGCATCTCAGATTGTTGACCCTTATATCATTATTTGTCCTAGTTATATACACATTGCATTCTTGACTACATAGCCCGCAGTCAGGCGCTTGGGGTTTCAATAATCTATTCGTTCCAGCTCAGCCTCAGTACGGAAGAGCGATTGGAAGATGTTTCACAAAACCTCCTTTACAACCCTAGTTATAGGTGTATTCATTGTGTACGTCCTGCATACTTGCTGGGTGATGTTTGGCATTGTGTACACTAAGCCATGTGAGGATCCTAAAAGTGACACCTGCATCAGTCCTTATTTAACAGGAAAACCCCATCTGCAGGTAAGCGCGCATTATTTCCTCTACTCTTTTATCTGTGACATTGTTCAGCCTATTAGGATAGACTGAGAAATCGTTTTTCGTTACGAAAACACTTAGCCTTCATAATAACACCCGTAATATAACGTTTATTTGAACATAAGACAATATTAGTCTATTTGTTAGCTAGTCATGCTAATCTACAGGAAATGATTGACACGTCATGTTAGTGAGCTATTGGAAACCATTTTTGACACTTTACTCCCCATACTTGCAGCTGAGCATCTACACAGCCGTGCGGCACAACGCGGAAGGTGGACACACTCTAATTTTGAGAGAGGAAGACTTCGACGTGGATTCCAAATTTGAGAGGTATGGATGTTTTTATAAATATACGCACAAGTAGGCTAACCGTAGTAAAACTTAAAGAAGGCCGTTATCAGAATGATGTAGATTGATGAGTAAACATGATTAATCATCTTAATACATTCACTGGTTGGCAAACGGATTCATCAGTCACCTATCAATCTGTTAAATCAATCAATTAGGTCTAGTTAATAATTTCTTAGAAATAGTGTGTAAATTCTCACGGCAAACTCACTTAATGTATTTTTTTGCTGAAGGCTGGTAAACATTACCCTACCTAAGAAGACTCGGAAAAATGGAACCCTTTACGCCATGGTGTTTATACACCAAGCAGGGGTGTCTCCTTGGCAGGACCAACGACAAGTGCACCAGGTGACACAGCTGACCACGTACATGCTGCCTAAACCCCAAGAGGTCAGCCTGATAACAGGTGAAGATGAACAAAAAGTGAGTATTCACCACAAGGAACATACAGCACATAGCAAGTAGGCCTATGCACCATTGTCTTATGCAAACTAATATGCAAAAATAATGCAAAAAATATTATCTTTCTTCCAATTGTAATATTAAGCTTTAACACTTACTAGGAAAGACATGTGAATCCTGACTTTTTAACTGAAAACAAGATCATCGTCATTATTTAGTCAGGGAGAATTGACTGAGCACATGGCTCTTTTGCAGCAATGCCCTGATTGGATGATGTGAGTGTGTATTGATGACATTACATTTGATTTCTTTGTATGTTTGTTCAGTGAAGGTCAAGACATAGGTCAGTGTAGCAGACATATACTGTATGTAAAGAATATAGCTGTTGTTATGCATTAATCCTTAAGATGTTGTATGAGGTTGTACTATATTTTGCAGTTTTTTGTCTCTCATGAACTTGTATATTGTTTAGATTTTTTTCTTTTGTTTCACACACATTATTCTTTCAAACCCACAAATCTGCCTATATTACTAGATATGTCAATGGACAAGGACAGTCTGGCCTAAACCTGTCTGACCTACATGTGGGTCAAAGGTCTTGTTTTCACAAACTTGATTTTTGGCACAGTCCAATTCCAAAATGTTATACTTTATTGTCCCATATTGTACTCTCATCACAAAGGGTCAAAGTCATGTCTGGCCATGCAAGACCACACACATTGAAGTTGAAGGGTAAGGGGTTTTGTCATCTGAAGTGTAAACGTAAACGTGTTCCTCCCCAGCCGAAGGACCAGAAGAAGCGTGAGACGGGGGCGGACCGGCCCATGGCACACTGGCGCACAAAGCTCACGCTGAACGTGGTGTCGGAAGATTTTATTTTCGACCGTGATGCGTTGCCGGCCGACGTGCGCCGTTACCTGAGAGTGTGAGTAACCCCATCCCCAACACTTATGCGTCAGGGAACCATTACAAGACCACTGTAAGCAGCGGGGAGAGGGGAAGACCAGTCAACTCTTATCTTAGCAAGGCTCTAATACCCTTTTTCCATGTTTCTTCTTCTCTACTAGATTTCAGAATGGAAAGAAGATGGTGTATTTGCCATTGCTGTTTGTGGATGAGCTGAGTAACAGAGTGAAAGACTTGATGGTAGGTTTTTGTTAACATTTGAAGATTAGAGATTACATTTTTGTGCTTTTAAAGTGCTGGAGGATCTTATGCTGAAGCATAATGGCATGTGCCATTTCCTCAGCCTTTTTGTGTCAATGCCCTTCCACACTGCCAGTGATAACTATAATAGAATCTGTTAAAACTACAGTTTTAAATAGAGAATGGCAACGTCCACAGCGCACACTATAACCATGACGAGATAAAGAATGATATTGTTGGGCATCATTTCCAGATTGTGTAATTGATAGAAGCACTGACAGCCAATCAGTTTCAGTCCAATTTTAAATATGTCATATGTCACACTAATACATGAAGGATATATTTGTGAAGCAGTCCTTGTCTTTGGTCAGTGTGGTCAGACACTCATATTGTTATTGTTATAGTTATCATTGACAGTTTGGATGGGCCTTTACACATGTACAGTATTCCAATTGTAAAACAAGACAAGACAAGGCACTTCTTAAAAAGATTTGTAAAGTGACTTTTTTTGAGAATATGGTGAAGACGATTTTTTGTTGCATCTGAAGGTGTTTCCACCTATTGTTCCTCTTGCTCTGCCTAGTTCATCACAGTGGAGTACTATAGTGTAGGGCCTAACCAATAGGGAGGCATTGGCAATGTATGTGTAACACAATGCATTCCCCAGGAGATCAACAGCAGCACGACAGAGGTTCCCCTCACAATCACCTATGACACCATCTCCCTTGGCCGACTTCGCTTCTGGATTCACATGCAGGATGCAATCTTTTCTCTGCAACATTTTGGTAAGGATGGGGTCATGGAGACACTTTGCTTTGTTTTTTTTGGGTTGCGGGTGTTTTTTGTTTTTGGGACCCTGCTGAGCATGAATATGGAACAGGAAGCACAAGCTCATTGTTGTTGTTTTTTTTGTTAAAGTAATCATATGTTTAATGATTGTTAATTAATTCCATGGTAATTATATTACTGCGCATGAAAATCATATTTCAGGGATGAATTGGGTTTAAAACACAAGACGGATACAAATGTTGTGCATTAAGCTGATTCCAAAGCCTAATTCTTTAGCTTTTTTGTGGCATTACTTTTTTAGGGTTCACAGAAAAGGATACCGATGAAATCAAGGCCATCTTTGTGGACACCAATCTGTACTTCCTCGGCTTGACCTTCTTTGTGGCCACTTTCCACGTAAGTTTGCCAGTCACTTCCACACAATCTTATCACAGCATGGCAACTCCAGGGTGAGAGGGTGAAAATGCTGATGTTATTTTACTCTACTTATGCCCTGAGCCACATCAGCCGTCAGTAGTACTGGTTTAGGAATTGTGCTAATTAAGAAACATTCCAGATGGTTGCTGCAAATGTTTGGAGGGGGTGTGTGGATGTTCTGAACCTGGAACCCACTAGACAGAGCCCATGCTTCCCCTCAAACAGCCAGAACTAAGTGTGTGACAACATCAGTACACCAGTGATGTGTTTCCTATGGCTTTTCAAGTGAGTGAAGTGCTCAGATGTTTTTTTTTCTTTTCTTTTCTTCCTCAGCTCCTGTTTGATTTTCTCGCCTTCAAAAATGACATCAGCTTCTGGAAACACAAGAAAAGCATGGTGGGAATGTCCAGCAAAGCAGGTGAAGAGTCCCACGGGTTACATTTAGTGTCTTTAGACTGGATTTGATGGGCCTTAGTGTTTTTAGACTAGATGTGATGGGCCTTGGGAAATATGTGATTGTGTTCCAAAAAGACACCAGCTGGAGCCCCATGTGATCAAAGAGATTTGGAAGAAGACACTTTTGATCCTGTCTGTGTTTATAGGGGGTTTAACACAGATGCTGTCCAGAACTCATGTTGGACGATGCTTGAGGATATTAGTTGCAATGAGTTTGCTGCAGACTTTTGCCTATCTCTTTTGTATGTCTGCTTACAATATGTAGCATCTGTGGATATTTATTTTCTTGTTTCTTTTGTATCAAAAATAAGTTAAAGTCTTAGTGTTTTACCTGTTCGGTAATAATGAATGGAAATGTCATTTGGTAATGAACAGGAACATCTCACCATGAAAGCCGTAAGAAGTGAGTGTCGCCCTACAGAAAATAACTGTCCTGTTCTGTTTTAGTGCTGTGGAGATGCTTTAGTACCATAGTGATCTTCCTTTACCTGTGGGATGAGCAGACCAGCCTGCTTGTTCTCCTCCCCGCTGGCGTAGGCTCCCTAATCGAGGTACACTCCCTCCCTTCCCCTGAACCACCTCCGCTTTCCACTTAAAACCTTGTTCTCTCTTCATAGCTGCTGAGCCACCAAAGCTCCTTAGATGTATTATGCTAATAGAGCCTTGATTTTATTTCCCATCATTTTCATAAATGTAGTACTTTAAGTCTTAAAGAGAATGTAGTAATTAATGAAGTCAAGTGTAGCATTGTATTTTTTGCATTTAATGTTCTCAAAAGTAAAAGTGCTTGCATTTGCAGTATCGTTGGAAAAATACTTTTTCGTTCTATACACATTCTCATTCTGAAATTGTCCACAGGTGTGGAAGGTGAAGAAGGCCTTTAAGGTCCAGGTCGTTTGGAAAGGCGTGAGGCCGTCATTCCTGGTGAGTCACGTCATTTATGACCTCTCCTTCACCACAAAACTACCTTCTATTGCACACAGCACTACCGGACAGAACATGCGTTACATTCTGTTGGTGCCACTGTGGGATACATTGATCTGACCTTTTCAATGGATCTCTGTGGTGATTAAACTCGTATGCTCCATTTGGGGATGCGATTAAGTAGTCCACTGAGATCTCTGAGGGCCTGCGGTGTAAACTGCAATTTCATTCGCAGTTTGGGAAATCAGACGAGTCTGAGAGGAGGACTGAAGAGTACGATACTCTGGTGAGTCGATGCATTATCACTAATGCCATGCCTTTACTGATGTCAGCTTCTGTTAGTTCCCAGACAGATTTTAATATTTGCAGCCATTTCATTAGTAGATGCTTTTAGACTTTAGGCTTTTAGTATTTGCTGCTCTTATGTCATCTAACCTATGACCTTGATGTTACTAAGCACTCATGTACCCCTATTTGACCTCCTGTTTTAATATGAACAGGTGTCTACCATGTTGCTAGGCTTAAAATTGCAATGGCCTTTCCGATGTATTTTGCATTATTTGTCTCGACAGGCAATGAAGTACTTGTCTTACTTGCTGTATCCTCTCTGCATTGGTGGAGCCGTATACGCACTTGTTTATACGAAGTACAAAAGGTAAGAATGAGTTTTGACAGAGTAGTTAATTCACTGTCTTTTCATTTCACAGTCTTTACATGCTATGTTTTGCTTAATCCAACAGCTGGTACTCTTGGCTCATCAACAGCTTGGTGAATGGTAAGTAAATGACGTGGCCTGCCTTTATTACACTGTTTGAAACGTATCAATATTTTTGAATGCATCACCTGTGTTTTGTGAGACGCTCACCTTGGGCGTTGTTTTTGAACAGGGGTCTACGCCTTTGGATTCCTTTTCATGCTACCTCAACTCTTTGTGAACTACAAGGTCAGTTGATTGTGGCAGAAGTTATTCATCTCTTTGTGAGGAGTGGTTGAGTGTGGCCATTGCTGATTTGGTTTTGTGTTTTTATTTTTTCCTTAGATGAAATCAGTAGCTCATCTTCCATGGAAGGCATTCATGTATAAGGTGAGATTAAACAAAAGCGCAGAACAGAACACTCTAATTCTATACCCGTGAATGCTATATTCATTGTCAAGGTCTCAACCAATGAGGTTTTCAAAGCAGAACATTTCATTTCTTTCAACCCCTTTCTTTCTGACAGGCTTTCAATACCTTCATTGATGATGTCTTTGCCTTCATCATCACCATGCCGACGTCTCATCGCCTAGCCTGCTTCAGAGATGACGTGGTGTTCCTTATATACCTGTATCAAAGATGGTGAGCTCTCGTGCCCCCTAGACACGACATATAAGGATCAATTGTACCATCTGAGCGTCTGTGTTAAATGAACTGCATGATGTGTATATAATACCTTCAGAGGGATGGTTGACACGGCTATTGTCTTTCAGGCTTTATCCCGTGGACAAAAGCCGCGTGAACGAGTACGGGGTGTCTTACGACGAGAAGACAGAAAAGACCGAGAAGCCAAAGGGCAAGAGCCATAAGGATTGAAAAGGAAAGTTTCAGAACTTCAGGATGCGTCGTCGTCGTCGGCTGCAGCACACCTCATCCAGGGCTGAAGTTTGAGCCCCCTTCCCCTCTCTCTGGCGTGCGATCACCCCATAGTGTCTGCAAAGGATTAATTGAGCGGACTCAGCCTTCTACAGGCATTTTTGAACTGCATCGCTCAGATGCACCTTCCAGATTCTATCAGAGATGTTGTCGATTGAGCCAGGCAATAGCTGCAACCTGCCTGCACTTCCATATCACAACCAGCATGGGATGAAGGCATAACCTTGACAACTTGATGTATACAAACTAACTGGAATATGTGTCTGGCTGGCCAAAATGGTGAAAAGAATAGAAAGAAATTACACATGAATGTAAGTATGTTGTGTGTGCGTATGTGATTGTATGAGTGTTCATTTTTGTTGTTCTTAAATCTTACTGGATTAAATAAAAAATAAAAAAATATCTCTAGTATTTGTAAATTCAGGCCATGCCATTCTGGTGCCAAATCGATTGAGAGACAGCTAATGATGACTGTTAGTCAAAAGCATCTTAAAGCCGGCAAACAAAATGTTCTCTCTGACGACACTGACCTACTGTTGATTGCTGTTCATTTAAACTGCACTCAAGGAAAATGATGAACCTTGCCATGCATGGTGTCTACATGTGTGGGCTTGTGATATTCAAGGATGTTTTGGTTCAATAAAATATTGTTTTGACTTCCATACATGTTGGCTGTATTGTGAGACCCTGTGTGACTGATTAATTGCTGAATGTCTCTGGCAAACAGACATCTGCACATACATACATAATAAAGGATGCATTTAGTTGTAATTCAGAGTCTTATTCCACACACATATGACATATGACAGACAGAAGTGATTACATATGGGTAAATAAGAGGCTCAGTCTGATCCATTTGACATGAAGGACTGAATATTGAACATTTAGTTTTCTACTCGGCTTTGGTTAGTTTATTCAGAATTAAATCAGGCTTTGCACAACATAGACAAGGTGTCAGTGAAGTATTTATTCTCATCTTTCTTTGTTAAAAAATAATGAATGTTATACTGGAAGTGATGAAAAAGTCTGATAACACACACACACTCTTCAGTGCTCTTTAGCAAGCCTGAGGGCTTTCACTGAAGTTTGATGTCAGGACATAAGTGTTTGTTAGGGGCAGACAGGAGATAGGCACAGACAGGAGGTACATATGTGTCCAGAGAGCAGCTTTGGAGTGGAGTGCTGGTGGCGCAGTGGTAGTGTCCATGCTCCACACCACCAAGGTCAACAGTTCAAACCTCAACACAGGGAGAAGGTGGAGAGGACTTGGAGGACTCAGAGGCCCTGAAGCAGGTGGGACGGTGAGGATGGATTGCGAGGAGAAAGAGACAGGGGGGCTTAATTGGCCCCCTGAAACAATCCATGGGAAAAGCAGGGGGTTATAGACTTTTTTCAGTGGGCCAACTGGGCAGCAGCCAAATGTCTAAATCACTACCATACTTCAATGTGGATTGAAAACTATGTATGCACTGGACAGCTTGCCCAAGGGCTCTGTTTGGACCAGTCAGATGCACACAGAACTGTACATATGCACTGGATTGCCTTCCCAAGGGGTCTGGTTGGACAGGTGCAGATTCATGCCTCACTCACTTCACCTCATTGGGATTTGAACCTCTTAACTCAACATTGCAAACTACATACTTCCCACTGCACCACCAGGACCCTGTTCTTCCATGCATCCCGTATATTTGAGGGTAACATGGACTCACCACCGAGGCCTAATATGTCAATCATGCCATGTACTTAAATTTGATTGATGATGGTTAAATGAGGAATAAGGGGACAATTGCCATCCCTTACATAACATGGAGAGGTTTTCATTTTGTTGTCTCAGTGCTTGTACTCTGTGCAATGACAATAAAGTTGAATATAATCTGGATTATACTAATCATTCCTGCTCATGGGTTGCCTGTCCCTGTGTGTTTTCCCTGCAAACATGACTGGCAAGTGATATGTCAATCACGCTAGTGTCATTAACAAGCTCTTTTACAAAACATGTATTGCAAATTATATAAACATGAAAAATAAATGCTGATATTAGAGTGTCCTTAGTCCTTTAGTTTTGCAGATGCATCCACGATCAGGACTACGACCTGGCCAAGTCTCCAGTTGAGTAGGCTGAGGCTGAGTTAAATGACGATGTTGCTCCGTAACGCCAGGTGTATTTGGCTCTGATTGCAGATATTATTTCCACCATCATTTTCCAGGTCCTACTAATGCTCTCAGTCTCATGCATGGGTACTGTTAAAATAAGTAGGAAACAGGTCATCAAACTAGTGTTTGGAAAATGAAGCGATGATGTATATGCTGTTCCTGTAAGCTGTGAATAAGGCAAAAGTGGCCTTGAGGTGGTCTTTCAAGCAGTGTGTTCCCATTCAGCTCAACAGGCTCAACAGATTATTTCAGATTTGTTTTTAATAAGCAGCAGCCTCATATTTCCCAACACTGCCTCTGCCAACTGACTTGAATTTAATATGAACAGTACTGAATATGAACACTACATTCTGTGACATCATATGTACATACTAATTTCAAGTGAGCAAAATATTGAAATGTGTCAAAATGTGGAATGTTCCTCATGGTTTGGCAAATGTATATAGTGCTGATTATTGGTATTATATTAAAGAGATGAATTCTTGCTCATCTTGATTTTTTAAATCATCCTTAACATTTTCAAACAGTCAGTGCCATCAGAATAAAGGGTCCTTGTGCCATTGTTTATGTACAAGACAGGCAAAAGGCTTAGTCATGTTGTCAATATAATAGTGAACCCTAAAAGTGTTTTGCTTATTTCCAAAGTCTCTTTTGACTGTCTTTCTCTTGGCAGATCATTATACATTATCTACAACTAACTGAATATTATATTATATATGTAACGTCACTTATTTCAACAGAAGTTTCCAATAGGTTGTACAATAAAAATGAAGTAAAAGGATGTAAAAAATCACATGGAAGAAACTGGACAGTTGCCTCATTTACAACTGCTAAGAAACGATAGAACAATCTTTTTGCATGCCACAAACGGTTCTTAGTGTACCAAGTTATTTTGCAGTACACAGTTGTGTATCACACGACTGATGATCATAAACTTCTCACCTTAATTCAAAAAAGAACCTCTACATTGAAATGAAGAAAAGGATAGATGGAACTAACAGTAATCAACATTTATTCAGGGCACAAAACCATTCCCAGACGGTGTTTGAATGGTAAAGATTTTCATTGACTCAAATGACTACAGAAATTTGGCATTCTGGTCTTTACCAAACATTCACTCTAAGAGATGAGACCACCGTGGATGATTCACAGGGGGGTACAATTTTGTGTGCTGTAAATGGTGGAAATAAGACATTGGTCTCTTACACAGTGGCACATACTGTTACTGTATATTTCCGGTTGACCACATAACACGTCATGACTTACACAGCGACTAGATGCATAGATGTTTTGAGGGACATGACCATTCAGCAGAGAGGATTCATATTACATCTTGATCAACGTGGTATATGTAGTTGATCATATAAGTACCTGCAGTGTTAAAGGTTTCACAGAAAAAGACGTGCAGAACAGATGCAAATATATTTTACAAAAGGTTTAACTTAAGTCCAAAATTCCACACACAACAGATCCAGGTAACTAAGGGTGCAGAGTTCAGGATAATCAAGGAAGCACATGGCATTAACATGGCATTAACAAACACATGAAGCACATGGCTGCCAGAGTCTCTTGGCAAGCAGAGGGGATATTAACATGCAGACACTTAGACAAACTCATTTGCTTGAATGTACCAAAGCATTTACAATTTCTTCAAAAGAATGAGAAATGATGTGGAGGTTCAACAAGTAGTTTTGAGAATTTAAATTCTGATCTGAGAAATGTACCAAAGAGACTGAGAAATCTGTAATACAAAAGATACGCATTATATCATAAAAAATGGGTTTGTGTATTTCATAAGCATTATACAACAGCTTTTATGAATTAAAGAAGACGCCAAGCAGCTAACTGCAACGTAGCAAAAGTTATTTGTGTTCCAAGAAGGGTTCAGATGATGTTACACGTAACCTGCTAGAAAAACGCAAAGCCACTACTGGCCTATAGATGTCACCAACGCTCCACTCAGTGAAGGGGTAAGGCCGGCGCAGTCTCTCCCGTGTTAGACCAACACTGCTCCCCTTTGCCACCGAACCAATTTCTCCGTCTCCTTAGCTGCAAGTCAGAAAAAAAGATGGTGATTGTGACACTAACATTTGACAGGAGTTACAGTGCACACACAGTCTAGGTGCGGTGCCAGGAGTCTATTAGCACAGGGGGGAAACTGTGCTAAAAGAACAGTAATGTGGCGTGTGTGTGTTTGTGTGTTTGTGTGTGTGTGTGTGTGTGTGTGTGAGAGAGAGAGAGAGAGAGAGAGCGAGAGAGAGAAAGAGAGAGGAAGAGAGATAGAGTGCGTCCATGTATGGCAACTATGACAGGATTACATACAGACGAGAGATCATGCAGATGACTGACAGACAGACAAACTGACTGATTGATAGGCAGACAGACTGACACTTAGATAGATAGATAGATAGATAGATATAGATAGATAGCTAGATAGATAGATAGATAGATAGATAGATAGATGACAGAAAAAAAAGAGCACAACGTGAGCCATCATTGACTTCTCTCCGGAGTGTATTCCTCCGGAATGAGCAAGTAAGTAAGGCTCAGCGGGGAATTCGTTGCTCCTCGAGTTCCTTCACCTGAAAGAAATCCGGGGCTGCGGTGAGCATGGAGAGCAGAGCAAACGGCTGATTTACGCGCTGTCTCTGTTTGCCAAAACCTCCTCCCCTTCTGAGAAATCTCTTCTTGTAAGTAGTTACAAATCAGAGACGGGCTGTTATCGAGCTGCAGGTACACGCATAATAAGTGCAGGACGTAAGGAGAGGAAATGTTTTTGCCATGGAGTCCTCAAGGAGACTACCCTCACACTTCAGCTCGGCTATATGCTTATCAGCTGTAGCGTGTGTGAGCGCATAATAATACAAATATCACATCACCTCTTAAATACAATTGAATTATTGTAGGGCAGGTGTCATATACTGTTATACACCACGAGGAATTACTCTAAAAGGGTCGGACTATAGCTACATATAAAGTGTATCGAGCCAGTGCAGACAACACATGTGAGACTATAATGACAAACCCGTTAAATCACTAAGGTCCACATCAGCAAAGTGTGTAGTCAGCAGTCAAAATGTTTCAGCATAAAGAAATGCACTGGTGAACGTGAGATGGGCACTCGGGCGGTCCATTAGTTAGGCCCAGATATTTATGACAGTGTATTGGTGCATATCGTCCAAGGAAATAAAGAATACAGGGTAGCGTGTCATGGATGACAATGACACCAGTGCACTAAATGAGGAATCCCTGACTCATGCAAGTTCAATATCCATCCATGCGCTGTGCTCCCTGACGCACGAAGAGCACACGTGCTGCCCTTACGCTGTCCTTTGCTCTTAATGACACTGGCAGCTCCTTTTAAAGTCTTTAGCATAAATCATGGGCGCTTCGTTTTAACGAATGGGCACATTCATTCCCCCTCCTCTGCCACCCCTCCTCGCATTACCTTTAGGGAGAGGGGGATTTGGAGTTGGAGCATATGAATTTCTATTACCCCTCAGTGACAAGTAAATTGCTTACTTTTAATTGGAAATGATCATAACTCTCGCATGGCGTGCTGTGCTGCGGGTTTGGCGAGCATTCATTCTCCTATGGCGTCCACAACGTCGGCTCGGAGAGAGACATCCATCAAATCTCAAGGCAGTAGACACTTGCTCTCCACAATGCGGAAAGTAAAGTGACCTTGAGCAACAATTGGGGAAACTTCAAAGCACACTCCTTTTTTCACACTCCTTCTCTATCTAGCGTTCCCTTACCTTTTCGAGCCTTCCCTTTTATGTCAAACTTTCTTTCTCTGATTTTCCTTTTGTTGTGAAACTTTTTTGTAGCCCTTGTGGACCGTAATCAATAAAGCCTTGCTCTCTGGCGTGTAAGGTTCCTTCCACTTCCTGTCCACTTTCTGTGTTTGGTCTGTCTCTATTTCTCCTTCTTCCTGTCCGGTTTTAATATTTCCCCTATCCTGCTTTCTTTCTGTATGTCTCCTTTGCAGTGTGAACACGCTGCTGGACGCGGCTTCTGGGTAGCCTATCTCATCATCGCGGCTCGGGTGCCGGCAGATGCCGCAGAGCGGGCGCAAGACAGCGGAGACATCTGCAGCGGCGCTCCTGCGTAGCCATGAGTGCGATCTCAATCTGTACCTTCGGCGAGGGAACGAATTAACGCAGACAGCGTGGGGTTGGTCGCCCGTGTGGGGGTGTGTGTGTTTGTGTGTTTGTGTGTGGGACAAGCACGGCAATCGCATCTGATGGCCCACGTATGGTCAAGCTCAAACGCACGCCAATGTGGAAGCAGACTGTGCAGGGTAACGGCGTTTGAAACTTGGCAAAGAGACAAAAGAAGACAACCGGCACGGCGTAACTCGCAGATGCCGCCGTTACGCCGCAGCACTGTGCAATCATGGCCTATTGTTAGCTCGCTTCACGTGAAACATGCTGATGGGTAAAAGAAGACATGGGAGAAAACAACATCCGACAAAGCACAGAGCATGTGGGTTTTGTGCCTCTTTGACAATGCCATGACTTGCTGTGACACACCCTGTTGCTACACCCATATCTAATTAATTTACTGTGGCTTTCCCCCCAAGGGTAACTCTACAAACAGCTCCACGTCTCCATCTAGTTCCCCGGCGTTTCATTTCCTGAAACGCATCTGCTAGACTCTGAAAGACTCACCGGCGTCCGATCCAAGTTCACGGTGGCCACACAGCCCGATTATTGCCAGCCTTGATCTTCAATTCTGTGTAGAATAGGGTTGAATCGGGAGACGTGAAGAAGAGAGAGGAAAAAGGACTCCATATCAGCGCTCTCCTCGGAACTGTCCAGTGCTGAAGTGCATTTTCATAGATGAAAGGACGGACGGGGAGTTGGGTTACGCCATGACACCTGATTTCACATGCCTGTGATCTTTTTCTTCCATTCTTTCACCCCCAACCTGCCCCCAGCCCGGCTATACTGGCCATCAAACGTGGCCCTGCGATGTTCATGTGGTTCATATGTGAAACACTTAAGGTGAGCAACACAGAAGACACCGCTTTTCATGGTTCTCCACATGTACCCTGAACACACATATTCATATTCATAGATAAGAGCCCTGTAGGAGGAAGATCTATAAGTAGGCATGAGTGGAAAAACCTTGAAGTTTCCACAAACTGTTCAGCACTTGAACCAGTAAATGCTTCATGCCTCCTGAAAGGCTTGAACACGGATCTCGGAAGATGATTGCAGCCCCACTGCTGTTACCAAAAAGTACTTAATCTAACACTCTTTTTCCAAACACTTTTCTTCAGAGAAGATCTTGCTTTTGTAAGACATTGTAGTGAAAGTAATTACACTCACACATTTTTCAACAGTTATTCCCACAACACGGATAACATATACAGGTATATGCTGTCATATCCTTTTGGCAGAGCTACTAAATTCACCAAGGAAATAACAATTTCTCTTTTTGACATCTTATTCATACTTCTCTCTGGTGTCTTCACAGAGTGACAATCCCATTTGTGTGAGGAATGACACACTTGTTGAAGTGAGGGCCTAACATCACACCTTCCTGAATTGACCATTACTTACTAAAAAAGGCACATACTGTATGTTGTTGAGTGTTATATACCTCGCTATGACATAGAACGCGCACATCCACAGGCTATTGACAAGTCACATTATGGACTCTTTGGTTGCAGTGTGATTGACAACAATCTCAAGCTGACACAAACAACGTAAGTAATGTTTTTCCAATGCCTTTTTCAAGTCCCCTGAATCAATTCATAAGATCGTCCTGAACCAATCCTTTCTCTATGGTTCCCTCTCTTGAGAGCAGCGAACCCTCACTTCCCATTTACAGAATTCTCCATCCGCGTCTTACCTGGCATGCCTCAGAAACAGGGAATCTGCATTCTCCTGTTTAAAGTGGAGTATATACATCTGAAGTGCTTGTTCCTCCTGTGTATCGCTATGCTTTTGTATTTTTAATGCCGAGCAGCGAAGCTTCAAACGTCTGCTGAGGCCTGCATGAAATATGCATGAGCAATATCAGCAGTGTCCATTTGAACGTGTTTCACAGACACAGACTATTCTCTGAACGTGTTAGTCTGCGTCTGGAGATATGTACAGCTCCACCGCTGTCAGCCTGCTTCAGATGTTCCACACATATGATATTCCACCATATGTAATGGTAGCCAGCAGGCTAAGTGCTGTGCGGTGAGTGAACCTCATTTCCCACACCTTAAGAGACATGCTACAGACAGACAGACAGACAGACAGACAGAACGAGCCCATGGTTTTAGCCTCCATGCTAGCATGCCCACTGTCCATGCCTGAGGTTGCGAATTCTAGTCTGGTGTGGGACTCTTCTGGTCTAGACAATGCTGGTAACTCCTTTCCACTAATCTACAAAAATATGAGAAGCCTAGCTCAGGTCCATGTGTCTGCCTGTCCGCATGTCATAATAAATGCTGTGCATTTTATTTCATGTAACGAAGGCAAATTATTAAAGGCATTTATAATTCTGTGACAGAAGCGTGTGATTTGCTGAAGCATGTCATTGATAATCAGGTTGATTCATCATTAATTCATGGTTGGATAAATGAAGCATATCACTGGGGAAGGTAAGTGCAACTCAGTGTAGGCTATGCATGCAAGGTATCATTTGTCAGATTCAAAATGGCCGCCTGCAACACAAACTCCGCTCTGGAATGTAGCTGAATGAATCAGTGCCTCGAGCCCCTCTCAGCTGTGTGAGCTCGTTACATTAATCAAGTCTTCCTGGAGAGAACCACCACCTGATGCGTGGGACCTTTTTTTTCCTCCTCTGGTGGTGTTGTTTCTCTGAGTGCTCGCCTCTGTTCGCCTTGAGTCTCTCGTCATGATCATTAACAAGAAAAGCTCAAATGTCACCGTATGAATGATGGATCAATCGCAGCTGTCATGGTTGGATGGGGAGGCCGCAGGGATTATCGCTCAAAGCCTTGGGCACGGTAATTAACAGCATGGCAGAAACTGAGAGAATGGGAGGCATCCTGCTGGGAATCCTTAGAGGCCAGGGCTTACCCCCACCCCCACGCTCCCACGTGCATCACACAAAAAGCAGACACCCTCACACATTGCAAATGTGACCAACCAGTAGATTGACAGTAATACTGATGTTTGCTCAATGGCTTAGGGCTTTGGGAATTGATCCAATTTCAAGCAATGACATCACAAGTGCAAAATTATTTCTACTGGGGTCAGCTTGATATGTATCAAATTATTCTTTTTTTAGTCCATAGCTTGAAGGCATTTGTATCAATGCTTCTTTGGACTTGTAATAGGCTGCCAGTTTTTGAAAGTGTTGCCCTTATGATGAGGACTGCTGCTTTCGCTGGTTGTTGTTAGAAACGGAGGTGAATGTCAGAACACTGTCATGGTATCAAAAGTGCACACTGTCATGGTATCTTGAGAACCCTGTCATGGTATCTTGACAACACTGTCATGGTATCAAGAGTCCACACTGTCATGGAATCAAGAGTCCACACTGTCATGGTGTCAAGAGTCCATACTGTAATGGTATCAAGTGTGCACTGCAAAGAGGTGTCACCCTGTGATACGCTGCATCGAATTCTCATTACTTTACCATGAGGAGGGCATGTGGATTTTGTCAAACCGACTCCAACCACAGACCCTGTCATATTTCGTCTCTTTTCTTTTCATAGTGAAGAATCCTATGAACAACCAAAGCAGGCTTCATCTCCAGAATGTTTTGGGTTAAAAAGCAAACAAACATAATATTTGATATACATACAGTACATACAGCCGCGGAAAAAATTAAGAGACCACTTCAAAATTATCAGTTTCTCTGGTTTTACTATTTATTGGTATGTGTTAAAGTAAAATGTACATTTTTGTTTTATTCTATAACCTACTGGCAACATTCCTACCAAATTTAAAATAAAAATATTGTCATTTAGATCATTTATTTGCAGAAAAATGACAATTGGTCAAAATAGCAAAATTGATGCAGTGTCTTCAGATCTCGAATAATGCAAAGAAAACAAGCTCATATTCATTTTTAAACTACACAATACTAATGCTTACACTTAGGAAGAGTTCAGAAATCAATATTTGGTGGAATAACCTTGATTTAAAATCACAACTTTCATGTGTCTTGGCATGCTCTCCACCAGTCTTTCACATTGCCGTTGGGTGACTTTATGCTACTCCTGGCGCAAGAATTCAAGCAGCTCGGCTTCTTTTCATGGCTTGTGACCATCCATCTTCCTCTTGATCACATTTCAGAGGTTTTTTATGGGATTCAGGTCTCGAAATTGGGCTGGCCATGACAGGGTCCTGATCTGGTGGTACTCCATCCACACCTTTACTGGCCTGGCTGTGTGGCATGGAGCATTGCCCTGCTGGAAAAAACACTTCTCAGAGTTGGGGAACATTGTCAGAGCAAAAGGAAGCAAGTTTTTCTTCCGGGACAACGTTGTACTTTGCCTGGCTGAGGTTTGTAAAAGACCATAAGGATTGAAAAAGCGGACTGGAGGTTCTTCTAAGTTCGTCTTCTCATAGCTTTGAAAATCCTTTGGTTAATTAGATCTCTAACAAGCCAAACGCACTTGGCCTAATGGAAGGTAGTGTATTGTGACAGGTCTAACTACTCAAGGATGAGCTGATGAATAGATAGAAAAACCGATAGCATCTTCGGTATCTGTCAGATCGTCGTCCTTTCACCCCAATGAAGTCTGTATGCCGACTCCTTTAGGGATCTTCTTTCATGCTATATTCCCTACTATTCCATTACTTGAGTCTGCAGTCTGCTGTCTCAGTTGTAGCAATGGTAAATACCAAGGTCATGATTCAGGATTATCAATTGAGCTGGGAGCAATTTAACTGAAATGATGTACTTGTTTATTGAAGCTGCATAAAATCAAGTGTCATTGTAGTGGAGACCAGGTAGCCTGGCCATTACCAGCCTGTGACTCCATTTCATTCCGTCTTGAAATCAATTCAGGCGGAAATACGTAGGCTGATGTCACCAGGCTAGAGACCAGGCACTGTTGTAACACAATTTTATCAGATCGTGTAATCCGATGAAACTCACCTGTGTGATGGCGTCAGCATGCTACGTTTAAAATGTCAGCTTGTGTCTCAATCTCTGTCAAAGGTTACAGACAGAAGTCGTTTGGGGGGCAAATTTGTAACTTTAAAAAAATGTTTTGCGCAAGATTGTTACCGTACAATCGATGAGTTTTGACAGGAACACTGGTGGTTGTGATCAGTGATTTCCGATCTAGATGCTAGAATAATTATTCGCTGTATACAAAGTGTTATATTTCAAGTACCTTATAAAACAATCAGAGAGGTCGGCTGGAGACAATGGTACAAAAATATTTCTAACAGGCAAGACAGAAATACTGGTACTGGATGTTGTACTGAGGAAGATGTGGTGCAGGCTTCGGGCAGTAGGGTGAGAGCTCGCTCACTTCTGAAAACAACGCTGTGAAGACTACAACCTACGAAAAAAGAACACTATTTTGGGTTGAATAATGCATGGCTGTTGCCGTTAATCTGACCTGATCCCTTTCTATTTGGCATGTGACAATTGTCCCTGACATGGTAAATGTCCTCACATGGCACTCACTGCATTTAAATGAAAATTAGAGAAAAAGTAGGGCACCTACTTGAATTAGCAAACTAAATATAGAGACGAGAGGTGTATATTATATATGTTCAAATGTAACAACAGACTGGAAAAATGCCACACTTACCAAATAATGGAGACAGGAGACAATGGTGGTAATAGTCAATGTCATAGCCAATGTCAACAGTTTCATATTTTCTTGTAATTTATATAAAATGCAACAAAAATTACAAAGGAGACCACACATTAGAAAAGCAATTAGCCTTTTTTAATCTTACATTGCATTGAAAATTTACATAATAGATTCATACATTTTACAAATAATTTGTTCATAAAAATATATTTCTTTACAAAAAACTTTTTTTGTTCCATTTTTCCTTTTTTTATATATACTTATTTTTCTGAATGCATGAACATAGGAGGAGTACCCAGCTGTATGGCAAAGAGTAATCTGCTTGGATCGAAAGAGTCCATTCCTAGAACTGTATGTTTTTTTTTCTTTTTATTGCAGTCATTAATAAGTGGCAAAAAAGAGATCGGATGTTGGAACGACAAATAAAAAAAGGGGGGGGGGGGGGGGGGGGGGAGGGGCATTTCTTAAGAGGGGCTCTGTGATGTAACACAAAGCATGTGAGACACTGGGTCTCTGTAGGGGCCAAAAAGTAGAGTAATTTTCACAATATGAAGCAGTTAGGCCTAAATGAGAAAGCAGCAGACCTGGGACACACATATAGGGTATTTTAGATTTTTTTCTTGTGATTTTTTTGGTAGGCACTGTGTAAAAAAACAGCCTCTTTTGAACAAAATGTAACCACCTATGAAAGAAAACAAACAAACAAAAATGTACGGCGTCAGTGAATATACAGCGACTAAGAGTAAATCAGATGTGGGTGATAATGCAGTGCATGTGTGTGTGTGTGTGTGTGTGTGTGTGTGTGGTTGTGGGGGGGGGGGGGGGGGGGGGGGGGGGACATTTGATTTTATGTTTTCCTTCTTCGGTGGACTAGATGGGAGGGAGCAATGGACACTGAACAAGGACTAGTCAGGATCGTCTCCTAAAGTCTGCAGTCGCCACAAAGCAAGGGGAATGTGCACCCCTCCTCCCCCCTACAGATGTGCCTCTGGATCCTGTGGTCTGCAGAACATGCAATGAGTAGAACATTAAAAGGCACTGTAATGAATCTCACAGCTCGAGGGCCTGAAAACGCCATGCCAGCCCGCTCCGACTAGGACCCGGCCCAAAGAGACCGACACTGTAGAGAGATTTGAATTCATGGGAGTGCAGATGGTGCCAGCTGTGTTGAATCACTGACGCCCTACCCCCTCTCGTGTAAATGTCTGCCTGGACGGTAGAAGGAACGCACCCTGGCTCTGTCTGTCGGTGCTTGGCGATGGCTAATATACAGAGATGGGGACTGTTCATGCAGATTCAGGGGTACTAGTTACCTATCTGTCTCCCCATTACTGGATGTTGGCGGTATTTGGAAAGTTGACCCTTGTTGCAGCACAGAGCCATACCTCTAAACCTGTCCGTGTATGCTTAATGCCATGCCCAAGTCAGACTGACACAGGATACTGTTTCGATGGCCCTTATATATAAGATAATTATGATCACATAGTTGCCACAGTACGTAACACACATGCATGCTTTATCCATCATCGATGTGTTCTGAGGTTTGTAGAAAAGACTAAGATTTCAATGCCAAGTGCATTTCATTTTATACAAATTCTATATAATAATAACAATAATAGCGATAAATGATTAAAATTATCAAATTATTTTATCAAATTTTTTCCAAAATGTTTAAATATAGCTATTTGAGGTGTTGATGGCACATTGAAGCTATACGTTGTATAACTTAGCTCACAGACATTTCTGGAAGTGAAGGATTATCCAATTGAAATAACGCTCACTCTGGCTACATTTTTCGCTGCAGACTTCAGGTAAAAAATACTGACAGTTGTCCAGTGTATTGTCATGGAGATAGTAGCATTAGTATGGAAAAATATGGAAATATGTTTAGAACACACTTCAATAACTTCATTTTCTAATTCTTGGGGTCAAACAAACACACCGCCCACTTGCTCATCCGCAACGACACAAACACACCTACGCACAACCATTTACACTCATGTGGAAACAACAGAGAGCAAGTCAAAGCATTCAAGACCGAAGCAAATGGCTGAAATGAAAACCTTTGTTGAAAAGGAAGAAAAAACTGCTGGAAATGGACAATTTATAACTTGTTGTGTTCAATCACTTGAACAGCATATTTTTGAATTCTTTTTCTCTGTTTTTTTATTCCTTCGTCTTTTTCTATAAACTCTTCATAGAATTTTCCTCTCCTAGGGCCCGACCCCCACTTGGTAATATATATAGCACAAAAATATAGGTGGTGAATGCTCCTCGTATATATGCAAGAAGATTTACAGATTCTTTTCACTCAAAAAAGACCCAGTCAACTTTGAAGAAGCACTCATGGAGTGCGGATATAATAAGAGGCAGGACTCTCCACGCAAAGATCTCGTGAAGATTTTCAGGTTCTGGTAAAGTCTTCCAGAACGTGACGTTGGATAAAAAAACAAAAAAACGAAAAACTAATCCCAGTGTCCTCCGAGATAGATGCACATGGTCAATCATGGTTCCTGAAGAATGTGCTTTAAATACGAGCGCAGCCGGTACCAAATGACTGCTTGAACCTCTCTAGTCTTTAGTCACGAAATCTCCCGATATTTGCAAAAGCCTTTTGCTCCACTGTCGTTATACATATAAAAAAAGAGATGCTGTATGTTTGTTTTGTTGTTGTTTTTTTTTTTTTTTGCACTGAGTGGACTTCATTATACCATTGTGCAGACTGTGTTGAGGTTGGGGTCGAATCGGACTGCTTTGCCCTCCACCGATTTGGCGTTGGTGTTATACATGGGATTCTCAAAGGCAGCCTGTCCGTTGTTGTTTTCGTGAACTGAGCAGCCCGTGTACTGGGTCTTGGGTGTAGTCCTTAGGAAAAGAAAGGAAAAATCAATAAAAAGAAGGCATGAATAACGCAATAATAATAACGTGAGTTGTTACTCAGTAAAGTGTGGTTGTGTGTGTGTTCGCTAACACTGCTGCGTCTCCTGGCTGGAGACACTCACCGCTGTTTGTAGAGATAGAATCCAAAGCCAGCAAATATCAGGGCGAAAAAAGGCACAAGGATTGCTATGGCCACAGAGCTACTGTTTGTACCAATGGGTGGATGTGACGAGTTATTACTCTCCGACATGTTCAGACCTGTGGAAGAAGATGAGAGGACACAAACAGACAATTAGCCTGCGTGCTTGCTTCACATTTTGTCTAGGGATGCACCGATCCGCTTTTTTCACCTCCGATACCGATACCGATATCTGAGGTTTAGTATCGGCCGATACCGATCCGACACCGATATTAAAAAAACAGCGCAAAACTATGGTAACTGTGTGACCACACGTGCGAGAGGGAGAAATGAGGAGTGCATGACATGAGATCTTGGTGCACTTTTTGCTCATTTGCTACTTAACATCATGTCTATTCATCACTATCAATTCATAACATAGGCTAAAAATGATCACAAATAATGTACGTTCTAACTAGCGCTAGTGTTCATATTAGTTAGCAATCATATATCCGCTAGCGTCAACTTTTACGTTACATTGTAGAGGCTCAGCATGGTGACCTGTTAATGTATTTGCTGGTTCTAGTCTGTTAAAAGACCCACGATTACCAAAGCAGTATTCTTTATCTCCCTTTAATGTGCATTCATCAATTTCCATTACATGACGATGCATGTGATCCTACATATGTGTGTGCAATGAGAATGGGGACTAATTAGCACTGCACTGAATTACTTAGTTATTGCTACACGATAACAATTACACAACTAATATTACTCGATACATATAATTGTGGACATTACACAAGGCAACATGAATCTCATTCATAGCTCATCCAGTCGAAATCTTAATCAACATCAGGACATAACTAAATCTCCGCTTAGCATGCTAATCGCTACTAATAGCAACGTGCACTCATAATACACTACCTATATACATAAACATAAAAAAAAAAAAAATTGTGCAAAAAAGGGAGAAGGTCACCGATACCCGATCTAGAAATGTCTTCAATATCGGTACCGATACCGATACAAATATCGGATCGGTGCATCCCTAATTTTGTCTAAAAAATTGACTCAGTCAGAGAAGCACCTGTCAGAGAAGCACCTGCTTGATCTTTTTTTTTTTGCGTTTTAAGAAACATTGTGTACTAAGATAGGTTCAGCATATACAGTGTAAATTAAGTATAGACAGTTCTATATATAGATGAATTTTGTGATTAGTTTACTTTGGCTCAGGCTGTGAAATGATTACAGTGGAAAGTTGGAAACAAAACGATGCAGTACCTAGTCTTTGCAGTCCGAACTGTCCGTAATCTTTACCCTGTATGAAGCCTTGAAAGACATAGGTGGCGCCGTCAGGTTCTGCAGACACCTAGGAAGACAGAGAGCACAAGAGAGAGAGAGAGAGAGAGAGAGGGGAGGAGAGAAAGAGAGAGGTTCAGATGAAAGCTGTTAGGCTGCTACTCTCTGTGACAGTGATTTAGACCGCTTCAAAGGCACTACAGGGAATATGAAAAGACTTGAAAGGTCCATGAAAAAGAGTTCAGTGCGAGGAGGACTTTTTTTAGTGTGTCCTCATGCGAAGAAGTTCGACCGAAAAAGCCCTGCGATTATATACCTCCAACTTAATTATATGTAATCTACATGATAAAAAAAAAAACGATATAAGTGATCACCAAGCAATTGTGGAGTATCACCAAGCAATTGTGAATGAGTGTATGTAAGTGACACACATGAAGACTAACTTTATGATCACAAAGTAGAAGATAAATGGCTACTGGCATGCTTTTACAGCCAGGTGCCATCAACTTGTCCACATTACCGTCTGTCAAGATAGATTTAACAACGTTTCTAGAAGAGCTGTGTGGGTTTCTTTGAATATGTGAGGACGAGGTCCAAGCACAAAGCACTTACAAAACCGTCCATGGACCACGCCTCCTCTTTGAGCTTGCTCAGCGTGGTGTGTGTGGACGTTTTCACCTCGTACAGGAGAAGCATCAGACGAGCCTCCTGGCTCTTGTAGACACCTGGGGCAAAGGAGAACAAGCAGGACAGGGGTAACTAACAGAGCAAGGTCTTCTCCTCTTTTTGCCGTATCTCACACTCACCGAGACAGAAAACACTCAAGAGACACTGTCTAACCTCCAAAGCCATGAAAGTCTAGGAGAGCTAGGATTAATGGTTATAGAATATTCTATTCTTTTCTAAAATGGCGGTCTTGATTTGTGGTTGTTCTAGGTTGTTCTCCTTCTTGGTGTGCTTAGCATCATGACATGGCAAAAGATCCGTAGGAACCCAACGCCTTTTTCTGGCGGTGGGGAGAATGAGTCAACGTCTCCTCAATCATATGTGGCACGGCCTTGGCCCGCCATCATCCCTCCGAGATCCCACCGGCAGCAGACAGGTCCATCTCTCACGCGCTCACGGAGCCTTTAGTCACCTTTTCATGTAATTATTGGCAACGCTTGGCCAATCGCAAGTCCAATTTAAACAAGGGGGAGGGAGTGTGTGTGTGTGTGGGGGGGGGGGGTATTAATTAGGTGGTATAAATCACATGTCAGGGGTAAAGACAGAGAAAGGGGTGTGAGTGTGTGTTGGGTGAGGGGTTGGTGGGTGAGTGGGAGGCTGGGCAGAGCACGATGATGGAAAATAACGTCCAAAAAATGTCAAATCACATTAATATTTCATTACGGGGGAAGATGGAGGGGATGCCTCCGCTGCAGACGAGAGCTCTGGTAATGGAACTGATGGGGAGTGAAAATAAACATGCCCTGCTTTATGCCAACACATCCACCTCAATGGATGTTAATTTGATACCAGGCTTCTTCAATAACATGAAGGATTCCCAAGAACAAATAGACAAAGTCATTAATAACAAGCCAAACCTGTGTTCCTTGTTATACACAACGAAGAAGTAGTATTGCGCAGATATTTAAAATTAAGTGTTCAAGATAACACAGCATCAACAAGTTAATAGAATATCTGCCTTCTTCTCTCTTGCTATACACTGGAATTAAATGCCATAACAGAGAATGCTAAACTTGAACAAAGCACTAAATATTTATGTGAATTAGCGTAGCTATGTCAGTTATCAGACAGTGTCTATAACATCTGCCATTCTGTTAAACAATCAAAATGCTAAGTTTCATATTGATTAACAATCTATAACTTCAGTTTAATAATGGATTCACATGACAACGCAATGCCGATAACACACGGCGTCCGATAATTAATACCGCTACGATAGCGCACTGACTCATCCATTTAAGAGCAGCACCTTTGGCAGCCCTGTGACGCACCTGAGAGCAGGAGTTCCATGTTGCTATTGGTTAGCGTGACGTTAACTCTGCCGGTGCTGGCGTTAAAGCTTGTGATACTCAAAGTCATTGGTTGCTTCTTGCCCTTGTAGTTATAGGAGCCTTTCCAGATGTAGTTGGGAGCGAAGACGTCATCTGGGACTGGAAGAGGACAGGAGAGAATGAAAGGGTTTGGGGGGGGGGAAGAGTTTATAATTCAATCCAAAGAAAGAGAACAAAGAGAATTTTGGTTTATTCGTTTATGTCAAAGTTCAGCAGAAGACACACCACCCAGGCTAAATGTAAACTTTTGACTGACAGAGGATTTGCATGTTGATCGTGACAAGACTGAAGAGAGAAGAACAAAAAAAGGCAAAGAGGACAGAGCTGGGGATGGACAGAAGAGGAGAGAGACTGGAAATGTGAGGCGAGGTCAACCTGCCTCCTTACGTGAGTGTCAAACTGCCTCACCGCATCCTCCCTCCCTCATTAACTCCACCCTCTAGAGGAGGGTTTTAAGGACACTGTCCCCTACCCCCACCCCACTCGACCCCCACCCCACCCCCTAGCTCCATCAGGTGCCTCCAGTGGGACTCAGGTCTACCCGGCTCCATCCAGGAGCCAAGCAGGGAGAAAGAGCACATTCTTTCATAGCCAGTGCAACTCACCATTCAGCTTAGGGCTGGGCGTCCCTGGAACTGGTTTCATAGGCTTCTCAGACAGCTTGGATCCAGCTGAAACAAACAAGTGGCATCAATGACATTGTTTTCTAGGGACACTGTATACCCACTAAGTTATTCTACAACCAATACTTTGAATGCTGGCTCTCTCCATCTTAATTCGTTATTAATTCTGTAGATTCCATGTATACACCTTCCACTATTTATCTTGGAAGCATGTACTGTATGTATCATGTACATATGTTGCATTTGTGCGAACATGTTTTATCCGCTGATCCGTGTATGAATCCATCTGCTTGCTTCCCTTGTGCCTCCACCTCCTCAATTTTCTATCTCTATCTCTCTACCTGGCCGGCCAGATGGGTCCCCCCTTTGAGCTGAGGTTCAGGCTCCGGGCTCTGTAAAGCGCCTAGAGACTATTTCAATTGTTATCGCCGCTATATAAATAAAACTGAATTGAAATTACAAGTACTCCAACCTCCATCCAGTAGCTGGGCCTTGAAAAGGCACCACTCTGAGGAATAGTTCAAACGTAACTCCCCTTAAATATACTTAAGGAGAATAGGTCCTATAAGTCCAAATAAAAACATTTCAATCTTGGTAGATTCACCTTTAAAGTTCTAAAGGCAAACCTAGACTGCAAAGCAGTTAGCGTATCCGATGACTGTTCCTGAATCAGCAGTGCAGTGTGGCACTGGCCTCTGCAAAGTGAGTTTCTGGGCTTCTGGACTGTGGGGGTGGATGACAAGGCCGATGTGTCAAGCATTGTAACACTGAGCACACAAAGGCCTCACCCCTGAGTTGGGGATTTGGGCATAGAAACAAATAAAGGGGCAGAGAGAAAGGGAGATAGAGAGAGAGAGATGGAGAGACAGAGAGAGAGGGGGGAGAGGGAGGGAGAGAGAGAGGAATTAAGAAACAATAAGAGAGAGAATGAAAGGTAAATATAAAAAAGACAGTGGAGCCCAACATAATATGCCGTTCTCGGAGTCTGGCAAGGCCCACATCTGTAAGTGTTCGTGTTAACTGCTGTCGAGCCTTTGGCTAACAGCTGTGTGTCTGCGGTGGCTGCGGGGAAAGAAGAAACGAGCACAGAAAAGAGGAGAGGAAAGGAGAGGATGCACTGTGACTGCTACTGTGACTGCCACCAATAGGCTTTTTCACGCCACTGGAACTTTTTCAGGTACTAGGAACTTTGTCAGGAGTCCTGGATTCCCCAGGTTAAGTTTGAACTATTGAACTATTAAGTCAGAGTGGTAGCTTTTCAAGGCTCAGCTACCGGACGGAGGTTGTACAAGTACTGATCATCATGGACTGGTCAAATGTTACAAAAAACATGGGCCCTTTCTTATACTTATTTACCTTGATGGAGGCTATGCTTATTTTACCGCTCTAATTCAGATTCATGTGTTTCTGTGTTCTTGCATCAGTGTATGTGTTTGTGTGTGCCAGTGTGAGAGTGCATATGCAAACATATGTGTGTGTGTCTCTCAATATGTATACACGCGTACACAAATATACATAAAGGTATACTTGTATGCAAAAAGGTGTTTGTGTGTATCGGTATGTGTGTGTTGGCATGCACCTCTGCACACGGGCATCTTGCCACTCCAGGTGCCGTCGGAGCGGCATGCGCGGTGCTCGGACCCTCCCGACAGGAAGAAGCCCACCTGGCAGGTGTAGATCAGGGTGTAGCCGAACGACGGCAGGTCCATGCCCACCACCGACACGTGTGGGGGACTCTCTGGCTGCTTACAGGAGTGGGCTGTCAGGATAGACAGAGGAAAAGAAAGTCAAAGTCAAGCCAAAGAAAGAGAAAGAAAGAAAGAAAGAGAGAGAGAGAGAGAGAGAGAGAGAGAGAGAGAGAGAGAGAGAGAGAGAGAGAGCGAGAGAGAGATCAATAAGAAAAGGAGCGTTTGTAGTTCATCTTCCATTTGTGTCGCCTGTTTGTTGTCCATTGTGATGGTTGCTGTACTGTCTGCAATTATGTTTGTGCTGAATTGGAAACCCTAATAAAGTAGTAATGCTAGCGAGGGGTATTTGTATTGCCATTCAGGAGTGTGTGCCAGCGAGGGGTATTTGTATTGCCATTCAGGAGTGTGTTTGAGAGAAGGAGAGTGTGAAAACGGCAAAAAGTATGTCAGAAAGCAAGTGTACTGCATCACACCTGACATCTGAGCTTCAGCTAATGGTGACAGCCAGAGGAAGATGATCTTAGGACAGACTCCCCCTCTCTACTCCACACTGACCCTTTAGCCCAGCCGAGTCTCATGAGGTGAACACTTCTCACAAAAATGGCTGAGGCTCTCACCGCTAATTAAGCAATGGAAAAAGGAGCTAAAATACAGATAAACCGAGATAGAGAGAAGACTAGGGCCGACCAAGAGAGGGGGTGAGAGAGCGAGAGAGAGAAAAAGAAAGAAAGAAAGAAACGGAGAGCAAAATGACAGAGCACATGACAGCCCAGGCGTGCCTAGTTAGCTGAAGCGAGCTGAACGTTTTTTGGGAGGTAGCACATAGCCGTCTAAACGCTGACCAATGCTGGCACGCTTCTCTTACAGCTCCAGCTCCACCTCCACCACAAGCAATCAAGCGGCCGCAGATGCTCAGTTAACCCCCCCCCCTGGCCAGACCGTGTGGTAGATCAGGCCGGCTTTGATCAAACGGCCCATCTGAGTTCTCGTTTTGCTGACCGGAGTGGCCCCGGTCCAGCCCTTTCATCTCTCCTGCCTTTGATATGGCTCTTTATTGATGAGCAACAAACATTAGCAGTCGGGAGGCCTTTGTGATCACGAGGCCATCTCAGGTCAGCATGAGGTTACACGGGGTTGAGTCCCCTGAAAACACTCGCCCCGAGAAAACAGGACACAAAAAAAAAGAAGAGCTCCAGGAAATTTAGCGGGCAGACGTTTTCTTGTCATTATGCTAACCCTAGTGTGGAAAATTAGAGGAGAAAAACTAAACAATTTATTTTGTGAAAATCCCCCCCCAAAAAAAAAACTATTAAAGGGGTTAATCGCTCCATAATCACACAGCTATTCATAGACACATGATTGGGCTGCAGGAAAGCTCATTGTCGCAGCTTCGCTGCGGTTTCATACCAAGGACCGAAATAGCAATCAGCACAACAGTGACACAAGCAGTTGCAGCACTGACATATGAGGCAAAAATGTAATTATGTTTGGAAATGCTTCGAGTGAGCGGCAATCTGTCTTTGGCAATTGGGAAGCATCTGTGTTAGGAGAGAGGAGAAAGTTTGCCCAGGCTGCCTCGTTCCGCTTCTGACTTTGCTCTTGGTGCGACACGTGAATGCGTGTGAGTGTGGTCTGTGTGTGTGTGTGTGTGTGTGAGAGAGAGTGTTTCGTCAATGAGTGTATAATTGCCTGTGTATGTGTGTATAGTATATGCGTGAAAGGGGAAGTGAGTGTGTTTATGTGTAAATATATGTGTGGGTATAAGAGAGACGGAGGTTGGTTTTGTGTGGGTCAGTATGTGTATGTGTGTGTGTGTGTGTGTGTGTGTGTGTGTGTGTGTGTTTGTGAGAGTGTGTGTGTGTTTGTGTGTGTGTGTACATAAGGGGTAGCGTAAAAAAGAAGCATCCAGGAAAGGCCTCTGCTCTAGATTAAGAAAACACATGTGGCATCTCCCTGCTTGCTGCTGATAGGCGACCACATTTGAAATCCTTGGAGCAGACTCCGACTTAAGTTTAGGTCGAGGGGGCGCCTTTGTGAGAGTGTGTATTTTTTCCCCTCCTTTCCTTCTATGGCTGGGACACACTGTCGGTGGCCCCCTGATTGATGGCGGGGACTTGGGCACGGTTGAGAAACCTACAATAAAATAATGTGTTGGGAGAAAGCCGCCGCTAATAGCCTGCCCGCTCGCTAGGTGTGGCCCTTAGCAAAGACACAGTTCACAGCGCAGAGGCTAAGGAAGGCAGTGGGCACACTGTATTTAAGTATGTGAGTGTCAGCGTGTGTGTGTACAGATCTGTGTGTGTGTGTGTTTAGTGGACTAGAGAGAAGTGGAGTGGAGGAAAGCAGACCGGCTGTGGAGTTGGAGATAAGTGTGTGTTCTGAGCAGACACGGGCCAAGGAGAGGGAGGGAGGGAGGGAGGGAGGGAGGGAGGGAGAAAGAGATAAAGTGTAAAAGAGAGATATGGGGAAAGAGAGAGAGAGAGAGAGAGAGAAATTGGGAGACTGAGAGAGATAGACAGGGACAGAGAAGAGGGGGGAGAGAGAGAGTAAAAGGAAAAAGAGGGGAGGAGAGAGGAACAAAGCTGGGGAGAGAGGAGAGCCCCCACCCCCCTCTCATTCTCCCTGCAGGTGGAATCCGAGTGTCACCTGGAAGGAGTGAGCAAGGAGCAATGCATGCTGGGAAATATCTTTCATCACACGCAGTCCCCCAGCGAGTGTCTCACGCAACTCCTCTCCCACCTAATTCTTGCAAGTCCCCACAGCAGGGAGGTAGAAAAATAATCTAAAGGAGTGTGTGGGTGGGGGTGTGTGTGGGGGGGGGGGGGGGTGGAGAAATAGAAGGGACAAGAGAAAAGAACCTGATCATCTCTTACTTCCCAATAATATCAATCAATTCACAGAGCGGCAGGTTATTAAATATGCCTCTCCGTTGGTGGAGTGTGTAGTTCATCAGGTAAAATAATGAGGCCAGTTGGTTCTTGTCAGCCTGCTGACGTCTTGGAGCGCAGAAAGAGCCAAGATTCATAGAATATCTCCCTGCTACCTAGGAAACCACTCACTGGCTCTTTTTCCACTAAGTGCAGCCCCACCGTGAAGAACGAACGGAAGCTCAACCTGAATTATGAGCAAACAATGTCAATGCAGCGTGAGGGGAAAGTTGAACTATTAGCACGCAGGTATTCATAAGGTGTCATCTCACCCTCCACTAAATCCCCGCCGCCGCCGCCGCCACCACCCCTCCATCCCTCCTGCCTCAGTTGCCTTGGCGCCTTTAAAAACTTTTAGTTGCGGTTCCAAACTCCAACTCATCATCTTAAAAATGGCACAGCTAGCCTCGCTCAGTCACTTTTATTGGATTTTTATGGTGTCCAGTCCGGACAGGCTGAAGTAGGGGAGGAAAAATTTGAACCGTGTGCCACAAGCAGAGAACCAACACTGGCCTGTTATTTGATCCATTTAGCTCAACATATTGCTAGCGCTTGGTTACTGATAGCTTTTATATAAAAGAGGGCTGAATTTAGCAGAATATCTTCTAGTTTTTTTTTTTTAGTTTGGTCAGCATTGCAAATACTTTGGCTGGACGTTTTTGTACAGATTTCCGTATCAAGTATCTGTGACGGTGCACACAACTAATGACATGGGAACAATTAATAACAAAAACTACAACAAAAAAACACACCTATCTCAACTCACCAAGTTTCCAACTTGATGAGCTGGTTATGCAACCATGAAAGCATGTTATTTCATCGACCGGTTCTAATGAACAAATTTACATATGGGTCCACTCTATTTGGTTGTCATGGGAACTCAACTATGAGGTGGCAATGTCACCTCTTTGGACACTGACAGTAGACGCTGCATCTCAAACACAGTAGTTTTACTTTAGCTTTAGTTTGGTCAGCATTGCAAATACTGTGGATGGAAATTTTTGTACAGATTTCTAGTGGTCCGTATAAAGTATCTGCTTACAAGTGACGGTGCACACAACAAATAACATGGTATCTAAATATAATTAAAAATACACCAACAAACCCCCCCCCCCCCCCCCCCCCCAAAAAAAAAAACACATCCCTCATCTCACTAAGTTTCCAACTTGATGAGGTGGTTTTGCAACCACTAAAGCATGTCATTTCATCGACCGGTTCTTAGGAACAAATTCACATATGGGTCCACTCTATTTGGTTGTCATGGGAACTCAACTATGAGGTGGCGATGTCACCTCTTTGGACATTGACAGTAGACGCTGCATCTCCAACACAATAGTTCTGCCTAAACCTTTCTGCATCTTTATAATATGGGGCAATTAATGCTCATGGGAAAAATCTCATAATGCAATTGACAAATCGAGTGAGCACCCCTCCGTTTAGAGATCTTCCCTTAATGTGCTGGAAGCTGGCTGCTGGGGAATCATGTCATGCTTATGAACTGCAAAGCATCAGAGCCTCAAAATAATCCCAATGAGTCAAAAACCTATTTCATACAGTCATCTGTACTCTCTGTGCAAAGCGCCCAGCTATACCCTAATCCGTTAGCAGTCTAAAGGAAACGCACAGACAATGGGTGATGGGGGTGATGGCCCAGTTGTTAGAGAGACAACAAGCCTTCTCAGCAGGAGGTGTAATTCCCTAAATGATCTCACTATGGAGAAAGGCTGGCCTAGTAGTCTATGCAAAATTCACCGGAATGTGGGCACAATGTATGACTTCATGCCAGAAACGAAACGAAACAAAGCAGAGTTTTGGCATAAGGTTCACCAAGGCTGTGGATATGTGCTGTGTGTCTGGAGGTGCAGACGACAGAAGAAAAAACAGCGAGCCCAGAATACTTTCACATCCACGGAGGTAGGAAAACAAAACACAATGGCAGGGAGCGGCTGAGAGTGAGGGCAGGTGAGGGGTGGGTACCCTACTTACGGATGCACTCGGGCTGGGTGCCGCTCCAGGTGAGGTCCAACTGGCACAGGCGGGTGGTGGAGCCGAGGAGCAAATGGCCTGGCTGGCACTGAAATGCCACCATACTTCCCACCTGCCATGGACAAAAACACACACACAAACAAAAATTGTTAGACACGGCATTACAATGCGTATTCTAGAGTTTATACACGCATACATGTACAATACATAGACACAGACAACCAAACACAGATGTACAAACACATGTACACACACACAAACAAACACACACTCACTCTCTCTCTCTCTCTCTCTCTCTCTCACACACACACACACACGCACACACACACACAAGATAACTAATCCCCCCCCCATCATGTTCAAAAACACTGGTTGTGAGCAAAAAGACAGGCCATTGGCATTGCTTGTTTTTTTCTGAATGCCTGGATGAAAGTGATTCACACAGTCACAGCTCATATGTCTCACAACATGATGCCCCCTCCAGGTGAAACCACTGTATCAGAAACAGCTCAAAGACAAGGATGTCCCTTCTCTAAAAGCCAAACATATGGCATTAAGAAACAAACAAAGCAGAAAAAAATTAAATAATAGAAAAAAAGTACCCCGATTTCCTGAGGAAAGCAGACGTCACAAAGCCTCAGTTTCAAGACAGTGAGAGAGAAGTCAAACAACCCAATTCTTCCTAGTGACTGCAGACAATAAACATTTATGTCACAATTATTCCTCTGGCAAGCGCTTTTTATCCTTCAGTCTGAGTCAATTGAACAGTAGCGACATTGAAAAAAACATGCATTCCTATAACAATCACAGCGGCTGTGAAAATCAGCCATGAGATCATCACACTCAATAACCACAACAATAAACAGGCCCAAGCAGTAACCCCCCACAGACTACAGAAGCATCTCCCAGAAATTAGCCATCTTTGACGTGTTTCTTGGGGCGCTATTAGTGCTAGTGATTGGTGCTGTTATTACTGGTGTGTTAGACTACCCTCTTCCTTTGACATGGCAGAGGGCATCGCCTCACACACACACACACACACACACACACACACACACACACACACACACACACACACACACACACACACACACACACACACACACACACACACACGCACAGACACACACACACACACACACACACACACACACATCAACCCTGCATGGGCGCTTGGGAAGGGGTGAAATATTAAGACCTGTCACAGGATGACATGGTGGCTTCACACGTTAATTGATTAACACGTCCCTCTTGCGGCACGAACATGGACGGCCGGCTAATAGACACAGAGGTTTATCGGCAGGATACACTATCTCCCCCCTTCTCTTTCACTCTCTCTCTTTCTTTCTCTGTATTTCTCTCTTTCTCTCTCTCTCTCTCTTGCTTCAATATCATTAAGCCCCAGAATAAAAGGGAGGGAGGGCGGTGCCGTTCCAGGCCCTTTCTTAGGAGCGAGTCAAATGATTTATGAGTGTGAAAAGCCTGATATTTCCCCTGCTCTGCAGGCTTGGCAGGACTTGACCCAGCCGCTGCATTAAGGCCTTGAATTGTTAATGGCCGTCGCATCTGAGGAGGAGAAGGGTGGAGGGTGGAGAGGGTGGGTGGGGGGGGGGGTTTGGTGTCACATAGTTTCTTTCTGTGTATCCCTCTTGACTTGTGCTATAACCAAATTATTTATATTCATTTGGACGAGGACGACCCCAAGCTATTTTCAGGCATTTTCTTTTTTTAGTGGAGGGGAATCAACAAAGTTGTAGCCGCAATTACCATCTCCAATTGTTGTCTGAGTGTGTGTGTGTGTGTGTGTGTGTGTGTGTGTGTGTGTGTGTGTGTGTGTGTTTATGTGTGTCTGTGTATCTTTGTGTACAATTCTGCCCTTTGTTTCCGTTCCACTAAGCTCATTATGGCATAATAATATTTAAACATGGGATGAGGCCGAGCGTCATCCAAATAATAGGACCCAATTAACAACGAAACTACCTCGTAACATCAACACAGTTTCCGTTGGGAGTTTTTAACTTGTATTGACTGTATCACAGAGCAGGATGCTGCAGCTTGTGGATATTCTTGTCCTGTGTGACACCTGATTATGAACTAGAACTGGCTGCGGTGTCCTCTGCTCCTTTCCTGCGGTGGTTGTTTATGCTGCCGTTTTGTCTGCTGGAAGGTGTGATGTGGGTGCACAGTAAATACCGCCTGAGTGAAGGCAGCAGGGAGAGACGCACAACTCACGCTCATTACCGACATGAAAGGGGAAGATGCCTGCCTGCCTGTGTGTGTGCCTGTGTATGTGCCTGCCTGCCTGTGTGTGTGTGTAGGGCCCTGCTGGGCAGACAGTGTGGGGCTGTGGTGGAATGCACAAATGCAAATTTACACACACACACACACACACACACACACACACACACACACACACACACACACACACACACACACACACACACACAAACACAAATATCACACGTACACACTCCCTGATGAGCGCGCACAAGCATAAACTTAACACACACAATATCCAATTCCACGTCCTACTGTAAATACAAAACAGAACCTAATACACACAAGTGCACAAGCATAAAAAGATCAAAGCTAACAGCCCAGCCTGCTGCTAAAATGACTCATATGCTCGGCTTGCCTCCTAAATGCCCAGCTTGACATCTCTGTGTGAACTTAATTAACTATATCTCTTAATTACACTGACTGGAGTGCTTAATCATTAGGGTCAGAGCCACCTTTTTTCTCCATGCCGTTACCATCATCATCTTCATCATCATCATCATCATCACGACCACCACCACCATCATCATCATAATTAAAAAAGACAGACTTGTAATCATCATTGCCTCCACTGCTATAGTCACTAAAGTGCACATCATCACCACTGAGTCATTATGAAGCCAGTGGAACCCGTCCCTGCTGTGGGTGTGCCAGGCCCAGGGCCTCTGTGCTGTGGTTCTCCTCACTCACCTTGAAGCCAAAGGTTCTGTTCATGGAGCCCGAGCGAGGTGTTCCGGGGTTCTCGCAGGTGGTGCGGGTGGGTTCTGCACATGAGAGAGGAGAAGAGGAGGAACGAAGAACAGAAAGAAAGGCAGACAGAGAGAAAGAGGGAGATAAGATAGATAGATAGATTACTTTATTGATCCCCAAAATTAAATTGCAGATTTGCTGAAAGGACTAATATCAAAGAGTGCTTCAATCTCTCTGGCTAGCTGAAACAGAATCTGGCCCTTTTCTTGTTTGGAAGGCATAGAGAACCTGAGAATCATAGATAACCCTTATTCAAGACACGACACTTTGCTGCTTGTTCGCTCGTTCACCAGTCCGCCAACCTCTCGCGTTCTGAGCTCAAAGTTCTCGTATCTCCGCCGCCGATGCCTTCAGAGAGGCCTCTCGTTATCCTGATGATTGCAGGCCTGGGCCCATGTTTATGTAAGTGCTGCGGCAGTCACATTACAGTGATCTTTATAGCGAGGGGAGGGGGAATGAGAGAGAGGAAGAGAGAGAGAATAGAGAGGAGGAGGAGGAGGAGAGAGGGAACACTGATGACCTCAGAAGCCCCAGCAGGGGGCAGTGTTGCTCCAGCACCGGGTGGGGAGTCAACAGCGGCGGGGCGCTGATGGGGTTTAGGCGAGGGGGAGGGAGGGTGGTGGTGGTGTTGTGATTGGGATGTAGAGCACATCCCTGCTGGCTGACGCACAGAGCTGGATCCGATGCAGGCGGACGAAATCACAGCGCTCAGCGTCGGCCTCAACCGCCTCTTCCCCCTTCCCCTCCTCTCTGCTCCTCTCCCCTCTGCTCCTCTGCACTCCTCTCCTCTCCTCTCTCTCTCTCTCTCTCTCTCTCTCTCTCTCTCTCTCTCTCTCTCTCTCTCTCTCTCTGCTCTGATCTGCTCTGTATTCCTGTGTGTGTTGTAATATTGAATCAGGGGCTGGAAAATGATCTATAAAAATGGGATTTAAGGAAGATGTTGATGGGGGCGGAGGTGTGTGTGTGCGGGGGGTAGGGGTTTGAGAGCATGTGTGTGTGTGTTAACCGAGCTGCGGCCTTGTTCTTGGTTTGAGGGGAAAAAACATTAAGAGAGGCTGAGAAGTGTACACGTAATCCACTGTGCGCATTGTAAGCTGTGATAGATATTTTTTTCTACAGCGTCTTTGCTTCTAGGTACTGCTTTGCTCATGCCAAATAAGATCCACTGCACATAAGTCAAACCAGGAAATGACCATAACTCACATCATGGCTCTAGCACGAAGGTCAGCTTGCACTCATGAAAAATAAAGGCACATGCTAGTACTTCAACTCATACAGACACATTTAGTCAATTCTCCATAAAAAAATTGTAGTGGCTGTAATGCCGTGGAAAAAGCATATGATGAAGTGATTGCGTAACTGCTGATAAGACATGGGGTAGAGTCTGGCGAGTCTTATTTGCATGTTTCGCTAAACACTTTAGCGGACTAACCAGATAACAATGGATTACCTAAAAGATATCCAAGATCTTGTCTTAGCCGTCAATCGAACCCCAATAAGCAGGTGACATCTTATTGAACGATTATTCAATTACTTACTCAATTATAAACAATTATTTCTACACTTATTGATGTTAGCTAGGTGCATCCTATAAGGACACTTAGGCTAGGCTGGTAATCTAATATGCACACTGCTTACGACAAACTCTGTGTTAATTACTCTCACTACAAAAGATAGGAACGGACAGAAATGCCTATGATTTAGACTCAGGGAGAAAGTAGTTGTTTAAAGCTATAAGATCAGAACAAAGGGGGACTCTTGAGTTGCTGAGACCCCTTGGGCTCAGCCCAGTAGAGGAAGGCTTTAAAGTTCTGCTGAGAAGGCTCTGATGGGGCTGACCAGTGGCTGTATCGAAGCAAACTCTGCAAAGAAACGTACCTTACTGCCAACTTAACTTTATTTATTATTTCAGGAAAAAGCTTCTGTGTACCGCACTTAACCTTTCAAGGAGAGAGAGGTTGGGAGTATGGATTGCATTGGCACCCTTAATTTGTGTACTGTTGTAGAGAACAGTGGAATTTTAATTAAATTTGCTTTCGGGTTTTTTTTATATTTAGGATGACCATTTGATTCGGGGGAGAGAAAAAAACAAAAACAGTCTTCCTCTTACTCTTCATATCGCAGGGATACCTTTTCAACAAATACTTTTTCACAGTTCAGAAGATTTTGAATCTCATCTGAGAAGGAGTGGAGTGGAGAAGAAATGGACCAAAATTCCACTGGAACTCAGTATGGCAGCATATGTGCAATGAGTTGTACTGCAGGCTACCGCAGTGGATAGTTATTTTTTTCTTTGGTTCAGTGAGTACACCCTTTGATGCGATTTAGCTTCCTGAAGCCATCGGTAAACAATTCATATCTGTGCTCCATTACTCTTGCCTGCCAACTGCCTACTCCGTTTGAGGGCATTGGAGGGACTGCCCTCATTCTTTTTTTTTGTTCCTCTTCTGGAATAATGTTATCAATAAGGCATTTGTGGCTGCTGGGCCCAAGTTGGCCAGGGTGCGAGTATCGCACCCCCCCTTGTGTGTCTGTGTGTTGTTTGTGCGTGTGTGAAGGGCTTCACAAGCTGTAGTTAAGACTATCGATGGAGGACAAAAAGGCATGGAGGGTCTAGGTTGAGCTCCTTTCATGTGAGGACAAAAGACCAAGGCCATCGCATGTGGGGTCCCTATTATTTATTTGTTGCCTCCTGAACAACTCGCCGACGAGGTCAGTCCCCAGTGAAAGGACAGCGCCAGTGTAAGCCACTTAACACAGCACAGGTGTGGGACAACAAGAAACACAATGGCAAAATCAATGCAATGCCTGGCTCACTCCCTTTGTTCCCTCAAAGTTCCTCCCAAGTTGCACCTATGCTCCTTACACGCTTCATTAAGCACACTCACCCCCTCCCCAGGCTCTTCATGAGAGCAGAAAGTATACATCTAAGGAAGAAATGAAAATGGTTAACAGGCAATCCATGACCTAATGTGATTAATAAAGGCCGGATCGGGGAATGGTTGTAGAAGGTAAGGAGTCTCATAAGCAATACATCACGGTCTCCATCTTTGGGCAGTGGTGGTGGCGGAGGCTCAGGCTTGGAGCACATTAAAGAGCAATCATGGAAGCGGGTCGGAGGAAGTCTCCTCAGCAGAGTTTCATTTAGCTGATACCGCTTGGAATATGCACAGGGATCCGGCGCGCCAGCGTGAAGATGACACTTGAGGGAAAATTGGTTTGCTGATCAAACCCCCTTCGATTAAAGAGTGTGTGTGTGTGTGTGTGTGTGTGTGTGTATGTGGAGAGCGGAGTGAGTTTATGACTCTTGAAATGTCACTGGATGAAAGAAGTGTCCTTGGACGCTGGATTTCTTAGCCGTGTTTACCTCCCTTCCACTGACACTATGCTACCACTCACTGTTTTTTAGGTAAATGTTCTCCTGCCTCACGAATGTTTCTTCGTTACTAGCTCTCTATATGACTCAGTCCGTGACTCAGTTGGTCTCCGCGGATCTGGCCAAGGTGGAGGACATCTGCCAGTGTCCTGTCATGTCTTGCGGTGTCTCTGAGCAGTGTGGTGAGCATGAGTACATGAGTGATGTCTCACTCCATCTCTCTCTCTCGCCCTCTCTTTTCTGTGGGAGAAGTAATGGCTGCTAATGAGCGTCTGACACCTGGGCGCTTGGAGTCTCTCTGTCCTCCCGCACTCGGTGCCACGCTGTGCCCGTCACACAACGCAAGAGTGCCCCAGCTGGCCCTGACTCAGGCAGGCCACTGCAGAGGTGGCATCCATTAGAGAGAGAGAGAGAGAGAGAAAGAGAGGGGGAGAGAGAGAAAGGTGGAGAGCGATGGGGGACAGGGGGTTTAGAGAGGGACAGAGTGGAGGAGAGAGCGAAGGTGGCATGTGAATGGAGAGAGAGTTTGATAGAGAGAGAGAGAGAAGGCATAGACAGCGAGAGACTGAGAGAAGGGGTGGATTAGGGAAAGACTGCGAGAAAGGGAGAGTTGGGGCTAGGTATTGGAGAGTGTGTGTCTCTGAGTGTGTGTTTCTTCTCTGATTGTGTTTCTTCTCTGAGTGTGTCTTTCTTCACTGGGTGTGTTTCTTCTCCGAGTGTATTTTTTTCTCTGAGTGTTTCTTTTTCTGAGTGTGTGCTTCTTCTCTGAGTGTGTGTGTCTTTCTCTGTGTGTGTTTCTTCTCTGAGTGTGTGCTTCTTCTCTGAGGGAGGATCTACAGCTGCCTCTGAGACATAACTGGGCCTCATCTGGGTGATGTGTGCACCGCTTGTGGCCACACTCCCTCTGTGAGGCCAGAAGAATAGGGGAAGAATGGCGGTCAGTGGGATAGAGCCCTGGAGGGATAGAGTTCTAACTCATTTAGCCATTTAGACTGCTCACAATCCAATTCCCATGAGTAGTTGAGCAGTATGCTAGTATGACTACACAGACCAGGCCAGCAGAGTTGCCTTCTTTTTCATTCGCACCTCGAGCGGGTATGCAAGGGGGTGAAATGCCAGGGTTCAGACCTAACTTGTTGGCATGTGCTACGTTCCGATATCAATACTTCCATGAGTATACTTATACGCAGTACACTATCCGCACTTACTAAGTACGCAGATTCTCAGCAGGTGAGTGTTGTTCCAAATCTAATACTCCGTGGTGCACTTACCGGAAATTACAGAGTATACCTCCCTAACGAATTCAGACAATTCTTTGTTAATCAATCACGGCATAATTGCCCCCGCTCGTCAAGCGAAAAGTGTCCGATTAAAAGTGCACCAACGGGCTATTCCCGGGTGGTGGAATAGCCTGTGTAACGAGCGCCTGGAGCCTGCCCCCGCTCGCCAAGCAAAAAGTGTCCCAATTTAGTGCCTCTTCGTCGGTCTAACTACAGTCCAGGGTGGGGGGATTGCCAGCTGCTTAGTATAACTGCCATTCAGAACCAATGGTAATGCTACCAAGCTAGGCTAGCTAGGTGTGCTACCTGTCGGTATACATCGTTAAAAACCACCAAAATACTCATGTCACTGGCTTTAATTTTAGAATGGCATGTTAGTAGTACATTTAATATCAGTACAGTTGTTTAATTACTGCTGATATTGACATTTATGGTCCGTAGCCTTGTGGTCTATTGACTCTGCTATCGTAGCCACCGTAGCCATCATGTCCGCCATTGATTTTGAAATAAAATGAAAAGCTCTGCTCTTCCGCTACGTAGACAAGATGGCGGCCGTTGAGGGTGGAAAGTGTACCTGGTTCCACACTCAGCGTTTTGACCGTTATGAGGGCGACATCTGGGTCCTTTGGGTACGCTTCTTTTCGCCGCGATCGAAATTGGAACACCCTACATACTCAAACTAAGGATCGTAGGTACGGTAGGTATGGATATCGGAACATGGCATTGGTTACAAATAACCATGTGTTTGTTTGTTTGTTTGTTTGAGGCAGACACCATAGGAATAATATGCATGTTGGCAACAGCAAAACTCATTACACACACCTTTAAACTGAAATTGAGTTAATGTGTAGATTAATGTCTGTAAATACCTGGGTGATACATTCCTAATTTCCATATTTCTGTCTAGATTTTACTTCTGTGCTTCTATTATATTAGGTGATTGAAATTACAATACAGCACTGTTATTTGCAATATTTCCTTACTTCCATATTCCGTATTGTATTCCACATTTTTATCCAATAAAATAAAGGTCCTTGAACTTGAACTCTGCCTTAGAAGTACAGTAAAGTGTGCTCATGCATACCTACTGCGAGGAACCATCAAATCCACGCTCACAAAGCCAAGTTGTTGTCTTGGAGACAAACAGTGTGTGTTTGAACAGCACTCAGGCAGGTCAAATTGGCTTACTACAAAACTCTCGTCAGCCTGTCGGCTCAGTCTCTGGTATATGGCTTGTCAGACAGTACTGACACACACCGTAGGGACTAGGGACTACCAGACAGTGCTTTAGTAGCATTTACATTGAAGCACTTACAGTTTTCACAGTCCTAAATGCCTCTGTGGAGCACCTACATCAAGAGGTGCTTACAAGTGTAGAAGCATCTATCCATCACCATGTACTGATGACAAACCTATCAATGAAATGCTCCCAGTGAGGGTGTCATCTTTTGCAAGAGGCAACACTTTTCCTCTGGGCCTTCCCTGGTCTTTGGAAGCATTCAGTTGAGTTCATCATTGAAATATACATGGTCAATTTCATTGCTAGAAACTTTTTATTTGGACTATTACTTTTAATTGACTATGATTTGATGTATAAGTGAGCCTGATTTAAGTGACTACAAAGCCAATATGTAAACAAATTATAAGGTCACAGACACAATGCAATGAATCCCAGTGGTAGGTGGTCGTACCTATGCAGCGAGGCTGTAGTCCACTCCACGTGCCCTCAGCCTGGCAGAAACGCGTGGTGCTGCCCACTGGGATGTAGGGTGGGCTACAGCTGAAGGATACCTCTGATTGGTAGATGAAGCTGCGGCCCTCCCTCGAGCCATGGGCAGGGACTCCAGGATCACCACAGAACTTGGCTGTCAAAAAAAGATCAGACACCAAAAAAAACCAAATCATCAAAATGAAGCAAGTCACATCGGAATTTGTGTGCGGCACAGGTTAGCTCAGAGCCAATTTGCACTCTCCAGACGTGATGACTATGCAGCCGACCAGACAGACAAATTGTATTTGTTTTCTTTCAAACACTTCAGTGAGTTTAGATTTAGCTGATACAACAAAAACCTGAATGAAAACACCCACCCATCTCTGCCCTTCATGTGGGTTCAATCAAACGCTTAATCCAAGTCTTCGAAAGAAAAAACACAATTTGAGCCCAGGTTTTGTTCAGGGATATTGTACATTGAAAAAAAAGGAAACAAACAAACAAAAAAGGAAAGGCAAAAAAACAAACGCTTAGCCAGAAAAGTCCTTCTTTCTTCGCGGGGTGAGGGTTGAGGGGTGAGGGGTGAGGGGTGGACATACTCTGAAAACCTGGCGTGAAGTGCAGAGAGGCCTCAGTTGCCACCCCCACCCTCTGAAAATGTCCGTCTCCCCAGGGGCCAATCAATAAGGGAGGGGGGGACACGCTGACGTCACTCCAAGGTGATACATAATGAATGGAGCCACGCTGCCTCCTGTGCTTGGGAACTAGGACTACAAACTTTACTTTTTCTTGATGAATAATAGATACACTGTCAAGAGATACAAAAAAGAGAGTGAGCCAGAGAGAGAGAGAGCGAGAGATAGAGAGAGAGAAAGAAAAAAATCTGGATGCAAACTACAAAGTCAGAGGCACTCTTTCACTCTCTCTCTCTCCTCTGCAGCAAAGTTAGGTGGTGGCCCCTTACTGTTGCCTGCTTTTTTACCCTTTCTCTCTTCCCCCTCTTTCCTTTAAAGGTTTGTGGGTTTGGGTAGGAGCACCTAGCTGATTAACTTGCCTTTTTATGTTCCCTGTCATCTCCTGTTTGAAGATTGAGACGATATACCTCACTGGGGAGGTATAAGATATAAAGATAAGATGCTATTAATTATGTCCCGATTATGAACTTATGTCTTCAATTCTTCTCTCATGACTTGGCCCTATGCTGACTGACATGGGAGGACACCACGGGATGCTTGACAAAAAGGTAAACACATATCATCAGTGATGCAGATAGCGAGCCCGAAAAGGCTTTATAGGAATCCCAACAGATGCGCTGACAGATCCCCTTGACGTTCAGAAGCTTCCTAACGCCAAGATGGCCTAATAATTAATGAACAAATGAAAAAAGGAACGAGCGACTGCTTTGCATTATTCATACAAATGTAAGAGGCAGCAATCACGGCCACTGTGTTTCTCTGGTCTTGACAGCCTTGCTAAAGTGCTACATCCTTAAGCATACCCGTGGTGGGGTAATGAAGGGTGCAGAACCGAGCGCTGACCGCTCCCCTTCGCTTCGCCTATCTAACTATTCTGATGATTCAGCGCGTTGTGTCTTTTGCCAGAAGCGTATGCGACCCTTTGTGCTGAGGAAACAAAGGTCAACGGGGCCGTTTACCCATCCGTGCCAAAAAGAGATGGAGCAGCGGCTTTCTCTTAGTAATGAGCGGGTAATGGTTCAAAACCGCTTGGAGTACTATGACCACCAAAAAAGACTAATTTCCCAATTGCTGGGGAACAGAAACACAAAACAAACTCATCTCTGTATTAAATCGATAGTATTTACTGTATATCCAGTCTTGAAACTTTTTCACACTTTGAGACACCAGAGTTAGACCGAAGTTTGAGATATGACGAAGCTTGACTGAAGTTTGAGATATGACCGTAGCTTGACTGATGTTTGAGATATGACCGAAGCTTGACTGAAGTTTGAGATATGGCCGAAGTTTGCCGCGCTGAGATGGTTTGGGTTCACGCCATGTCCTGTGACCAAGGTTTGTGTGTGAATAACTTTTCAGCGAATCACGTTATGCTGACAACTGTTTACTATGTGTCCAGGCAACAAGGCTTAGGAAGTGTGAATGGCCTGGCAGTCTTCATGCTGCTTACCCACTAGCTTGCTAAACACCGACCTGTAAATGACAACACGACATAAAATTGAATAAGAGGGAGGACTCTCTCATTCTTTAAGTCCCCTTTATTAAGTAGAGCCCTTGCCTTTCTGGGGACTTAGAATGATGCCTGGCCGGCAGGTACTTACGCAGGCACTGCGGGACTTCGCCATGCCAGGAGCCGTTGCCCACGCAGGTGAGGTAGGCGGGAAAGGAGAGCTCGTAGCCGGCGGTGCAACTGTAGCTCACGCTGGTGCCCCACTCAAAGTCGCTGCCCTCCAGGACGCCGTTAGAGATGGAAGTTGGCGCGGTGCAGGTGACGGCTGCAGACGGAGAGATAGGAAAGCAAAGGATGAGTGAGGAAGTGAATGAAAGGAAAGACCAAGAGAAGGAGACACATGCTAAGCCCACACCCTCACCAGGAGCATTTCTGCCCCACTTCAGTACATGGTTAACAGCTGACTAAGCTCGACCATCAACTATAGCCATTGAGAGGAAATAGGTCTACATAAAACCTCTTCTGAATACAATAAAATTCATAAGAACTTAAAGAGAGGAAATACAATTATGTCTCAAAAGATTGGTTGCCATAGCTGCCATAATACTGGGTTAGCTTTTAAAACTACTGTATTTTTCATGGCTAATTTATTGCCAAGTTACTCCACGGAGACATCTTCCAAGGATTTGGAGGCAACAGAGTCATTTCACCGCTAGCACTAAGCAAACCAAAAAGTATTTCGTGTGTGTGAGTGTGTGGTAGTGTGTGTTTGAGTGTGTGTGTCTGCGCGCGTGTTGATTTTTTGGGGTCTTTAAGGCAACAGATTCCCCTGGAGCCTCACTGAGCAACTGGCAGGCAGCGGGGGAGCGCACGCTAGGAAAGGAGTAAAGGCAGGGGGC
>NC_137923.1:47059361-47064361 GCF_963457725.1 Sprattus sprattus | reverse complement strand
CACACACACACACACACACACACACACACACACACACAAACACACACACACACACACACACACACGTGCATATACTACTATTCACTGAAACATAGGACTACACACATGGTGCAGATACTTAAATACACACGCATCTCACAAACATTTACAGATACAAATAGGCATGAATGCCCTCCCCCTCCCACTGACACACACACATAAACACAAACACACACATCTGGCCCTTGTGTTACCTCGGCAGGCGGGCATGACTCCGCTCCAGGTTCCGTTGCCCGTGCAAGTGCGGAGGGGAGAGCCCTCGGGCTCCATCACGTAGCCCAGCTGGCACACAAAGCTGACATTCTGGCCGATGGTGAAGTCCTCACCGAGCCTGGCACTGTTGGCGGGCACACCCGGGTCACCGCAGTGAATCACTGGCACGGAGAGAGAGAGAGAGACAGAGACAGAGACAGAGAGAGAGAGAGAGAGAGAGAGAGAGATAGATAGATAGAAAAAGAAAGAGAGAAAGAGAGAGGGAGAGCAATGCATGTTAGGGGCACTGTTAATTCAATTTTGTCTTATTTCAACTCCCTGGCAAAAATGGATGGTGGGCCTAACTTTCCATATGGGAAAAAAACAAAAGCAATATGCAGTTAAGGAGGGGGGGGGGGGGGGCTTCAGAGAAGTTGCAATTTCCCCCCGCCCAAACAATTGTGTTTCTCTGTGTGTGTTCACTGTGCCAAACTGCAATGTGATATTCAATAGTGATTTAGGGGCCCCTGTTTGGCCCTACATGAGATGGTGATCTGGCTGCATTATCTCACCATTATGTTTGTGTGTGTGTGTATGTGTGTGTAGTATGTGTGTTGGGGAGCGGGTGGTGGAAAATATTGATGACAGCAAGCCGGCAAAAGCTCTTTCCTCATAGGCGTCCCTGAGGGTTTGCTTCAATAATCAATTCGGCCGATCTTTCACAATTACCATTCTATTCCATGGCTAAATAAAGGAATGGGCGCGAGAGAGTGAGAGCGAAAGGGAGAGGAAGGGAGAGCAGAGTTGAAATTCTAGATGAAAGTGTGAGAGAAAGAAGGAAAAAAAATCTTCTCTCTCTTTATGCATTGCCATGACCCAAGCCCCAAGCACGCCCACACTTACAAAGCTACACCCTCAGCAACCATTTAAGTTCCCAATCAATTTATGCGTAGAGGATTTATTACTAACTCTTAATGGCTGATATTTTCACACTCTAAGTATGGTTAGGATGGATTTAGGGAATTCATCCACTTGAGCGATTATCTTTCCGTGTAAAAAAGGGGAGACTGACAGGGAGCTAAATTTGACTCCAGACTTCCTCCTCCTCATTCTGGCCACTGACACACTTACAAGAGCAGTCCTGTCACTTATTGTGAAACTGCCCAAAAGGTAGGAGCTCAAGAGTCTAGAGGGAGAGAGTCAAGTCTCACGGACACACACACACATCTCAGCGTTATTCTTATGCTGTCTATGGGTGTGTGGTGCTGACGTGGATAGGACAACCTCTGGCCAAGCTCAACTAGTACAGAGCTAATCTGGGGTCTGACATACTAGAATAGCACTGTGAAATGTATGTATTAAACTAATGTCATGGAACTCTATGTAACGTCTCTGAATCAATATCACGGTCTGGGTAAATACTAGACTAGACTGTGCATTTATTATTATAAATAATAATCATAATAATAATAATAATAAAAAATACTTCACATGTATATAGCGCTTTTCAAATTTCTCAAATACGCTTAAAATAAAGACATAAAAAGGTAGAAAAAGAACCATGGGGTTGGGGGACTTAAACATGACCAGTTACATAGCAGAAGTATTACTTGGTGTAATATGAAGTCCATGATTAGCTAAGGGGCAGTGTGTTGAGACGTTTGACCACAGGATATGAGCCAGGTGGAGTCTAGATGAGAGGGCTATACTGGGAGACCTGCACTACCGAGCCACTGGCTAATAACATCCCACCGACTTTCACCTCGTCTGAGGAGAAGCCTGAGGCAGAACACACAGGCGTGAGTATGGAACCTTCAAGTTCAACCACGCGGTGGATGGAAGGCAATCAATTCCTTTAACTAGAGATGGTTGTTGGCCAGGGGTGATCGTGAATGTGTGTCTTAATAGTTTTGCAGTGAGAGCCTTGATTGCTTTTGGTGTGGATTTAAATCAAACTGACTGCTCTGATTTAAAAAAAAAGTGCAGATTGTTAAGACAATAAAGGGGTCTTGGAAAAGTGTGGTAATCTTCAGGGAGGAACTGGAACATCGATTGTGCTTATCAGACTCAAGAGGAGGGTTTGGTGGGGAGTGGAAGTGTGTATGCGCGTGAGTGTGAGACGTGACTTCGGCTCTCCCCTTAACAAACTTCACCTGAGGAGGATTTTTTGCGGTGATTCACCCCCCACCCCCCTCCCACACACACTTCCTCCTGTGTGTTGAAAGGAGTTCAGATAGCAACTCTTGATGAGGTGAGTGTTTAAATTTCATGAGGTGAAATTGAGCCACTCTCCCCTTTTCCACAATCTAGTTATCACAGCCTTACCTCTTCCCTAAATTGGAAGCAAAGAACTTTGCAAATCAGTCAAGTAGCAAACATCACAGAACCCCATCAAGTGGTTCTTTGTTTTTGCCTCGCTAAAAGACTCAACAGGTTGTTTTGTAGGAAAATGAAACGAGGTATAAAAAGGATGTTAGACAGAAGAGTGTAAAAAAAGTACTTTGAAGAAGAACTGTGTATTATGAAACTTGAAATAGGCTAACTTTCATTGTCAGTTATGCTATGACCACTAAAGAACCAGTCTGTAAGTAGGTATTGGGGTTAGGACACAGGGGTGTGGGACGGGGTTAAGGACACAGGGGTAAGGGCACAGGGGTGTGGGACGGGGGTAAGGACACAGTGGTAAGGACACAGGGGTGTGGGACGGGGGTAAGGACACAGTGGTAAGGACACAGGGGTGTGGGACGGGGGTAAGGACACAGTGGTAAGGACTCAGGGGTGTGGGACGGGGGTAAAGACACAGTGGTAAGGACTCAGAGATAAGGACTCAGGGGTGTGGGATGGGGGTTAGGACACAGGGATAAGGACACAGGGGTGTGGGACGGGGGTAAGGACACAGGGGTAAGGGCACAGGGGTGTGGGACGGGGTTAAGGACACAGGGGTTAGGACACAGGGGTGTGGGACGGGGGTAAGGATACAGTGGTAAGGACACAGAGGTAAGGACTCAGGGGTAAAGACACAGTGGTAAGGACACAGAGGTAAGGACTCAGGGGTGTGGGACGGGGGTAAAGACACAGTGGTAAGGACACAGAGGTAAGGACTCAGGGGTGTGGGACGGGGGTAAAGACACAGTGGTAAGGACACAGGGGTGTGGGACGGGGGTAGGGACACGGGGGTAGGGACACAGGGGTAAGGACACAGGGGTGTGGGACAGGGGAAGGACACAGGGGTAAGGACACGGGTGTGGGACGGGGGGAAGGACACAGGGGTGTGGTATGGGGGTAAGGACACAGGGGTGTGGGACGGGGGGAAGGACACAGGGGTGTGGCTGGTGGGGGATGTGTGTGGTACTCACTGGTGCAGTTTGGGGCGTTGCCAGACCAGGAGCCGTTGGCCAGGCACTCTCGGGTGGTGGAGCCGGACAGCAAGTAGCCGTCCATGCAGGAGTAGATGACCGAGTGGGAGAAGGTGGTGCCGTCCAGCCGGAACACCCGTCCGTTACTCGGGGTCCCTGGGTTCCCACACTGCACCGCTGTGAGGGTCAGAGGAAGAAAAAATGATGATGAACAAAATGGCTACTGAGGAAGTTTCATGAAAGAAAAACTGCCCTTGTGCTGTAAGCTATCAACTCTTTCTCCTTGGCAGTATAAGTTGGGGCCTTGGATGCAAGATTAAGCGAGACAGAAGAACAGAAAAGCGAGACAGAAGAACAGCACACATTTTAAAAAGTAAGATTACGTTTGGTGTGGTGTGGAGAGAGAGAGAGCGTCTTCAAGCCTTTTTTGTGTTACTGGGCCTCCCTCAACACTGAGAAAGGTTTAAAAAGCACAGAAGGGAAAACAAGCATGGACGAAAACATAGACAAAGAAAACAAAGGACGCATCCTTCTAAAGGCATCATCTGGCCCAAAGACAGTTGATCGTTAACAATCTATCCATGCAGTTAACCAGGGACACGAGGCTCTCCCTCTTTCCCTCTCTTGCTCTCTCTTTCTTTCTCTCTCTCTCTCTCTGGGGACATGCAGCTATTTGAACGTCCAATCTGAACTATTCTGGTTTGTGTAGGACCATGGGGGCCCGTTAGTGAGGGGGCACCTGGAAGGGTCCCTGCTCTTTCCCTCTCTCTCTCCCCCTGTGACACCCACGCCATTGTGTCGCCCTACACTCCTTTCATTGTCTCCAAGAACGAGCAAAAGCAAGAAAGAGAGACAGACAGAGAGAGAGAGAGAGAGAGAGAGAGAGAGAGAAAGAGATAGAAAGCCAAGGATTTTGAGCATCAAACATCATCCTCCACTGCGGTTACACCATGTTCCTGCCTCCCGGATGCCAATTTGTGGCTCTCTGAGAGGAATCAGCGGCAGGGGCCGCCGTCGATCGCTGGGGGGTGGGAGGGTGTGTGTTTGGGGTGTGTGTGTGTGTAAGGGGGCTGGTTGTAGAAACACCATTAGTCAGGTCCCAGGCTGAGGGAACACGGCGCCGTACATGCTCCCTCAGCAAACAAGCCATGTTTCTCTCGCTCTCTCTCACTCTTTCTCGTTCTTACTCACTCACTCACTCACTCACTTAATCACCCTCTCTCTTCCTATGCGTAGGCCAGTGACACGGTCCCACCATTTCATTTCTGCCTTATTACGCTCTAACCCTGCAGCTATGACGGCCGTCCGGGGAATGCAAGGATGGAGGCGAGAGAATTCCCTGAGCGGGGCTGAGCTGTGCTGGGGTGAAGTGGCGTGTGGAGAGGGGGAGAGAGCAGTGAGGGTGAGAGGGTG
>NC_137923.1:46949361-47049361 GCF_963457725.1 Sprattus sprattus | reverse complement strand
AGAAGGGAAAGGCTGAAACAACTTAGTTAGAGGCCAGGAAACCCACAAATCCTCTCTCTCTCTCCCTCTCTGCCTCTCTCTCTTTTCTCTCTCTCTCTCTTTGACGTCAGTAAGACAGGTAGAGCAGCCCACACAGGGGGCCTGAACTGACAAGAGCGTAGGGAAGGAAGGAAGGATGAAAGAAAGAAAGCTAGCTGCCGCCTACACGTTCATTCGTCCGTCCGTCCGTCATCACTCCCCCTCTCACGCAGGCCCTTAACTGTGGCTATTTTAGGCTCGGCATGCTAACTTAAATCAAACTATTGCTCACAGCTAATGGCAGCACTGGTCACTTTGCCAGGCACGGACAAGATCTGTCAAACATTTTCTATCCATTTTTTACCCGCCCTCTGTCTCTTCTACCAATGCGATCGCTTTCAGATCGGGGAGAAATGCCGAGCAATCTCCGTGCCAACGGATGTGACAAAAAAAATAGTGTGAAAAGAGACCGAAAATAAATAAATAAATAACTTTGAGAAAAACCACTGATAAAAAATTGAGCTAAATATAATCTACCCCTGAGGATAAGCCCAAGCGGCTCTTTTTTGTTTGTTTGTTGGTTTTCCTATTATTTGGGCTAAACAAAGCAGCAGCCACCCTTCCGTAAGTTGGGTCCTCTGTGTGAAGACTCGCTGTACCGAACACCCACTGCTGTCATATCATCGTGGGCTTATCAGTCCAACCCCGGAGCCATGTTCCAGATAGGAGCTAATGTGCACTGTGCACTCTGACATCCCCACTCATTTGGGTGGATGGATGGATAGACAGATAGAGAGGGAGAGACATAGAGAGATAGAGAGAATGGTTAGATGGAGGCCTGAAGGAACTGTTGGTGCTCCTCTCTAGTTTTCTTTTTCATTCTTTTTTTCTTTCTTTCTGTCTGTCTTTCTGTCTTTCACACTGTCACTCATTCACTCTGCAACCGGTGCAAAGGGCCATCGGTGCACTGCAGTGCCTAGAGAGATGGATGTGTTGCTCTTTCTATCCTCCATTCTCTTTATCTCTCTCTTTCTCTCTTTCACACACACACACACACACACACACACACACACACACACACACACACACACACACACACACACACACACACATTTCAACTGAGTAGAGGGGCCATACATGTTGGCTTTGTGATGGATAGATAGGTGGCTTTCCTGAAATGTGCACTTTGAATCTCTCTCACACACACACTCACTCACACTCACACACACACACACACACACACACACACACACACACACACACACACACACACACACACACACACACACACTCCTACCTGAGCAGAAGGGCATAGGTGTGCTCCAGTAGCTGCTAAGCTGGCAGGTGCGTGAGGAATCGCCCTTCAGCCTGCGGCCGCCCGTGCAGGAGTAGCGCACCGTGGAGCCGAAGGTGAACTTGTCCCCGACCAGCAGCCCGTTGGGCGGAGACCCCGGGTGCCCACAGTCGACCACTGTCCAGGAAGAAAAAAACAGGAAATATAACATTAAACATACACAAACACAACACAAAACAACATTTAAAGCTATATGTAATAGAACGCTTAGACAATAGATTGCTTATTCATTCTTTTTCGGTGCACGGGGATAAATCGAAGGGATGATCTGAGCAGAAAACATTAGCATTAACCACTAAACTCCTTGATGGGCTACCCCGTGCAGTCACGCTCCTTCTAAGCCTTCTCTGAAGGTTTCTGTGTTGGACCACGGCCCAGTTCTGTGAAACAAATTGACACCCACGACAGTGTTTATAGACAACACCTTGCATAAAAATATGCTGGAGATTAACTACCCCCCTTTTGTACTCCAAGATGAAAAGGGTGGTGCTTTTTTAACAGTTGTTCTAAGTAGCAGTTGGGGCCTCTTAACACAGTTCCAATGACCAGATCAAAAAGAGGGAAGAGGGGGGTAAAAAAGAGCGACAGCTGCTATTACGACATTCACTAAGTGAAAAAGCATTTTGGTTCAGTAACAGTAGGGCTTTCAAACAACTTTAACAGATTTCATTGCACAGCACACTAATAAATGCACAAATGATAACTAATGATCTGTGCACATAGTGGTAATGTGTGCCAAAGGAAGCTGAGCAGTTCCCCAAGGATCCATCTGACATAATCAGAGGTTCAGACCAACCTGATATTAGAGATAACAAACATATTAGTTTTCACCCAGCCGGCGGCCATTTTCCAAAAAAACAAGCACAATGAGCTCATTTTGCACACACAAAAATACGGCGCGATTTGTCTGAGATTAATGGATCTTTGGTGGCTTTGCCCAGCGGTAACGGCAGGCTCTGTCGTAGTCGAGGAACAATCTTGCAAGAGACGGGCACTAGACGGGCGCAGCTGGCGCTGCCATGTCTGAGTGGGTTTGATTGGACGGAGTGGGGTGGCATTTTACAGGATGTGCACCCAACAAGACAAGATAGGGAGGTAAATGTGCAGCCCAAACCTGGCAACGCTAATTAATCTAACTGGAGCTCCATATTACACCTGTCCTGTAACTGATCCACAGACCTCCAACAGCAGGAGGACGAGGGGAAAGGGTCACGCAGCTAATCGAGGCTCCATTAAGGGAATGAAATGATAATTAGTGAGGAGATGAGATGGGATGAGAAGACAGGAGGAGAGACAAGGCATCAAAAGAAGAGGAGGAGAGAAATAAAGAGAGGAGTGGAGTGGAGAGGTAAGGATAAGTGGGAAGAACTGAAGAGAAAAGAAAAGAGAAGAATAGCACCTGAAAGAAAGGAATAACTTAGATAAGATGAAAGCAAAATAAGATGAGAGGACAAGAAAGGACTAGAAGAAATGAGAACGGAAGAGACAAGGCAGTAAAGAGCGGAGGAGAGGACAGAAAGTGGAGAAATGAGGAGAAATGAGGCGAGGAGTAAAGTAAACAGAAGAGAACAGATGAGAGGAGAAGTGAGCAAAGCAGAGTAGAAATAAATCAGGAAAAAATAAATCAACCTGAGAGACCCGAATAACTTCAGATGAGATGAGCGAGTGGGTAAACAAAGCGGAAGATGACAGAACAGGAAATGGGGAGAAGAAGCTACGATTAATAGATAACAGCAAACGGGACGAGTGTTCAGCTCTCACGGCCATCCTCACCGATGCACTCAGGCAGAGGCTTGTCCCACTGGCCAGTGGGCTGACACATGAGGACCGCCGAGCCGAACAGGTAGTATCCCGGGTTGCAGTCGTAGAACACCACCGTCCCAAAGGTGAAGTTGCCGTGCTCGATCTTGCTCTGCCTAATGGAGTTGGCTGGGATGCCCGGGTCCGAACAGTTGACCACTGAAAGAGTTGGAGAGAGACAGAGTGGAGGGAGAGAAAATGGATACAGGTGTTATCTGGCAGTAGCACAGACATGCTGGTTGTACTCTACTTAGGATACTAAGGGCCTGATTTACTAACAGGATTGCGCCCATTTCTGGCGTAAAATAGCGGTCGTAAACATAAAACGGTATTTACTAAGGGGGCGCATTTCAGTAGAGTCGCATATTAACGCTTTGAGGGTGTGTACCTGCAAACAGGTGGGATGGTTCCGAAACGTGGGTGGTAACGCGCTATTTAATGGGAGGAGTGCGCCTAATGATGTATTGCGTCGTATTTACTAAACTGCCTGGTGAGCGCACATCTCTGATTTGCAGGCTAATTCTCCGCCTCATAAAAGCACGTCTTAACCAGGAAGCGCATTTCCACTGAGTCTGAAAACGTTTATATGGCAGCAGCAAGGCGACGACAGAGACAGAGACAGCGAACAGAAACATTTTTTTCAACTCGTATAATTCATATTCATATATATGAAATTAAACTTCCGAACGTAATTGGAGAAATTGATCGCACCCACATGCAAACAGTCCCACCTTCAATCCACGAACACGTTTACCAAAACAGAAAGCACACATATTCAATGAATGTCCAGGTCATATGTGATGCCAACATGACCATTACTTACGTGGTAGTGGTCTGTCCATGACAGTTTTATCTTCCGGAATAGTGCCATCTATCCATGATTGAGCAACGGTGATTTTGGCTACTTGATAAATGTATTTGTTTCAGTGGGGATATATTGTAGTGAACCCATGTCCCTTGTAGAACGTATTAATCTCGCCATGTACACATCTATATTGTTATAATAGACAGTTTATGCATTAATGCCACCAATAGCATATTATTTATAATCGTGTTCTTTTAAACATCTCACTGTAGGTGATGGCGGGCAAAACAACAATATAACCCATTGAATCAGGTTCAGTGATTGAGCGAACGTGAACCAATATATCTATCTCGTTATCTATTCGCTGAACCTTAGTTTTTTCTTCCTCGAATCTCCATGGTGGCAGTAACTTGCTGGCAAGTTCTCCAGTCTTTTAACGGTGCGCTAAATAATGATTGCCCAGCGCGTATCTGGCTTGATAAATATCACGGAAAATGAGGGGAAACACCGTGCGTTAATGTGCGCCTGGCAAAGGCGCAGATTAAGATGCGTTCGCAAATCAATGTTAGTAAATCAGGGTCTTTAAAGGGTGGAGTGAGCACAGTTTGCCCAGCGCAGATCTGGCTTGATAAATACCACGGAAAATGCGCACAAACACTGTGCGTTAATTTGCGAACGCAGATTTAGCAGCGCTCGCATATTAGTAAATCAGGCCCTAAGTCTGAACCACTGCAGTATCCTGTGCTTACCGTTTAACGGTTCACGAGAGCAGAGTACGGTTACTTCAAGTATACTAACCCAATAGCTTGTGACTATTATTGGACTACTACATCCAGCGGTGCCAACTGACCCTGCTTTGCCAACTGGCCCAGTTTTAGTAACTACTTTAATCATAATGAGTTTGAAACTCACTTCAGTGAATTGAACTGAACTAAACTAGTTCCATAAACAACTCAAACTAGTTCCACTACAAAATAGTAGCACAACTTATATCTACACAAATTAATGGGAGTGGCCATGTAGATTCTTATAGTTCAGTGCTCAGTCAAATCTCAGTTGAGTCAAGAACAGTCCCAATAGAGGGCCACGACTACTTGGCTTTAAGTGTGTCTGACAATCAATGCGGAACACGAGGCCCGTTAAGCAAGCACCGCTGGGCTGATTTTCACAAATTAGCACCTCTTCAATCAAGGTGGCTGGAAGCTAATTAGAGAATTAACGCTCGGTGGCTAAGAAAATCGGCATACTTTGGGAGCCGCGTCTCACCTCCTCGTTAAGCACAGGATGTTAAATGCAATGTGTTTCTGGACTAATGACTACATTTCTACATGGATTTTTGGCTTAAACCTCCCCCATCCCCACCCCTAACACCTAACAGACAGGTCCATGGTTCATGCGATATTAGCAGCCCTGTGCTGTTAGCACAATCCATGCATATTATTCCTTCAACACCCATGCTGGTTAGTGTCAGAAAAGAAATGTTAGTCTGAAATGGCTGCATTATAACTGTCCACATAGCACAATACAGTTACAGAGAGCAAGGCACTATGCTTCTTTCAGTCTCAACCCTCCACATGCTTTGGATGAACGTAGCAAGGTGAGTGGTGGGCAGAACCTTCTAGAACTGCCCTCCCCCCACCTCCCCTCATTCCAGCCCTCCCCCTCCCCCTCCCTCATCCCTCTCTCCTTACCCCGGAAAAGTGGGTGCGAGTGGCTTAAGCAGGCGCGCTGGATGGACGGACAAGCTCCGTGTGAATAGAAGACTTAACTTTTTTCCCCACCTTTACACGTTGGTGGTGGATGGCTCCACTGCCGGTTGGTCTGGCACTGAGCGCGAGCCGGGCCCTCCATCACGTAGCCTGTGTGGCAGGAGAAGCTCACCATGTCGTCCAGGTTGAAACCGTTGCCCAAAGTGCGACCATAGATGGGGCTGCCCGGGTGGCCACAGCTGATAGCTACATGGGTAGAGAGGAGAGGATGAGTGTATGAGTATACAAAACATCCAACATTTTCTACACACATAGAGGTACGTATGTTTCTATGCAGTGGTGCCTCTTAATGGCTATGGGAGGGAAGATTTGAAAGAATGCAGAAACCGTATAGGATCTATACATTACCCCATTGCTCAACTGAAAGTGCTCCCTGTGGGGCTTGATGAGGCAAAGGGAACAGGGTGCAATAATATAGAATAGATGACAAATGCTTATTAGAAGATAAGATGCTGGTGAGCACAACTGAGGCCTGTCAGGCGTCACTCATCTCTCATAGCCCCACGAGAGCAACTGCGCCGCTTCACCGCCCAACAAACATGAAGCTGCTCACAACTCACATGCCTGTGATCATACAACCTGCCCCCTGGTCATTGCCCCCACAGGGGGGATCACAGGACGATGTCGAGTTTATATACCCCCCCTCGCGGAGCTCTCTGGCCTGAGGAGGGATGCTTTTATTATCCCTCCTCCTCCTCCTACTCCTCCTCCAGCATCAAGAGTGTGAAATCACGGGTTGCATCCACGAGGGCCTATGGTTCCTGATGGTCTTTGTGCCAATGGCCCTAACTGTATTATTTGTGCTCAACTGCGGGTGCAAATTGCCCAGTCATGTGAAGGGGATGGTGGGCGTGTGGAACAGCCGCTCTGGCCTCCCGGACCGTTGTGCAGCCACTCATCAGACGGAAGAGACAAAGGCCGTCTGGGTGTTTGTGAGTATGTCTGAGACCCTTCCTATGTGTGTGACTCTATTTGTTTGTTTGTGTGTGCGTGTGTGTGTGTGTGTGTGAGCTATTGACAGGCGGTATGAAAGTCTTGCTGTGACTAAAATGCCAGCCATTTATTTACTTTCCTGTTAGGTCGGGCCCTTTTTGAAAATCAAAAACGGGGCTAAAAGTGGAGGGTCAATATAAACGCTTGGCCAACTCCACAAGCCTTCCCTTCAGATTTTACCCGCATGGTTTTAAAGAGAGTGCAACTCGCATTTATCAAGCCACAACCTGCCCATTTGTTTGAGGAAGTTGATAAGAAATGAGGCGTGCAGACAAAGGCAGCGCAGTGCCTGGGGTTTATGGGCCACAGTAGGGCGATAGCTGTGAATGAGCTACAATGAAACCATGAGGCTCGGTGTCTGTTTATGTTGTGTGACAAGCACAAGCACACACACACACACACACACACACACACACACACACACACACACACACACACACACACACACACACACACACATAAAAAGACACAAGCACAAAACACAGGAGTAATAAATACACTAGATTTAGCTGGGATATCAGCATCAGTATTGAAGAGATCTCTGGAACTCCTCCCATACCATGCCCATCTACTTACACACATCTACTCATACAGTACCAGTGTGGTTAGCACGTCATTTCCTGTTTATTTATCTCTCACACACACACACAGGAACACACATACACACACACACACACACACACCTACACACACACACCTACACACACACACACACACACACACACACACACACACACACAAACTCCTTTGATTCTCTCCAAGCTTGTTTCTGCACAGACAAACACTGATGTTGCCAACAGAGCGGCCCCTTTCCTCAGTGCTGGGAGAGTGGGAGAGGGAATCTGACAGGCCTCCTCCAGCTCCCGCAGCAGCAGCAGGAGGAGGAGGAGGAGGAGGAGGAGGAGGAGGAGGAGGAGGAGGAGGAGGAGGACGAGTGGAGGCGCGAGCCCAGAGTCCTGCGCCCAAAGCGGGCTGAGCACGTCCTCAGCCAAGGGCACTCTCCGCCTCCTCCAGCCCCCTCTGAGTGGCAGAGGCAAGGACCCCTCACTGCCGGCAAAAAGCATCACTTTGTCTATCTCTTGATTCCTCTCCTCCCCACTTCCCCCTTTCTCTCCTCTCCTCTCATCGTTCTCTCTCTCTCCTTTCCTCTCATCTTTCTCTCTTTCTCTCTCTCTCTCCCTCCCTCTTCGCTTGCGACCTCAGGCACGTTTGGTTCCTCATCTCCCCTCACAGCCGCTCTTATAAACAATGCAAGCTCATTTCCATAATTACAGATGTAATTTGTTTCTCTTTGCACTGAAGCAATTTCCCACACATCTGAGCGATTAGCAGAACCAGAATTTAAAACTGAATCATGGCCCTGTTAAAAAAGCGAATGCTATCATATTCCACAGAGTGCACGAACGAACATATACACACACACACACACACACACACACACACACACCCCCCCACACACACACACACCATAGACTACACCTAAGTATGAGGAAACACTGACACACACCTGTCCTATAAGCCTGCACACACACACACACAAAACTGAGTAGTGCACACAATGGGTTGCGACAGTTGCTAAGTCTCATCAAAGTCACGGCTAAAAACAAATCCCAAGAACAAACCGTAGCCGCTCCACTTAAACATGTTGACAAACTCCATGGACGTGAGCGGGGTAAGACAGGAAGTCAAGTGTTTTGTTGTCCAAATCCTGATTGTGCATTGGCTCTTTGGCTGCTGGATTATTGGTAAGGCCTGATCTCGCCGTAGCAACGATCTGTGCGTACACCCTCAGTCATAAGAAGGATTTACTGCTTTTCGCCCCCCTCAGCTAAAAAGATAAGGCAATAAAACCCTGAGCCAAAACACTACATTGCTCAGAGACTATCTTGGCCACCCAGTAATTTGTATCTAGGTGCTACATGGGCTCAAAAGGCTTAGCATGGTGCTTTAGTTACTTAGCAAAAAAAAGAGAAAGAAATAATAACAATACACTGGTAGGACTTGAGCACTAAAAGATGCTGCTATCGCTTTCCATTTTGTGTTCTTTTGACCTCACAGGGGGGTGGGTGAGAGCCAGCTACACAACACACTGCCAAAGGCACAAATGGTGTTCTTGGACGGCAGCCTAGGCAACGCTACACCCCCCCCCCCCCCCCCCCCCATACCCATAATGCATTTCACTATCCCTGAACATGAAGGAATTGCTCGCACAGTGATTAGAATCAGGCACACTCAACGCATGACAAATGCGAAAAAGTTTCTCTTCCCTTTTAGTTTGCGACAGTCTCTTCTTTCTTTTTTTTCTTTACCTTCAGCCCTCTCAAGCTAAATGACACGGGGAAAGATTTGCGGAGGGTAACCTGAAAGCCATTCGGCATTGCCACGGTCCACTCCGCTCCATTAATGATGCAATAATACATTTAACCTATCTACATTTCACCTCAATTCAATTAATTCGCCCTGTCAAGTCAATTTCTTTTCTCCGCCGGGCGAGGAACAAGTGAAATCCACCTTCCCAGATTGAGCTAGTGGAAGAAGGTGGGGGAGGGAGGGGGGGGCAGAGATGGGGGGTTAGAGAGAGATGTTTCCAGAAGTAAATGCTTCCGAATGTTCCAGCGCAGAGGCCCGTGTGTCATTCCACCTCCGTGGCGGACTAACAGTGAATATTGAATTAAAAATGCCAGCTGAGACTAGATGGGCTCTTTTGTGATGGGGGAGGAGGAGGAGGTGGAGGAGGAGGAGGAGTGCATAGCTTAAATGCCACCGCTCTTGGAGAGACAAGGTGAGAGACGAGGAGGGAAAGGGAATGCGGACAGCCTCGTCTTGCCTCTGTCTGATGCTGAAAGCCCCCCACCTGCCCCCCACGGAGGCAGCAAGGAAGAGGAGCAGAGACAAAAAGGACACCTCAGCTCCCTGTCCGCTCCTCCTGCACACTCACCCACACGCTCACACTCTGGTTCAGATGCCCGTCATCTCTAACATGGTCACCATACTGCATGCCATGACAAGTGGCAATAATAAAGTGAGGTGTGAAACCTGCCTGTAAAATTTCTCAGATAAAGATAGATGGACAGACAGATAGTCAAAAAGAAAGAAAGAAAGACAGAAATACAGAAAGAAAGAAAGACAGAGATAGATATACAGACATATAGAACAGGAGAGAGACCAACATAAAGATGGAAAACAGGGGAGGGAGAGAGGTCACTTACGGACGCAGACGGGCAGCTCTCCTGACCAGTTGTGGTCCTGGTAGCAGATCCGCACGGAGGAGCCGATGAGGCGGTAGCCCGGGTTACACTGGTACACCACCGTATCCCTGTAGCCATAATTCTCCCCAATCACCTGACCGTTCACTATCTGCTCCGGGGTCCCACAGTGGCCCGCTTCAGAGAGAGAGAGGGAGAGAGAGGGAGAGAGAGGACAAGATAGAAAAAGGAATAGGATAAAAAGAGAGGGAAAGTCAGACAGATGCATAGAAAGATACAGAGAGAAAGGAGAGAAACAGAGACATTGCATTGTGGCACTCAAAAAGACCCACAAATCCACAGGCACCAAATCAAACACATCCCCAAAAAACACTAATCTCCTTCAAACCAAGGAGAGACATTCTACATGAAGAGGGCAGGATGAGAGAGAGCGCTCTCCAATAGTCACATCACCATGACTCATTATGGCTCAGAAGAAGCCAGAGTTAAGAAACCTGAACAATAGCTTGTAAGACTCAAGAGGCCAGCTCATGTTAGTGTGAGCACTGTGCTATTGTGCGTGTTTGTGTGTGTGTGTGTGTGTGTGTGTGTGTGTGTGTGCTATTGTGTGTGTGTGTGTGTTTTACCCAGGCAGCGGGTGTCTGTGCCGCTCCACAGGCCCGATGACAGACACTCGCGCACAGTGGAGCCCACCAGCATGTAGCCAACGTCGCACGTGAAGATGCCCGTCGCCCCGAAGGTGGCCTGTGTGCCGATCTTCTTCCCGTTGGGCACAGAGGGAAGCAGCCCGCATGAGATGACTGCAGAGAGAGAGAGAGAGAGAGAGAGAGAGAGAGAGAGAGAGAGAAAAGAAAGGATGGACATGGAGAAGGAGAAGGAGAAGGAGAAGAAAGCTACTGCAGATTCCTTTCCTTCTTTTTGTGGATAGTGCTAACACAGACCAATAGCTCCAAATGAAGGTGTCCGTCAGCTACACCATGTAAAGCATGACGTTGCTAGTTTGATTCTCAGAGTGCTGGCATACTAATCCTGATAATGAAGTATTCATGTAAACATCGGACTGTCCATTTGAAATGCTACACATTTGTGTTTGTTGGTTATGAAAAGAATAATACACACATTTGTGGACACTTGGATTGTGTGTGTTTGCCTGGCTGTGGTGACTTTCCCAATGCATGTGTGCCTCCGTTGGTGTGTACAAAGCTGTGTGTGTGTGTGTGTGTGTGTTTGTGTGTGTGTGTGTGTGTGTGTGCGCACGGGTGTGTGTGTTTGTGTGTGTGTGTGTTAGCTCTGGAGCCGCTGAAGATTTGTTTGTGCGCGGGCCCAGTGGCCGAGTGGACTGCCAGCGTGTGTTTGCAGGGTCTCCATTCAAAGGCTTAGGTTTGGGATCTTCATGAGCCATCGGACCATATGCAGCTTGAGAGGCCTAAGATGGGACATATTTGATCTGGAGAGGAGCTGGCGCTGGGACTAGCTTGGGCACTGTACTGAGCTGGCCAGGATCTAGAGAGATCGGTGTAGCACAACACACTACCATTGGGACACAATCAACCCATTTTTCTACCATCACACAATCAATGCTGCTGAAGACTTACACATGATTCAATTAGTATTTTTGTGCTGTTCGAATCAATGTATTTAATTAGTATTAGTAATTATGCTGTCATTGAGATTAACCCATTAACCCATACCTACAGTAAAGCGAAGTATAGATGAAAATATTAAATCTAGCACAGCAGGTAGATTATGAAAATACTTCAGAGTAACCGTACAGAGATGAATCTACAGGATGGTGTGCAGTAGTGATGACACGGTGTAAGTTAACAATGCCAGAAGAGCATTGATCTGTAATTAGACCTCAGCAAAAATAATGTGAATAGGGTATATTTTTGTATCATTTCTATTAATCTTTTGCTGTGTTATGGATACCAAATAGGGTTAAGGAGCACTCACTCTCACAGCGTGGCCTGTCGTTCTTCCAGCTCCAGGCTCCGTTGGTCAGGCACTGGATGCTGGCCGGGCCCAGGCGGTAGTAGCCGGGGTCGCAGGTGAAGATGATCTTGGTGCGGTACTCGTAGTGGGAGCCGTTGACAATGCGCCACCGCCCGTGCTCCAGAGAGAAGGAGCCAATGCTGGGACACACCACCACTGTGAAGCAGACACACACACAGAAACACACACACAGAAATAGACACAGACACAGACACAGACACACACACACACACACACACACACACACACACACACACAGACACACACATACACACACATACACACACACACACACACACACACACACACACAAATACATGCATGAGAGAAAATATACACTAAAATGCACAAGAACACAACAATCAATTAACAACAGGAAAAGACGAATTAGAACGCAAATAGAACAGTGTCTTTCGTAAACATCTTTCTCAACTAACCTTTGACCCCTTGTTCTACAGACTTAGTAATGCAATGTGGCACTTTATTTTTCCCCAAACACACACACACATGAGCAAACACACTGTCACTCCCACTTCCTATCACTCTCTCTCTTTCTCGCTCACACACACACACACCAACACACACACTGACAGCCACGCACATTCTCCTTCCAGGACTCCATCCCTAAATCTCTCTCTTTCTTTCTCTTTCACTCACACAAACACACACACACACGCTCAATCTCTCTCAGATCTGTTTTTTTCCCCTCTCACACTCTCTCGCCTCAACACCCACACCCACACCCACCTGAGCAGCGGGGGATCTTGTTGTGGTTGCTCCAGGTGCCGTCAGGCTGGCACACAGCGCTGGTCAGCTCCTTGGAGGACAGGCGGTAGCCGTCGTTGCAGAAGTAGGTCACACGCGTGCTCACCGAGTAGTCGGCCGCCAGCACGCCCCCATTCAGCGGCGCTTTGGGGGCTCCGCAGGACACCGCTGCAGGGGCAGAGGAAACAGGCTGGCCACTTAGATCACGAAGCCCAGAGGCACCCGCACTCACACAGTGCACCCAAGTGACCACCTGAGCACCTGAAATGCTCCAAGGTGCACCCACACACTCCCGCCTGTCCCAGTTTACAACGATGAAGAATCAGGGTTAAATGTAGCGATGTCAATGTAACTACATACCATAACCCAATGCACCTCAATTTAGTGATGTTGTGTTTGCGTAACTTCTATTCTCCAACACCAACAGCTTACAGACATCTACATACTGAGTCAGCACACTCATGGAGTCTGGACACATACTCAGTTTAACACTACTCCCTATAGTCCTCATGGAGTCTAGACGGCTATGTCTGCGTGTGTGTATATGTGTGTGTGTGTGCATGCATGCCAGTGTGTGTGTGTGTGTGTATAAATGTGTGACAGTGTGTGTCTGTACGTACATAAGTGTCTGGCTAAATTAGGCTTTGATATATGCCCACGGACACACAGAACACGAACACAAACAATCTCAAACAATCTCCCACACCGCTGCTAAGGCCCAGGCAGGGAGCCAAGCTGAGATATTATGTTAACAAGAGGAGGAGATGTGATTATGAAAATACACCACAGACACAGGAGAAGACAAACTGGCTGATTGGGGACCAAAACACACAATGAGAGGGGGGCACACCATGCATTCAGGATGCAGGATTCACTAATAACCAACAGTTCTAAAGAAAAGGATTACACACACAGACTGACCCACACACACACACACACACACACACACACACACACACACACACACACACACACAACAACAACAAAAAAAGCATGTTCCTGTTCTGCACATATCAATACCGCACTTTCGCACAATAGAGAATGAAAGCGAATCTATGGCTGCAACTATGGACTGAATACAGGCCTTTCACAGACAAATCCAAAGGTCTTTGTGTGTGTGTGTGTGTGTGTGTGTGTGTGTGTGTGTATGTGTGTGTGTGTGTGTGTGTGTGTGTATGAGAAAAAGAGAACAAAATAGAGAGACCGCCTTGTAGAACCTGATAATGTAATAATTTCCTGATAACGTAATAACCCTGATAATGTAATAAAAAATCCCTCATAAGTCCCTAAAAGATGTAATAAAACCTGATAATGTAATAATACCCCGATAATGTAATAAAGTGCAGGTTAGCCTCAATTTTGCAAAACCTGATAATGTAATAATTACCTGATATTGTAATAACTTTGGTTGGTGCTGTAGCATCAGGTCTCCAGTTTCAGAGGTCCAAACAGTGAAGCTGTCCAGAGACCTGCTGCTTCACTATTAGCAGATACAGTATATATTTTATATGATTGCGAATGCACAATTTTTACAATGGTGAAAGGGATATTCAGTGGTAATCAACTAATAGAGAAATAATGAGAACATTTTGGTATGTTATAGACCGGCAGCTAATGGGCACATAGAACATTGAGTTTCTAAGTCCTCATTGATCATCAATAGCTGACATTTCGCTATTTGATTTATATCAAATTCTCTTTTGATTTGTGTGGCAATGTCCCTTAAAAATTACACTGTACCAGGCCAATCAAATCGTCTTTTGTCATTCGTCAGTCGCTCGGATTGGTTGTAGCGCCATTCCTATTGTGTGGCATTGCGTGCAGAGGCAACTTAACAGACAACCGTTAATCCCGCCCACACTGAAAATCGTGTTGTGCCAGACCCTTGTACAGCTTCTTGCTGTACAGGTTTGGCTTGCGAGGCTAAAGGCCTATACCATTGGGATCAAAATATGAGCAAAACAATAGTGGGTGGTTGTCTACACAGCATCACTACTTGGTCTGAATAACTGGTGTCCCAACATTTCAGCACTGACCAAAGTTTTTACAATATCAGGAATTTATTACATTAACAGGTTCTGCAAAATTGAGGCTAACCTGTAATAACTTCCCATTAATGTAACATTTTATTACATTATTGGTATGGCGATTGTTACATTATTGGGAAATGCACTTTATTACATTATTGGGATATTATTACATTATCAGGTTTTATTACATCTTTTAGGGACTTATGAGGGATTTTTTTATTACATTATCAGGGTTATTACGTTATCAGGAAATTATTACATTATCAGGTTCTACAGGGCTCTACAGTGCGAGTATTTCACTCGCATAAATAGGTACGCATAAATAGTTGTGTGGATATAGTGAGCTAAGGCTTGTATTCCTACTACGGTAACGTGAGCTATCCTAGCTGTACGGGGCTATGCAAAAGTAGCTTATACTGAAAGAATGCTTAACTTGTTAGCTCACCAGTTCATTTTGTTGCTAATGTGGTTGGAGAGGATTAAGCGTCACCGATAGCGTGAGTTAACATTAACATGTGTCCTGGGAGTAATGATTCATGAGAGACCTTGAATCATTAGGTTAACTGAAAAACGTTTGAGGATGTACCTGGACACAGCGTAGCTGTTGTAGTGTGCTCAGTTTTCGAAAACTAGACTGAAACTAAGAAGGATTGTAGAACCTGATAATGTAATAATTTCCTGATAACGTAATAACCCTGATAATGTAATAAAAAATCCCTCATAAGTCCCTAAAAGATGTAATAAAACCTGATAATGTAATAATATCCCAATAATGTAATAAAGGGCATTTCCCAATAATGTAACAATCGCCATACCAATAATGTAATAAAATGTTACATTAATTGGAAGTTATTACATTATCAGGTTAGCCTCAATTTTGCAGAACCTGATAATGTAATAAATTCCTGATATTGTAAAAACTTTGGTCAGTGCTGAAATGTTGGGACACCAGTTATTCAGACCAAGTGAGTCTTGATGTCTTTAGCCATTGTGTTTTCCACTGAAAGGACAAGCCAGCAGAGGATCCATTCAAACTGCCTTGTCATGTACAAAGTCAAGGGAAAGTAGAGGAAATGCATGTTGCATGATGTTTTGCAGTATGTAGTGTAATTTTTAAGGGACATTGCCACACAAAATCAAAAGAGAATTTGATATAAATCAAATAGCGAAATGTCAGCTATTGATGATCAATGAGGACTTAGAAACTCAATGTTCTATGTGCCCATTAGCTGCTGGTCTATAACATACCAAAATGTTCTTATTTTTTCTCTATTAGTTGATTACCACTTAGTATCCCTTTCATCATTGTAAAAATTGTGCATTCGCAATCATATAAAATATATACTGTATCTGCTAATAGTGAAGCAGCAGGTCTCTGGACAGCTTCACTGTTTAGACCTCTGAAACTGGAGACCTGATGCTACAGCACCAACCAAAGTTATTACAATATCAGGTAATTATTACATTATCAGGTTCTGCAAAATTGAGGCTAACCTGCACTTTATTACATTATCGGGGTATTATTACATTATCAGGTTTTATTACATGTTTTAGGGACTTATGAAGGAATTTGTATTACATTATCGGGAGTTATTACATTACCGGGAAATTATTACATTATCAGGTTCTACACGCCTTCAATGGGAAATTAAACTAAAATAAGTCTGATAAGTGCACAAGAGACAATTCCGCAGCCCCCGGAGATTAAAACACACAGACGCTCGGCTCAGGGGAAGCAATTCACCATCTGTACTCCAGCCGCACTGATTTAACAACAATAAAAAAGAGAGAGAGAGAGACTCTTCCCTTTCTTCTTATCCTTTGTTATCTTTTGTTCTCTCCTTTGGTTTTAAGCACTTAATGTAGCATGCTGGCAGAGGGAACGCTTGTCAGAGAAGCTTTAAGTTACTTGAAGCAAGGGCACAGGGGCCTACAGAGAGGGGCAGGGAAACCATAATGCAAGTGGATCCTTTCTATACACACCATCTTGCCTCTTGCCACTCCGTAATGTGATTTTTAAACCAAAGCCAATCAAATGAGTCCTGGTCTTGTATTTCATTTGACGTTGACAGAAGATGGAGTTTGATCCCTGGTGTTTTTTTCCACTTACTCTTTCTTTTAAGATAACAGACTGTCAAGTACCAATGCAAAGACCGCTGAGGTTCATGGAGTGTTTTTAGTGTCAGTTGTCATTAGAGGTGGTGCTGGACGTCTGGCCTCTGAGGAGATTGAGGATGGTACATTATGGCAACCAGAACCGACTGGCGCACTGACACGGGGACAATGCCATACCTGTGGGCTACAGCTCAAATGTTGATGTGAGTTGTGGTAGGGCCACTTGCCCCTACCTGCTCTCTTCACAAATTTGTTTGGCTCGCGCGTTGATAGACAGTCAGCCTCGGCCATCTACAGGGGCTGGTCCCAGCCCAGGGGGGGCGGGCAGGGACCATAGAGGATAAAACTTGGGAAACAGGGTCGCTCAAAATTGAGCGGTTGAGGTGAGGATAAGAGTAGCCAAGGCTATGTCAAGAGATGGCTCAGCAGTCACTATGATTCTTCAGAGTAGATAAACAACAGAAAAAAAAAAAAAAAAAAAAAAAATTATCGAGTGGAAGAGGAGGCTGGAGACTGCGATTCCTGGAGAAATCTGGCAGGGGTTTTGAAATTCAAATCTGTTGGCGGCTCATTAAAGCTGACAGCCATCAGCCTCATTTGCCTCCTCCAAACAGCATTACCATCAGTGTTCACACTCGGCCAAAATGCTGGCAGCACACCCATGCAAGGTGTTTCATTGCAGTACTCACACACTCACTCAGCATAGTGGTAAGTACTCTAAACGGAGGTGGGGAGGGGTGGGTTTGCAGAGCTTCGTCACATCCATAGTAACTATAACTCTTCCATAAAAGTTCAATAGGACATTACAGTATAAATGGCCAGTAAAGACAATTCGTTACTTAGCCAACTGTAGTAATGTTATGAAGACACCGTAGTAGGTATTTTAGTAGGCATAGTTTTAAGCATGACATGTAGGGCCCTATCTTGCACCCAGCGCTATTGACATTGTCACCGACGCATGTATCATTCCTATCTTGCACCCGGCGCACAGCGCGATTTTCCCTCCAGAGGCGCGCTTCGAAATGAACTTGCGTCGACATGGGCGGGGGCGGAACAGAGAAGGCGTTTCTCTGGCGCAAGTGGTATTTTGCAGTTTCAAAACAACGCCGTGCGCCATTGACCAAAAAAAAGCTGGTCTAATGTGAGGCGCAATGTCTAAAGTCTGTAACGCGTATTCAGAACGCTATTTTAAGGGCGCATGTGCTTGCCCGCACAGTAAAGGACCTGTAGGCTACACTTTACTTCTGTCGTCTTCACGAGAGATTTACACCAATTGTTTGGCAAGCCATATATAATTACAAGGAAAATAAAGTATTTACCACATGAGGAAATCATTGTGATATCCGTATCCAAGACATTTAAAAACTAGGCATACATCTAGCGTACACAATTGACCCAAATGATTCAGGTTAATTGAAGCTGCGTGGCATTTGATTTATTGTATGGCTTTGTTGCATTTATTTAATGCCAGTATTATTATAAATCTTGTAAACTCATCTCTGTGTATGTGGAATTTATTTATGTACCTTGGGTTTGGTCAGCTGGTGTACTGGCTTGGGTGCCGATTTCCATGCCCCTAAATCCCTGCACGCTCTCAGGCGTGAGGGTAGACGTGGCGATGTCCTCTGCTGCCGTCAGATCCTGGGTCGAGGCAGATCCACCTCCCGTGAAGGCACGAGAACGTGTGTTACCTTCCAGCTTGGATGTCCCACGTCTCCGGACGTCATTATAGCGTTTTCGGCAACGTTTTCGGGTGCCCCGTTGCAGAAACAATCACGGCAATATCTTGACATGCTTGCTTGACTTTGCTTACTTTTGGAGGGTTTCTCGCATCCCCATATATATCTATCTCCCGGCTTTTCACAAATAAATCAAATGTCACGCAGCTTAAATTAACCTGAATCATTTGGGTCAATGTGTAGGCTACATGTATGCTTATTTTTAAAATATCTTGGATATGGATATCACAATGATTTCCTCAAGTGGTAAATACTTTATTTTCCTTGTAATTATATATGGCCAAAAAATGTGTGTAAATCTCACGTCGGTCTCCTCGGCTGTGAACTTCTCCGGTCTTCCACCAGGTAATTCCGCCATCAAAATAACAAGCCGCTATGGACTATGCGCTTCTCGCTCTTAACTGTCTAAGGTCTATATCCCTCGTCCGGGATATTTTTATTTTTTTGTCAAAAAAAATGTTAAGCTCCGCGAGTTTTCGTCTTAGAGACATAAAAAGAACAACCACGGAAACATTGAACCCTTTTCTTTTATAATATATACAGTTCAAAATTTTAAAATAAATAAGCGCTTTGTCAGAGGAATAGAACTGATGTGTTGCACTTTCTAGTATCTGAGTGGGGTTTCTGCTGCTAAGGACCCACCCATTAGCAAATGACAGCTATTCATATGATAAGGAGATGGTGATTCAGTGATCTCCATTGGGTCATGGTGTGGCAAGATTCACTCCGGGGGTTTTGGGCCACAAAGACATTCTAGGGCCATTAGGATATGGCCTTTGTCTTTGCGAGAGGTGTCACAGGTTTGTTCACACCAACTCATCAATATGCATTTGTAGAGGCAAAGATTTAGGAATGGCACAGGACACTCTGAAATTATAAATATGTGGTAGTGAAACAAGACATACTTTCTGAATGCTAAACTAACATGTGTTTAGCCAACACCTATGTTTACAAGGCTCAGAAATAAAAAGTCTTGTGAATTAATCTTTACAATGTGTTTTTGTACAAAGTCTGAGCACCTCTGAAACAAGGTTTTTCCAAGGGTATGTTTACATTTGATTTAAATTAAACTTTTTTTTACTACATTCCTTTTACTTACATGATATTATTGCTGAGGTCTTCTAGAATAGAGTCATATATTCCATTTGTGCATCAATGTTTTTAGTTAAGCAAAATGTACAAAAACATCAAGGCATGTCAGACAACTTAGAAAAGTCTAAAAGGCCTTGGACCTTAGAGTGTTAAAGGGAATGTGAAATGACGCTCGGATTGGTTTATTGCATATTACGCCCAAACCACACCTATGGCTGAGTAACCTCCTTTGGACCAACCCTTTTGACACTTGCGCTGGACGCAAGTGTGTTTTTTCCGCCGTTAAAATAGTAACTGCGCCATAGAGCCGCCCACACAGCTACTTGCGCTTGGCGCCGTCCTACTTGCGTTTCTGATCGGCAAGATAGGGCCCGTAGTGTCTCTGACCAACGAAACACAGAAACAGAAGCATGCACAGATAGATAGACACACACACACACACACACACACACACACACACACACACACACACACACACACACACACACCTCCCCTCCACTCACCTTGGCAGGCGGGCACGGGTGTGTCCCAGTCGTAGTAGCCGTGTGTGTTCTTCTTGCAGACGCCCGTGCCTTGGCCCACCAGCCGGTAGCCGCGGTCACAAGCCCAGCGCACCTGGCTGTTGACGTGACCGCCGGTCTGGCTGCTGACAGAGCCGTGCAGCGGCGAGTCGGGTGTGCTGCAGTACAGCGCTGTAACAGACAAGCGCACACGCCCTATCAGTCCTTTTTATCAGGGGCCAGGTAGGGACATATCTTCTGCATATCGTCTGCTAAACATCTTATATCTAACATGCAATACAAATGTGTTGCTATTTCCAGTACGGTAACATGTAGTAATTAAATATCCTGTATATATATATATATGTGCAGAGACCAACCGTAGTTCAAAGATCAGGCAAATCAGTTTTAAAATCCACACTGTCTCAATGGAGATATTCTGCATCTATTCACTAACTCATCAGAGGATACATGTACCTGCATCTATACATCAGTACTGCACTCTGAATGATTCTCTCCTATTGACAAGCTTTCTGAAGAAGAATATGGAGCCCTTCACACATCGCGTTTGGTGCATCCCCGTCATTCAGGTGCCAGCTGCTAGAACGTGTCTCAGGATTAACAAGCACTAGTGTTGTTTCAGTTTTTTTAGGAAGGTGAAAGCCATAAAAAGGAAGATATTTCAAACGAGAGAGAATTCAGGAGAGAAGCTGGCTTAGGGGTTTCACTGGGTATTGATTACTACGCGCCCCAATTTCATTGAGCAAACAAGCAATGCAATGAGAATAGGCGGGAATACCTATATTTGCTCATTTCATTGACACAAAGCAGGGCACAATCAAACTCAAATGGGTTGAGTAATTACTGGATGTAGCAATTAAGTCATTCTTTATCAGCCAATCACAGTGGTTCGATCATACCTTATTTACTTTCACATGGAACTCAGCAATTGTTCTACAATATAGCCAACAACACATGAATGGCACACGAATGGCGTGTTTTACACCAGAGGGGATGGAGGCTCTTGTGCAGGAAGTGTGTGCGACATGAGTTAATTTAGGTGTTGCCTCTAAAGAACTCATTTATACATGGAGCACCAGCATCTGTGTGCAGATACACCTCATCATTGCGCTGACCCACCCATGTTTGCGCTTACAATCTTGCTTGCGTTATGAAATTAGCAATATGATTTCGCCAAGTTATTAAATTAGCTTTAGGTCTTGCACGGCAGACTTTCTATGTTGCCAGCCGCGTTGCCCATCAATGAAATTAGGGCCCTATGTTTTTTAAAGCGGGTGTAGAGACCAGTTTCCCCTAAAGTAATACGCCCTTTCTTTGTTTCTAACGGCACTACAATATAATGTTAGACTTCTATACAATAGCTATGCTTGACTACGCTATAATAGATTGAGAATAATGCTTTCACGCCACCATAAGAGAGACAGAGTACAGTGGTTAGCTAAAGCCACCTGTGGCTATGAGAGTCTGAGAACCCACTTAAGCACAAGAGCTATTTAGTGCTGCTCAACTGAACTGACTGAGGTCTGAACCAATGACTGTAATTTGGGTAATTTACAGTTATCAGCTCAACATCAATGTCTTTTAACTTCCCCTCAAGAGTTATGTTTTTTTTGTTCTGTATCCCAATGGCTCTATATTAAGCTTCATGAAGGGGTTTTGACTCGAGTCACTTTTTGTCATGCTGAGACATTAATAGAAACTTCACTAGCCTCGCTAATCAATTCCGTTACGTTTCAAAGGGTTCCGATTCGATTATACAACAATTCTCGATGCATCACAATGCATTTTGTCCTTCATGTTTTTATTCATGAATAGAAGCACTCGGATTTGAACTCTACTTTCCCTTTTACTGTTTTATTAAGCATCTTTTTTAATACAAAGAGACATAGATTACATAAATAGCTGTCTTCTTTTTCAAAGCACACCCAGCAGTATACCTTTGTCTATATACGAAATATTTGCTATACTGCACTGCAAATACATCTTCTAAAAAAATGAAGTAGTTTTAAAAAAGCAGGATATTTCAGTTACTATCCATTTAATTCCATTTAATTCAGTTACTATCGATTTAAGTCAACTCAATTTTATTTCTAAAGCGCCAAAACAATACAAAAATCTCAAGGTGCTGTACAGAGCCCAGACCTGTCCTATATAACAAAATATAACATAAAAACAGCTAGCTCAAAAATAATGATCCATACCACAAGCTACTAAACCGAAATTCATAGGCCCATCTATGGTAATTACATCTACTGAAAGAACGTGTGGATGTGGTAAAAAATAGGCTACTAGCATCAGGCTACGTAGCAGAGCTGTATTAAAGCTATGGGTTCATTCACTGATGTGTTGACTGCTCAATTGTGTTAAAATGTGCTTACATTCTGATCAAACTAGCATTTAACTGTATCTGGCTAGCATCACAACTCCAATTGTGTACATGAAGTATTGCCAATATCTGTATGTTTATCATTAATTTACTGATATCTATGGCGGTCCTGGTGGAAAGATTTGTTTACATTAACTGTGCACTACTTGACTAGTTTCACAAGACCCAAAAGAATGTTTAACAATACATGTGGTCTTCAAATTAACTTTTCATTGATCATTACAACTGCATCACAGTGAAGTGGGTTTGAATGAGTTGTTCAAATTCATTATGCTGGCATAAGTATGTAAATCAATTATTTAATTTCCCATTGATGTAACAATGACTTCACCCAGTTCTCTCTCACACACACACACACACACACAGACACACACACACACACACACACACACACACACACACACACACACACACACACACACACACACACACACCGCACAGTTATACACACAGATACACCCCCAGACACACACACCAACATGAATGAACCCTGTCGCTTTAAAAGAGTGAAATTATCGCCTAATTTACCTTACAAATTCCATGAGATATGCTATTAAGAAAAGTATGGTGAAATCCACTTAAGTAATGTACGAATGGCCCCATGCAGCCATACACAATATCATCACGCAGTAAAAAGCAAAGATGGACTACAATGACTTCTCTAGCGTAATATGCTGAGGGTCAAATTTGCTTATGGAAATAGCCCAAATCTGTCAACCCCCTGGGCGTGTGCCAGCTCTAGTTTGTATTACTTTTGGCCCTGGGCTGGAGGGATACGGTAGCTGTCCCTGAGGAGACAGGAAAAATGCTTAACTTATGGCTCTACACAAAAATGTCAGCTCTCATTTTGATCTCGATCCTAATGTACAGCTGTTCCTGATGTGAACCCCTGCCTGCTGGACCATGGATCACCAAAGCCGGGTTTCGAGGAAAGGGAGAAACATAGAGAGAGAGAAAGAGAGAGAGAGCGAGAGAGAGAGAGAGAGAGAGAGAGAGAGAGAGAGAGAGACAGAAAGAGAGAGAGAGAGAGAGAGACAGAGAGAGAGACAGATAGACAGAGAGAGCGAGAATGCTATGAGTGGTGATTTTTACATCCATCAAGCAGGTCAGCCGGTATGATGCAGGGTACATTTTCTCCTCATCTCTTTGCCCGTCCAAATGACAGTGTAGTAGGGTGACGGGAGTTCACCTAAAAGAGCCCTCCTGATATCCAGGAAAGCCAGAGCACAAGGAACACTGAAGGGACAGCCAAGGGCAAACGGGAGGGCGGAGAAATCTCTCTCTCTCACAGACACACACAGACACACACACACACACACAGACACACACACACACACACACACACACACACACACACAGACACACACACACACACACACACACACCTCTGCAATAAGTGGGAACAAGATAACTAATGCTCAATCTTACTGACTGATTCACACTGTGCTAGCTAGTGATGGAGAAAACAAAGTAAAGGAAGAAGAACAAAAGGATGAAAGAAAGAGAGAGAGAGAGTGAAGAAAGAGGGAAGAAATATGGATAAGGGTAAGGCAGAGATACAGAAGTGGAATGGAGGACTGCTGTGTATGAGTGTGACGGGGCACCTGAGTGACCCGCCACTGCAGCCTGTTGGCTGCAGCCTTACTGGACTGGGTGCAGTTGTTTTGGCGTGTGTGTTGCTTGTTCTATGTTCATATACGTTTACATGTTCCGTTAGCAACGTCTTTCTGTTTAAATAACCACACAATTTCAAGTCTTGTCAATATGTTCCGTTTATTTAGTTTAAAATCATAACTCATATTCTCATATTGCATAACGTCTGTCTTACTGTTGTTTGAGTCTTGTCTTGCGTGCGATTGTCGTTATGTGAATATGGCGCGGTTAAGCACGAGAGTTTAGAGTACTGTCGTAAATTCCGGGTTAAGCTGAAATAACCCGTAATCGTTTGTTTCGAATGGCTGATTTATCATGTGTGGCTATGTCGTCACTGAGCCCTGTTTACTACGTTAGTGTAGTTCCCTTTCCCAGCTACGTGGGACATTTGTTTAATTAAGTATGGCTGCTGTGAGCCACAGGTGTTGGTGCCTGGGCCGATGACACACCTGCTATTAATAATTGGCATGAGCCAATTGGAGGTGGTGTCTAGGCTACTTAAACTCCCTTTGCTTTTGTTCGAGAGAGTTGCCAGTTAAATAGGACGTAAGTCCTTGGTGCTCTCACTGGGCTAGATCCATGGTCCTTTCACCTTGTTTTCTTTGTATGAGTGTTCGTGTTTAATAAGGTATTTGCCTTACGAGCTCATCAGACCAGTGAATGGTCTTTTACTGATAGTCGACTAATTATTGTGCGTACTTGTATTGATGCTCTGATGCCTATTGCTATGTCTTATTGAAAATTGTATTATTTGTATTGATTTATTATTGTCATTTGTTTTTACTGCCTTTGTGCCTTATTTGGGTAGAATAAAACCCATCTTTTCTAAACATCTTCTCCCTCCTGAGTCCTCCATGAGTGTAACATCCGAGCTCTAAGCGCGAAGGCTATCCCGACCTTTAACAATGAGTGTGTATGTATGTATATGTGGATATGAGTGTGTATGTATGTATATGTGTATGAGTGTGTATGAGTGTGTGTGTGTGTGTGTGTGTGTGTGTGTGTGTGTGTGTGTGTGTGTGTATGTGTGTTTGTTGCTGGAGGAAGGGCGCAGAAATGTCATAACACTTCAAAGGAGATTTACTCCAAATCTCTTGAATACTTTAACATCCGAGGCGGGTATCTGCTCTCAAATCTCACGACACACAATCGGAGGCTGAATTAATGGCTTCTTCTCTCTCTTGAGCTGCAGTCTCCTATGTTATACGATAGGCACCCTCCTCAAGCATATGCACAATGGTCTATATGTGTGTGTGTGTGTGTATGTGTGTTTGTGTGTGTGTTTGTGTGTGTGTACGCGCTCAGAAAATGTAACTGGGATATGCAAAAAAGCCAAACAAACAAGGGAAATGAGGATTTGTGTGGCTCTAGAGTAACACAGCTCTCCTCTTTGAAAGTCAAAAGAGAACAGAGCTTTTTCTCGATCAGGCGCCGGGTTGGACTCCTCTCCAAGCCCAAAACAAGGGTGATTGCATTTCTTTCCCTGCCCCTCCCCCCCCTCTTTAAAAAAAATGCCTGCTTTTTGCCAAACACCATGCAAAACACATACCCCCTTAGAAAGATCTACATATCTCCTTAGGCAGAGCTCCAGGTGGGTGAGGAGAAAGAATGAAAGGACGCCCGTTTGCTCTCTCTCGCTCTTCTCTCTCTCCCTCTCTTTCAAGTGACAAACACGCTGAAACAACTCTCTTCTGTCTCCAATCCAACTCTGCAGTGCTATTGCAGTGCTATTTCACCCTCACCCTCCTCCTCCTCCTCCACCTCCTCTTCCTTCTCCTCCTTCACTTTTTACTCAACCATTATCTCCTCTCCCAAAGACTAAATATGCCAGGGATTACTGTCCGTTTAACCTGGAGCGCTCATGTGCCTTCCTGTCTGTCTTGCCGTGAGACTCTATGACTCTGCCGCCCAAGTGGGCAGAGTTCTCAACCTCTCTCTCGGCCTTGTGTGGGCACTGCTGTGGGCAGCCCGGTCCGTTAGGTCAGTGTCTGGGAACGGTCAGAAGGGCACTGACCTCCCTGGCCTTCTGCTGACACCAGCTCGGACCGTGACGGGAGGCCCGCCGGGGACTGGTCTGAGAGCGCTTTGACCCCTAGCTGACCTTGTGACCGTGCCGCGCACGCTTGTCTCTGTGCATCGTCGCTAATGCTGGCACTGCACACTGCAGCTTAAGTGCACAAACATAGCGAACACTCACAAAGAAGGACAAATCTTTTGGCAGAGTCAAAATGCACACACACACACACACACACACACAAACACACACACAGTTAAAATCTCACATCCATTCTCTTTTTCTTACACACAGTTCCTCAGCTGTGGGACATTAGAGTAGAGAGCCTGTGATGTGAACTGTTTGTCTCCCTGGGCTGGCGGCTGATGGCTGGAATGACATCTGTAGTAGCAGCACTAATGCACTGTGTAGCAGTGGTCCACTGGGTAAGACTGACACACACACACACACACACACACACACACACACAGCTCTATGGGTCTACTACTGTCATCTTGTCAAAGAGATGTCTCACCCAATTCATTCTTCAGCCCTCCTCACGAACACTCATACACACTCATATACACACACACACACACTACGGACCAAGCCTGCTACTATCATATTACATCAAATGTCATTTATGAGCATGTCTTCAACATATTTTCCATTGCGTATAGATTTCCTGTGCATCCCTGCCACACCATTTGACCTTAATCATACTATTTCACATGCAATCAAAGCATGCTGCAGCCACAGCTGTTATACAGTCTTACTATTATATACCATTTCTCTTAATTAGTCATACATCCATGCACACGCACACATGCACGCGCACACATGCACGCGCGCACACATGCACGCGCGCACGCATACACACTCAGGGCCGTGTCTAACGAATGGGCTGACCGGGCTGCAGCCCCGGGCCTCGCCACCAGGGGGGACTCAGGTCGCCCGATGTCGAGTGAGTCAACGGCACCGCACCGCGCATAACATTAGAAACATTCAGAGTGAAACAAATTATAATGCGCGAAAATGTCCGGTCAAAGAAAGCACGAGAGTGGGGCCAAAAGACTGGTCCGTGGACCGTGACCTTATAATCGCAAAAGCCCTCAAGTGCAAAGTAAGACTGAAGAAGATTAATTCACATTTCTAAACTTTGCTTTGGTTTGCACCACATCATTAAGACAGGGATAAACGCTTTTAATAACGCGCTTTCAAATACGATGATGCAGGTAAGCCAGGCTTCCCGGTTCCATCTAAATAGGCCTAATAAAACGTAAATTCTTTCAGCAATTGAAGATGTATGAGTTTTTATCCTCACGCATATCGCTGCAGATTAGGCTAATTCATTGAAAATTATAGACAAATTATGTGCAAGCCAGTTAGACATAGCTAAGTGAAATGTTTTAGCTTAGCTATAGAATCTTCCATTTTCGCAGTCATGGTCAAATATTAGTGTAGAGGTTTTCACTGAGGTTTTTTGTCAGATCAGCAGGACTTAATAGGTTCTACACTCAGTCCAGTTTGTGAGGTATTGCGCAATCTGAGATGAAGCACAGCTCGTCGTTGCCTCATCGTCTTGCTGTCTCCTGTCTGTTTGAACAGGACATGCGCAAATTGAGCGATTTTGATTATAAAACTGCTCGAAATGATTGGAATCATGCAGAAAATACAGTTATATCAGAGACCAGTAGAAAATATTTATTTCCTTTGATCGTTATTTGTTTTTTTACTGATGACAGGTGAAGCTCTGCCTCCCCTGACCGCACGTCGGTGCTCTCGCATAGAAAGTGCAACTTTCGAGGCTTAAAAATAAACATTCAATTTCTAGTCTTTTTTACACGTAGTAAGTTTCAATAACTCCATACCATTACATATCGACATTCAAGGAGCAAAGATGAGACGTCGTCGTGTGGTGAGAACTGATAGAAAATCGATAACAACAACAATCGCCCCGTTTTCTTTATTTTTTGTAACCTACAATACAGCAGGATTCCAGTCAATGGAAAAATGGCCTCTCCCCACCGGCGATTGTTGTTGTTTACGATTTTCTATCAGTTCTCACCACACAACGACGTCTCATCTTTGCTCCTTGAATCACTATATGTAATGGTATGGAGTTATTGAAACTTACTACGTGTAAAAAAGACTAGAAATGGAATGTTTATTTTTCATTGAATGTTTACATAAAGTTGCACTGGGTGCCTTTAAACTGATCATATTTATAGAGTGGTTCTGTGGACTTTAAAACACTGATGTGACAGTGCACCTGGCGTGGGTTTGTGTGCGTGTCACGATGTGCGTCGGGGCGATATAGGGGCCTCATCCTGGTAATTAGCCCCAGGCCTCAAAATGTCTTAATCCGGCCCTGTACACACTCATACACTCATACACACACACACACACACACACACACACACACTCACACACACACACACACACACACACACACACATTCACACACACACACACACACACGAGCACAGACACACATTAGCACTCTGTTATACTGTAATTCATTCAATCATCATCATCTTTACCAACTTCATCATCCTCATCATCCTCTCGCTCTCTAGTTCCCTGTTCTCAAGCTCATCTCAGTCACATGCCAGTGAGGTTGAACGTGCAAGAGGAGTGAAAAAAGAGAGTGATTTAAATGGATACATACTTTGATACTCACCGACATAGCGGATACGGAACCCTCGCTTGTTGGTGCCGTGGTCCGCCGTCCAGCGCAGCAGCAGCTGGTGGCCCGTGGTGGTGATGTTGAAGGGCGTGGTGATGTCGCCGCTCAGAGTAGCCAGCACCTGGCCGTGAGTGGTGGGGCCTGCAGGAGGGGGAGAGGGAGAGAGAGAGAGAGAGAGAGAGAGAGAGAGAGAGAGAGAAAGAGAGAGAGAGAGAGGGAGAGATAGAGAGAGGGAAGGGGAGAGAGAGAGAGAGAGAGATAGGGAGAGGGGAGGGTAGAGAGAGAGGGAGAGGGAAGGGGAGAGAGAGAGAGAGGTGGTGGTGGTGGTGGGGGAGTAGACAAACAAAGAGAGAGAGAAATAAGAAAAATCAGTGGATAAACAGTGAAAAGGAAGAGGGGATGAAGAGACAGGGACAGAAAGAGAGAGAGAAGAAGGGACATAAAGATAAAAAGAAACATAAGAAATGATAGAAAGTAAAAACAAGAAGAGTACACAGACATAGAGAGAGAGAGAAAGGTAAAGAGAGAAAGTAAAGAGAGATGGAGAGATAGAGAGTAAAAAGGAAGAACGAGAGGCAGATGACATTGAGCAAGCCAGGAGATAAAGTATGCACACAGGAACTCTCCACAGCTTATCACTCTGCCGATGACTAAACACATATAGGTAATAACAGTGGCGCTCTCCTGGGTCATTCTGCCGCGCTGCCTGAGGGGACCGGCTGTTGATTGCTGCAGCTTTCTTGCCACAAAAGCGGCAGCCGAAATGATCTCCTTTCAGGGGATTAGATCCGAGTCCCATCTGGATAGCAATCAGCGCCACGTTTTTTTTGCGGCGCACAGTTTTTGACTACACACCACTTTGGAATGTTCCGGGAACTTTAACTACACTTAGTGACCCTGGAGGCTGCAGCATTCAATAATTCAATAATGGGGACACAGAGGAGTCAGCAAGGATATTACAGGAACCAGGTCTAAAACTGGTTCCTCTCGTGAATGAGAACCAAGTGAGGGAGGACACTCAAAGGGCCTTGACAGACACTTAAGGAAGTTTAATGCTGTGGTCATCAATGCTTGCCGGGGGGGCTAACTGATGCAAGATTTAGCCAGCATAGGAGTCCATGAACTCTCTTCACTGTGTTTTGCATGAGAAACACAATTAGAAGGAAAGGGATCTCTTAGGAGATTTCCTGAGTGCTTAATAAATACCTGACCAAGTAGAATGTTGATTTGCTGATTACAAAGCTCAAGAGGAGAGTTTAGCTCAAGTATTCCACAAGTTATTAATATTATAAAGAACAGAATTGTATATAATTCAACACAATATCAATGTGTCAATGTCAGTGTAAATTGTGTTTTCCAGAACATCCCAGACACATTAGTACAGTATATCCAATGTCAGTGCCTAGTCAGGAGTGTGTAATGAACAAACAAACAAACAAACATATATTAATTTTACCATCGAAGACTTCCAGGATGTCGAACTCCTTCTCGGTCTGGAAGTACTCAAAGTAGAGTGTGATGTTGTAGCCCTTCTCCACGTTTATGCTCCATGAGCACATCTGCAGGTTGGGGTAGCTGTCAGGGTAGCCCGGGCTCAGGATCACCCCGCTTGAGTCGAACCTCACGTCGTGGGCAGGGCATTGCACTGCAAACACAGAGAAGATTGGGGGGAAAAAACAACAGAATGCCATGAGTTGATGGCTAACCTAAAGGGAAAAGATTAGGCGCTCTTTCTCTCTCTCTCACTGCTTCTAGTTAAATGAGATCTTTCGCCTTCTCGTCTCCAGATGCCTGGCGTGTGAAAATGTTAGCACAGCAGCTGCAAAGACTCCATTTTTCTGCCATTGTCTTCTAACATCCAGATGTTTATGTCATAAAACATTAAGGTTTAATGCCGCTTGTGATTCAGTGACAGGCCAATTTCGCCTCATTTCAGGCAATTTCTGATCTGAACAGAGGGCAAACTTGTACCATAGGGCATATACACACACATATGCAGGCACACACACGCAAACACACACCCACACACACACACACACTTGCATGCATAAAAACACAACTACAGTACACACACCCAAATACACACAGACAAACTAACAGACAGACACACACACACTTCTTTTTCGCGCTTTGACAGGGAGTAAAATATGGCGCCATCAAAGATTAATGGTAGCAGCTGTTTATGCCTCTGAACTGAGTGAGCCATGCCTCAGACAACATGGCTGAAAAACATGAGAGGCGAGAGAGAGATTGGAGTTGACAGGCGCAGGTGTGACTGAGAAGGAGAAAAAGGCCCTAACTTGGCCCCATTTTGCACACTGCCCGCAGCCAATGGACGCAGCGGGGAGAGTCGGGTGAGCTAAATCCTTTAGCAGAGAGCAGGAAGCCATTGCAAAACCGCAAAACAGGCCTGCTGTGAAGGGATCACCTAGGTCAGGAATCGACATAATCATTTTTCCCACGGTGCATAATGGTGAGTTTACGGAGTGCTACAGACCACTACAGGTGCCAATAATGGGCAAGCTTATCTATCTCTCTAATGTAGTGGCCACACAGTTATAATGATGCTTTGTCCTCTTTGAAATGTCTTCAGATGATGCTTATTTTCAGCATGCAATATACGTAATGGGGTTATCTATCAATTCTTTTTAACTTTAATTGGGGAGCTGATAGATAGAAATGATTCTGAACTGAGACACCAAGGAATGGTGAGGTTGTGTGTGTGTGTGTGTTGTGGCGGTGGTGTGTGTGTGTGTGTGTGTGTGTGTGTGTGTGTGTTGTGGCGGTGGTGTGTGTGTGTGTGTGTGTGTGTTTGTGGGGGTGGGAGGGCCGAACCTTGACATGTGGGAGGGGGGCCATCCATCTGCAGTCGCTCCCCCAGACGGCACGTCAGAATCTCACTGCCCACTAGCGTGAAGCCGGGGTGGCAGCGGTAGCGGATGATATCACCTGAGAGAAAGTCAGAGAGAACAGAGAAGAGAGATGGAGAGCGAGAGCGAGGAAAGAACAGAGCGAGAAAGAGAGAAAGAGAGATATGGGGTGAGTGAATGCATTCAGCTATTGATTAAGCCATTTGTTAATTAAGAGGGACAGCTAACCTGTGAGGCTTTAATAGAGACAGATGCTATAGACAAGAAGGTTGCATTGTGTACATTTTGAGGTTATAGAGTTGATATACAAGAAAAGTTAAACAAATTGACTTCATAGGTATTGCTTTGCTCTTCTATGGACTAGAAAAAAAAAACAGAATATTTATATTTTAATAAAAAAATAAAGCCATGAAGCAGTTTTATTACAGTCATAATCCACAGTGCCAATCTAAAAATAATCACATGTCAGCAGTATGGGGACGTCAGAGGGAATGATGGATGAGGTACTCTGTGCCACGCAAGACTGGGCACACAGGAGCCTGCTCCTGGTTTACTGGGCAATGGGTAATGGCCCACTTTTTCTGCCCACCCCCCTATTCCCTGAGCATCACAATATATTGCTCCCCAGGACTCTGTGCCGAGAGAGACATGGGGTGGGGGGTTCGCCGAAGCTGACACGCCTTGCCTTGCTTGGGGCTAATCATAGAGAGATCATTCACTGGGGTGAATGCTCACGCCAAACACCTATAGATATCCAGACCACAAGAAGCATATGGCAGTTGGCGCTCTGATAGCAGTGTGCTGTAGTTCTCACACAAATCACTCACATACAGTAGCTTCTCATAGTAGGAATTAGGGAATTACAGGCAAGAATCATGCCCATAGTTAGCGCCCTAAGCAACAATATTCCACTGGGTTACAAACACGTAAGTGTTGTTTCTTGGAAACTCCTGCCATTTGTGGCTAGCCCTCAGTGGCTGTATCGGAGATGACGGAGAAACAGATTTGAATGGCGGGAGATATATCTGCCCTTGAGTGAATGAGAACATAATTGCTGGTGTGAGGACAGGCAGCACAGTAAAGCAGGCAGTTAGGTGGAAATAAGCACTTACCTATCTCAAAGTCATTATCTTCCATTAGCGTGTCTGCATTGGCAACCTCTGGAGGCGGCTGGCAAACTCGCAGCTGGTAAGCTAAGGAGGCAGACATGCCGAAAAAAATTAAGACATTCACGTACATACTTGTAAAGTGCACAGCATCAAAGCACCACAAGGAAGCTACGTGTGCAGCTCATTAAAACTGTAGCTATAATAAAAAATAAATAAAGCTTTCTCTAAAGTGTTTTAGATGACGGGTTCAGGAGAGACTGGTACAAGCATAGAGCAACTGTGGCTTTTTCCATTAGCAAACAACATTAGGAGTAAATAAAAGTTTCTCTACAGTGTGTTACATGACAGGTTCAGGTGAGACTGGCACAAGCATAGAGCTTCGAGCCGATGGCGGAGGATGGCGGGTGATGGTGCCACTGGGCCTGCGGGGGTGCCCGGCTGAGAGGGGCTGTCACTGACGTGGCGCTAATGATCGGAGACGAGCCACGGTGGTGACGCCGACATTAGCCAAGGTGACACTCTGACGCACAACATGAACCCACTTATTAGTAGCCACCGCCGCAAACACTGACAAACCCCCCCCCCCCACACACACACACACATAAAAGCCTGTATTGTACTGCATGTTCTCCCCGATCGGTGGTGTGTGTTCATTAAACCTTATGATGATATTTGCTCTGCTCCAATCAAAGACACATTAGAGAATCCTTCTAGAAATGAGGAGAGCAAATATGATGGCATTTCACTATCCAGTGATTTATCTGCGAAGAGTAGGATTATTTTAGAACTGCATGCTCTGACAAACAGCCTTGCTAATGCTGTTGTATCACAGTCACGAGACCATCCTAGCTTCTCTCCCTGTATATATATACATTAAGAAAACCCCTTTTGATGCTTAATGGCTGCGTTCATTATTTTGATGGTTAACGTATTTATGAACGGCAAACTCCATCTCACTGCGGTGGAAGGACTGGCTGGTGTGGCTGATCTAATTTGATGGTTCTTCTCCCCTTCGAGCCGCTCTGTAATTGCACAAGCGCCAGATTGATTAAGATGAAGATGCTTAGCTGCTTCCACCCACCCACCACCCCTATCAAATCCGATGATACTCCCAGGGCATCAGCAGGAGGACGGCGGCGATGGAGAGAGCCCCAGCTTTGTCTTCGCCCCGGCCTTAATTGAGAGCGGGATAGTGAGTTCCAGTCGGGGAGCGAAGGAATAGCACTGATTAACTATTGAAGCCCACTTAACGTGATCGAAGCTACTGCTCATTGCTCTATGTAAGATGAATGCAGTCCATATCTAAAATGTATGTATGTAGGTATGGATGGATGGAAGAAGGCATGAGTGAGATTGCGGGGGGTGGGTGACAAGACGGAAGAGTTGGCTTGAGAAAAGTTCACAAGGACACGGAGCAACATGCACCACTGTCTGAGATGCTCCTAGGAAGGAGGCTGGGGAGTTAGGCAGGGAAAAAAGAAATGGACCAGAGAATGGAGATGGAACCAAATAGCATTAACTCCCCCTCATCCCTCATCCCTCTCCTGCCTTCTACCTCTCCACTCCTGTTATATGTTTAGGACCATTGAGGGAGCAGAGAAGAACAAATGTGAAGGGTATGTGTGTGTGTGTGTGTGTGTGTATGGGTGAATGGGGGATGCAACGTGAGCCTAAATGACAGTTTGGAATTGAGTCGTTAGGGCATCAGTTACACCGTCATGGCTCTGTTAATGTCCCCAGTGTGCACGCATTTAATCAAGTGAAGCTATTCACAAACGCCCGAAAAATCTGACGGCTACGAGTTCTACATTTCAAAGCCCATTTAGGCAGGATTATTATATTCCATGGCTATCCTTATCTGAGAATGACTCAAGAGTTTATAGACTTTAAGATGCTGGCTGGAACACACTGAAGGATGATGGCCCTCTGTGTGAACGTAATCTGATTAGTTGACAAACTAAAGTGCCAAAATGCATTTCCAGGCCCCGGCGAAATGGCTTAGAAGTCCTTGCTCTTTGGATTCAAAGAGTTCTCTGGGAAATAAAGTTGTCTTTATCACTTGGTTTTCTCATTTATTATGAATCAAAGCTGTAAATGCATTAAAGAAAAAGGGAGAACCCAACCCCCTCCTCCCCCCCCCCCCCCCTCCCCCGAATTCCCACGCCTAATCTGAACAAATAAAGATGTTATGTAGCCTATATTTTTTTCTTTTGCACATCACACATTAAAGATCCGCAGACAGGCAATTAACATTTTTCAAAACAACATCTCCATCTCCATCGAATGAGGAAATACAAATTCCCGCGTGAGCAAGATGGCCGCCTATGCAGTCTTTCTCCCCACCCAGATGAAATGCAAAGAAAAGACCCACACAAGACACAAACACGGTTTCTCCCCCAGTTAAGCTTTTGCTGCGGACTCTTGTAGCAGGAAACAGATACAAAATGTGACCACACACCGGGAAATGGGAAATGAGTCTGCCTGGTGACATGACGGAGGAGGTGTCTGTGTGAATCGCTGCTTAAGAGGCAGTGGGCACCTGGCTCGTTAGCTGAGACTGATGTCTGGAGCCTCAGAGCGATGTGTTAGCACGTTCATACAGTGTGTGTCTGTGTGTGTGTGTGCGTGTGTGCAGCATGTGTCTGTGTGTGTCTGTGTGCGTGTGTGTACGTGCAAAATCATACGGAAAAAAAGGGGGCAGGGTGGGAGAAAGAGCACAAGCCAGACAGCTCGGGCGGGAATGACTAATCCGTTTCTGCCTGTGCCGTGTCAATTAAGTGAATATAAACATTGGACGCTAATCTTTGAGCATTACTCATAGACTTCAGACATCAATTTTTGGCAAATAACAATTAACAAAACCACACAATTTATTTGCCTGCCTAACAACAATTGCCACTGTCGGGCTGTTTAGGGTCAATGCAGACAACATGGTAGATGGATTGAACACAACATGGTAGATGCATTGAAGTTCATGCGTGATGGTTCTGGAGATCACAAGTTCTATCAGGGAGTGATAGGGAAAGGAGAACAGGAAGGGAACAGAGAGCGAGAGAGAGAGTGTGTGTGTGTGTGTGTGTGTGTGTGTGTGTGTGTGTGTGTGTGTGTGTGAGAGAGTGTGTTTGTGTATGTGTGTGTTTGTGTGTGTGTGTAAGAGAGAGAGAGAAAGAAAGGGGAGAGAAAGGGAGTGAGGGAGAACAAGAGGAAATCTGCGAGAAAAAAAGATGAGCTAAGGGAGGAACAGGTAAAGAGGGAGAAAGAAAGAGGGAGAGAATAGATATACAGGGAGAAAAAGAGAAAGACGTTGAGGGGGATGGCGAGAGAGAGAGCAAGAGAGAAATTAAGGAGAGAAAGATTTAAATGAGGTCCAGCAGGAAAATGAAATGGCTGGATAATGACTCATGGTTGTCATGTCTGTGAGGCCTGGTGAAGAGCGGCAGGCCATGCAGTGTGAAGGGAGAGGAGGGGAGCTTTAGCAGCCTATCAGGGCACATCGATCCACAAGCGCCCTCACCATGGTAACTGAGCACGAAGAAGCCGCTGCCACTGAAGTCGCTGTGGAACTTGATGAGGATCTGATTGGACGTGGTGTAGACTGACTCCAGGGCCGTGTTCCCACTGAACTGGCCAATCTGGGGTGAGCTCTGGTCAGGGCCGTCCCTGTAATAACAACGTTTATTACAACTCAATTACTATGTAATTACAAATATAAGAACAGACCTCATGTCAATAGGGATTTCTAACATAAATGTGTAATGTGCTTGTGCATAGTGTGTGTTTGTGTGTGTGTGTGTGTGTGTGTGTGTTTTTGTGTGTGTGTGTTTGTGTGTGTGTGTGTGTGCATATGTGTTTGTGTGTTTATATGACATAAGCCTAATCATTTTCACAGATTTAAATCCTCCAATATGGGGAAAAAAGGGTACACAATTCATCCAAAAGACATTCAAATCTACTGGCAGGTTCCAGCACTTGTCCCCACACAGCATATAAATCTCTAACTGAGGCGGTAACCTGATAAACAAGGTGAGCTGCGACTCGATTTCACACCAGAGAGAAGCCATAATCTCGGCTAGCTGCTCATAGTCACTGCAAATTGCCTTGTTCTGTGGGCAAGGCTCAAAACAAACTTTGCCCATTACGGTGGGGTGAAGGAATACAAATGTATTTTCTTTGCACCAAAGAGCCCACGGAGGGGGGAAATGGCTCCTCTGTGGATAACATATTAAACAAGACCAGCATGGCTACATGGCTGCATTAAGGTCCGGCTCCACGCAAGAACTCACAGTTCACCAGCCACAGATGAGATGCTCTTAATAAGCAGGGGAGGAACTGTCTGCTGCATCCGGCCCCAGTGGGTATTTCAAACATGCAACATATGTAAGAACTAGAGATGCACTGATTGGAATTTTAGGGCCAATAACGATAACCGATAATATATTGGTTTATTGTGGCCGATAACGATACGATAACCGATATTTTTATAAAAATAAAGGGTACAAAAAGTGTATGATTTACCTTTTAACAAAAGGTTTTAGATTTACCTTTTAATTTCAACTCATTATAACAAATGTTCTTCTTCAATATCACTACGTAATTGCTGCGTGCATGACGGCAGCCTTGTTTGGCTCGAGTCATTGTTTGAGTAAACACTCCAGTTTAACTAAATCTCAAGTCACAAGTTTAGTTTGTCTCCAATTCAGTGGGAGAGTAGTTTCCATACAAGGCGCATAAAACGTATCAAGTGCTTAAATCATCATTGTTTGCCATGTATGTGAGGCATTGTGTGCGAACCTTATTAAAGTAAGGGTTTTCATGAAGTTACTACTGTTTTAGATTGTGTATTTGGGCTACATGAAGGGGACGTTGCTATAAGTAGCAAATAAGGATTGGTTCATCCTGTTAAGATTTCGACTGGATGAGATATGGATGAGATCCATGTTGTCTAGTGTAATGTCCACTATGATATGTACCTAGTAATATTAGTTGTGTAATTGTTATGATGTAGCAATAACTCATGTTAATGTAATTCAGTGCAGTGCTGATAAGTCCCTATTCTCACACATATGTACGATCACACGCATCGTCATGTAATGGAAATTGATGAGTGCACATTAAAGGTGGATAAAGGCTGCTTTGGTTCTCGTGGGTGTTCTCACAGACTAGAACCAATAAATACAGTCCTTTCTTAAATACCTCTGTTATTGAAGTTACTGTAGCATTACCTCCTGCAGGTTTAGCTTGCTTGTAGTGATGTGTCTTTCGTGAACGATTTGTTCATTTTGAACGAATCCTTACAAGGACTCGAGAGTAACAAGTCCTCTCAAAAAGAGATTTGATCTTTTTCTCATGGCCGCGCATCGGGACTGTTGCATAGGCTGGTCCAAGGAAACAGAAATGATTCGTTGAATGCAGGTCACGTGGGAAATCCAAAGACTTGTATCCGAAGACCCAGTCAGAAAATGAACGAATCATTTCTGTGTCCTCTAGCTACCAGTACTCCTAGCCATAGACTATGCCAGTACTGAGCTAATGCAGGTCACGTGGAAAAGGATCCAAAGACCCGTAACCGGCAGATCATAGATCCAAAGACTTGGTTGGCAGAAGAACGAAACATTGATCCGAAGACTTGGTTGGCAGAAGAACGAAACGTTGATCCTACACTGTCGGGAGGTGAACGATTCGTTCATCTGCGGGATACAAGTATTTGGATCATTTTCCAGACCTCTCCCATTGACTACCATGTTAAATCCATTTTTTTCACAAAACAGAGCTCTCAATGCATTCTCTATGGAGTCCAGGAGGGCTCACCCCTCCATGTCGTGTCATAAGTAATGGACGTAAAAGCCTATGGTAAAAGCCAATAAGGACGTCACACTGCAACAACTCCATCCACTCTTTGCCAGAAATTTCTTTTTAGTCACGACCAATGAAGATAAATTGACCAACAAACCAATTAGACCAAATGTATCCATTCAACAGGTTTCTACAAAGGGAGGGAAATTGGAACGAAAGGTCAGTATTTCTATAAACCACTGCAACTTTTCATAGGTTTCACAGTGTGAACTAACTATGAATATTTTTTAATGTGATGACTTATTTTGCTTCTGTAAGGCAATACTTTCAAGATCAGTCAATAAATATTGTTGGTTTTGACTTACCTTGCCCCCCTTCTTTATGATATTACTGGACATATCATGTGTCCTGTTCAGCTATGTTACATCATACAACATTTGAGACCCGTGGATAATGAAAAAGTTGGATAATTTAATGTGGAGCCACATCATTTTTGCTTATGAAGGCCCCTGAATGTAACTTTCTTCCATAGCGTTCCACCTGTAACTTGCTACTCTAGCTATGTAGAAAGAGGGGAAATATTACTGTTGGTTGCTGCCAATAGTGGACAAAATGATGAGTAAATCGGCTAACTTAATGTACCTACTGAACGAGATTCAAAGATTCGAGTCGGTAAAATGATCCGAACTTCCCATCACTACTTTCTTGGTCATGGTAGCGGCTTCATATTCTTTGAGCACGTCTTGGCTATGAGGAGATTTGAGAAGGCTGATAAGGCTAGCTAGTGGTGTTGAAGCTCTTTGCCTTGTTTCCTCCTCGTTGTAACTCCGACGAACATTTATTGCACACAGCAACTCTACTATTATCTTTTGATATTGTGAAGTAGTTCCACACCGCTGACATGACTGCACTAGCTCCAAAAGTTCAGTGTAGCCAGGCAACGGGCCTATGCCTAACGCTGGAAAGAATAATTGGAGGGAAATAAGACTTTAAAAATATCGGCTTAAAATATCGTCCGAAATTATGATTTCGGTATAATAATAATATTTATATTTTTGCACTTATCGGCCGCTAATATATCGGCCGCCAATATATCGTGCATCTCTAGTAAGAACTGGATTTAACTCCTTGTAGTGTGTGTGTGTGTGTGTGTGTGTGTGTGTGTGTGTGTGTGTGTGTGTGTGTGTGTGTGCATGCACAGAGGGAGAGATCCATCCTTCGGCTTTCAGAATATAATCTGAGTCATAAGATGCTACAGAAGAAGAAAAAGCAATAACGTATTTCTCTCTACCTTTGCTGAAAATGCATTATTTAAAAGTGAGAGGTGAGGTGAGTGTTAAGGCAGCATTAACACTTTAATGGTTATAGCCTGAGCCAGGCAACTTTTAATTAAATTCCTACAAGTAGCTCAATCCAATGACCTAATCCTTTTCACCCTTTTCAAATCATTATGCTTTGAATGGGTGCACTTGACAGTCTTTTAAGTTTTAACTTAAAAAGACCTTTTAGTACTTAGTACTTGTGGGCATTTAAGTTTAGGTTGAAAAAGCCCCAACAATATGGACATATTTCGACACACATAGCTGATGACAACCTTTCATGCATTCCATTCATCAGTGGGATGTAAGAATATCATGAACTCAATGCAAAAGCATTTACAGTATATAACTTTCCAACAATGTGTGCTCCCTGGAAATGTAACCTGACCTTGGGGTTTTCCCTTTCAGATGAACAAAAACAAACTGATCAGAAAGCAGCTGCTACACGTGATAATGAAAGCATCACAGACACATACAGGGTTTTTCTGTTGTTGAATCAAGAACTACGAATAACCTTTTGAAGGGCAAACTTTTGCATTAAAAAACATGCTTTAGGAGGTCTAGGTGAACCTAGTTTTGTGTCCAACTCGTACAAAATACCTCCTGCTGTAAAAGACATTTATAAAAATGCTTTTGTATTTTAAAAGATTATGCTTTAGTATGCCAAGCTTTGCCATTCTAGGCAGTATGAACCCCCGGTCTATGTCCCTCTAACTCAAAAGAAGACTTGCTAATACAAGCCTGTGTGGAAGACATTAACTATTGGAATTAATCTGGGGTTTTATTCAACGTTCCCAGCAACATGTCAGAATGCTGGGAGGAACAATTACTCAGCAGGCGGTGCTCACAACAGCACCCAAGCCTGAATTCCTGCAGCTCACGAGCCACGGTCTCTCACCGGGAATGTATCGCTTTTATGAGAGAAATCTACTGTACCCATTAGGCTTGCAATTCAATGAGGTTTACAATCTCAACACAATCGAGGCATTCTGAATGGGGTTCAGTGTGGGTGCTTCTTCAGTTGGGGTAAACAAGGTGGTCATGCGTGTGTGTGGGGTGGTGTGGGGGTGGTTGTGTGGTTGTATGAGTGTGTGTGTGTGTGTGTGTGCGGGTGTGGGAACGGAGTGTTACTGGGAGAACTCTCAGAAGAAAATGGGGTGAAAGTGTGAGAAGTCGCTTGAAAGCATGAATGGCTTTTTTTCTTCTCTGACCGGAGCTGCAATTTCTCCTCTGTGGCGACGAAACAAAAGGCGCTGGGAAGAGCACACCTAATTAGTAGCAGAGTTCTTTCGGGAGCGTTGGAATTGGTGACTTTTTGGAAGTAAAATAAACACAGCCTGAACATAGCGAGAAAAACAACCTTTCACGTCTTTAATTAAAGTCTTCTGCCCTCCAAACCCATTCATTTAGGGCAGAATTCTCTCAAGAGAGAAGATTTTTCTTTTTTGGGTGTACAATACTTTCCCCTCTCTGACCCCTTCCATTAATGAACTGATCCTATAGAACATCTGAAAAAAGAAGCTGAAGATTAAAAAGTAAGCACGACTAAAAAGAGATGAATTATTCACTGAATATTTCACTAGCGTCAACCAGAAGGCTGTCAAAATAACACTTTTAAGGACAACTTCGCAGTGGATTTCTAGAAATAGAGAAATCACTGGAGGGAGTTTTGCGGAGAGGGTTGAAAAGCACTATGTCTGTGTGCAAAGCCCTACAGAGTGGGTTAATGCTTAACGCAATGGGACAACACTTTAGCGCACACAAGGTGGCGCAAAATACCAAACTGTTCGCCAAACACCTCCTTTAAAAAGGCATTTTAAATGGTTGCACTGATTTCTGAGATACTATGAAGCAGCTTCCACACACCCTCCTCCTCACAGGAGATCTGTGAATAGTTCCTGGATACTGTTAAAAATCTATTAACCAATCGATCAACCTATCAATGATCTTTTAGCAATATAAATGATATATCCATGTCTCTATGTTCTTAACCTGATATAAGATGTAAAATAATGGTATAACAGCCTTTACAGCCACAGTCTAGGGAGAGGCTCTGCCTATGTGCCTTTTGTCCAGGATTAATGCAGGATTAACATGTGCATCTGAGGAGGCCAGGGTGGTGCTTACCAAACGGTGATGTAGTCGTAGATGGGCTCCGTGCTGAGCGTGGTGAAGTTGATGAAGATGCCGTAGCCAGGAGGGACCCTGACGTTCCACACACAGTCCTGAAAGTTGGGGTACTCGGAGGGGTGGCCCGGTGAAAAGACGGTGCCATTCATGGAAGTGATGTTCCCTCCACAGAGAGCTGAGGGGGACACATACAGTTAATATCCATCAAAACCCAACTGACAACATTTCATTTATATACGGTGCATTTAATTGTACTTAATGGTTAAAAAGTCAAAGTACACTGAAATCTACTAAAATCTATGCTTACATATGCATAAAAAGCAATTGAAAAGGGTCCAACCATTCATCCCTAAATCCCCTGATCAATCATATAAATATGTATATAGGTATAGACACACATGCATGCATGTACAATATGTATATGTATTTATGTATTGATGTATGTATATAGAAGTATTCACACCTTCACATCGTGGCACAGGGAAGTTCCAGTTGCGGCTGATCCCGTGGAGGCACGTGAGGGAGGCCTCTCCGATCAGAGAGTAGCCCGCCAGGCACTCGAACGACACCGTCATGCCCACACTGAAGTCGTTGCCGATCACAATGCCGTTCTGGAAGGGCCGTGGGTCGGGGCAGCTCTGCAGCTGGTATGCTATACACAGATGGGCACGGATGAACTGTGGTGCCCGCATTTATAACGACTCGCACACAAGCGCAGTTTAAGGTTCTAGTGTGAACTAGCGCTCGAGACGGCCTCTGCGCCAACAACAGACTTCAGGAGGGAGAATAATAATAAAACAAATAGAAGCAAAAAGGAAGAGGTTCTGGGCATGCCTGCCTCATTCGTCCCTGTGGAGAGACCATTAGTTGGTGCCAAGTGGAGGTCTACATCAGACGAAATGGGCTGTTAAAGGAGCCAAGGATGAATCATAGACCAAGAAGACAAAACGTAGCGCTGAATGCGACAAGTCGATGTGGAGTGCTTCTTATGATGACATATTCTATCAAACTGGAATTGAGCCGCTACCAAAAACACTATTACTTATCGATGTATTTGCAAGTAAATATACATTAAATAATCGTGAATATCTTTGAATCTCTGTTGAATATCTTTTGGAACTTTTGAAAACAGCAACAAATACTACCACTACGGTAATACTTCTACAACCGACATTACTTCTATGACCAATAAAAAAGTACAATACTACAACAACAATATAACAACTACTGCTCCTACTACTTTTACATTTTGCAAATAAATACAATTAACTACAAAACTACAAAATTAACTTAAAACCACAAAAACTGCTACAATTAAAAAATGTAATTCATGTGGACATATCGCTGCTAACACTGAGGTGCTTAACTTAGTGTAGACATGACTGGGAACCACCCAAGGCATGTTCATGTGCTCTCCCTTACCCTGGTATGTGATCTGGAAGCCGGGCTTGTTCTGGGAGTAGTCGCTGTGGAAGAAGAAGTTGGTCTCGTGCGTGGTGCTGAAGAACGGCGAGGGCACCTGGGGCCCGCTGAAGCGGTCGATGACGGCGCCTGTCTCAGCGTGGCCGCTGCGCACCTCCAGGTAGTCGTGTATGGCCTCCGTAGAGAAGTTGAGGAACTGCAGGTGGATGCCTGCGCGGGCAGATGGTGATTGATGGTGAGGGGGAGTGTGTGTTTTATGAATACACATATGCGTACATAATGAGTGTACACAACCGCCGGGACTGTCAGTGTCCTTGGCACAGTGGCGCCCCACTTTAAACAATGCAGATGGATCAAATTGTTTTCATTCTCTCACCATCCCTCCCTTTCCTAGTCACACACACACACACACACACACACACACAGACACACTCCAGGGAGAAGAATGTGTCCTTGGTACTTTCAAGCACTGCCACACACACACACACACTGCCACACTCACATGCATGATTGGATGTAAGGGAAATTTATGTCGCTAACATCTGTGGGAGCAGCGCTTTTAGTGGTCTCAGGAGTTGCCTGATTTGGCCATTTTAAGGAAAATTGCTGCTGTGACAAACAAGGTGTCGTTTGAAAGTCATTCCTACTTACATGTACCACAGTAACCAATACAACACTGTCCTAGCGACCTGGCATCTGCTTAAGTCTGCATACACTACTCACATATAACTTCATATATAACTACATATAAGTCCACCCACTGCATCATTTTGAAAAATGCTAAAAGGTCTGAGGATGGGGTGTGTGTGTGTTTTGGGTGGGAGAGGGGAGGGGGGAAGGCGTAAACTTCTGTGAATGATGATTCTCGATCAGCAAATCAAATTGAGACTCACAGGTAAGGGGGGAGGGGGGTTGCCCATTTCGTGATGTGGATATGTACCAAACAGTCGTGGATACGTCACCATCAGCCTTGCAAGGTTCAGAATGATTTGAAACGGTAGATGGTGCATCAAGCCATTTTCAACCAAAAAAATGGCAAATTTGCCAATATTAACACCGCCACTGATTCACTGCGCTTCATCACAGTTCTGCCGTATCATTAAGCATACATCTCAAAACATATTTTATGGTGCAGTTCCATTTTACAGGGAAATCTGTGTTTGTATTGTCTCCCGCGAGCACATAAATGAGAAACTACAACACAGCTTTGTCACTTTCAATATATTTGTGTGTGACAGTTTGACGAAATAACTTGATTTGCAATGATGCACGAGCACACTGTTATATAACCTTCCCATTAGCCTCCCAACACAAAGGTCTGATCCTGGAACTGTGGAGTGAAGGGGTGATTTTACAGCTCCTACATGGCTGGGGTTTTATGCTATGTCACACACTGCCTTGAGCTGAGTGCCCATGCATAATCGCTGGGTTGTTACAGTGCTCCCTTGTCAAATAATGTATTCACCGGATTTATGTGACATTTTGGCAAGATGACACCAGTTGGTTGAGGGCGGCAGTGCATGTTTTATCTGTTGTCGTCCTAGTGGGATGTGGATGAGCTAGGGAGAGAGAGAGAGACAGAGAGAGAGAGAGAGAGAGAGAGAGCTCACATACCAAAGCCGATGGGCAGTTTGACGGTCCAGGTGCAGTCCAGTCCGCTGGGATAGTTGCCAGGAAACCCGGGGCTCAGAATCACACCGCTGACCTCGATCATGGACCCGCCACATTGAGCTGAAGAGACACACACACACAGCCATGAGCACACACATGGACACAGACAGGGGCATATGTGCGCACACACACAGCCACACCATGAGGAGTTTCAGCATGCCAGGGCCAAATTTCCAAACCCTCTCACTGACCTGAGCCTTTGAAATATAAATCATCATCTCTCCTGATGTGGTCTATTGCTCTTGGTATCTCCAAAGGGACGATCAAATAACATCCGTTTAATTTAATCAGCCGGGTTGGAGGGAGTGAAGGGCATCTGGGTTCATTAATCGAGCGATTTTATCTCGAAAGATTTGCAAAATGCAATAATGGGCTCTAGAACTCTGGGCCTGCATTATAGATTAGTTTAATGGGCACTGCGCAGATGGAGCTCTGGAAGTCGTGGCCGAGGGAGAGGGCTCCTTCAGTGAGGGTCGGGGGCCCGATATGACGGCTAATCAAGGGTGATCACGCTAGGCACACCAGACAACTTGGAGTCCGCATGGTCGTGCCTGCTAGGGATTGCTTTCTCTCCACTAGTGACCCTGATATTTCTCCTTCATCCTTCCATCCCCTGAGTTTTTTCTCTGTTATCACACAGGCTTTGTTTTATTTTTGCTGAGAGTTGTACAGAGATTCAGCTTCAAGAAGAGGAGGAGACACAAAGCCGAAACCGTCTACTGGGATAAACAGGAACCCCTTTTTTCTCTTCAGAGCAAGCCTAGTCACTGTTACGGTCTCTGTGATGTTTGTGTGTATGAAACAGACAGCAGGGTGAGGATTTAATCATCGCGTGATGAGATAATCGTGTTTCACTGTTTTCATATGACGTTTGTTTCAACATGATCCGGCTGAAAAGTATTTTTTTTTCAGTTTAGGGTTAGAACTTTTGATTCCATTAAAAGGGAGCATGAGCAGGAAAAGCACATGCATTCTTTGGCAAACACACACACACACACACACACACACACACACACACACACACACACACACACACAAAAAACAACAACAACTAAAAAGACCAAATAGAATGAGAGCCCATCTTCAAGTGAGGCAGGGAACAAATGGGGGGGATAGAATTGGATGGGACAAAATGGAAGCAAACAGACTAGAGAGGAGGGTGTTTACTGATGGGGGGAGATGGGTGGTTTTTGGGCATAAAATAAAGTTTTTGAATCCATCTGCTGGGTGCTGGCAAATGTGCAAAGGCAAAGTCATGCACTTTCACTGTGGAGACTGAGTCTCGAGGGGGGGCTTCTGGTCACGTGGGTGCACAGTGGGGGAAAGGGAAGCTAACCTTCTGGCACATGAAATGCATCAGTCAAGGAGAATACCCATCATCCTCTCTACTGAGATGGAGGGAGACGAAGAGATGGAGGGAGGGCGAGAGAGAGACAAAGAGAGAGAGAGAAGAGAAAGAGAGAAGAAAGAGAGAGAGAGAGAAGAGAAAGAGATACAGAGAGAGAGAGAGAAAGAAAAGAGAAAGAAAGAGAGAGAGAAAGAGAGGGTGACAGATAGGAGTAAACCAATAGGGAGAGTGAGAAACAGATAGAGGGGGACAGAAAGATAGAGAGAGAGGGTGGATGAGGGAGGGGACCAAAAGAAAGAGGGAGAAAGACAGCGAGGGCCCAGAGGAGAGAAGTGACTGTTCTTGTTGTTGTTTTGTCTCTTGGCTGCCAAATTGTCACACTGAAATATTTTCACAGAGGACTGGCGCAGAAATAAAGGAAAAATGGACTCATCAACATCCATACCAAAAGGGACCTCCCTGGCAGCAGTACCTCTTAAGAAAAAAAAAAAAACTAAATTCAATCTAGCATCAGGCTCATTATTTTTGTTTACAGTGCTGTGTTCTTGCTAAAATCTATCAAATATTTTGTGCAACTCAGTAAGTGGATATGGCCAGGGTCGCCAACTTTTTCTTCTGGGCAATAATTCGAATTTATACAGTCCTTTGCTCTTTGGAACACACTAACACACAAGTCCTGAGTAACACACACACACGAGTGACACACACACTAACACACAAGTCCTGATTAACACACACACTAACACACAAGTCCTGAGTAACACACACACACACACACACACACACACTAACACACAAGTCCTGAGTAACACACACACACACACTAACACACAAGTCCTGACAAACAAACACACTAAAACACGAGTCCTCAGTAACATACACACACACACACTCTAACACATGAGTCCTGTGTAACACAAACACTAACACACAAGTCCTGAGTAACACACACACTAACACATGAGTCTTACCAGTCCCTTACATGGCCTCTTATGATCCTGGTGGTAGTGTGTGTAGGGACACTTCATATAGTTAAGTGTAAATAATATATAAAGTGTCTAATGTGTCCATAAGAGGATCCCTTTAACCCATGTCACCCAAGTGGACTTGAGATGGTAAATCTCTATATATTTTTAAATTGGCATCACATTTACCAAGGGATAATCGAGGTTATAACCCAAGCACTTTTGAGGAAAGTGGTGTGTGAGGAAGGGGCTGGGAAGTTTCTTTTTTAGGATTAGGGGCAGCTTGTGCTGGAATGGCAGCCATGCGTCTCCATGAGTGATGTGTGTGTACACAGCTGGAGACTTAATAATTGAATTGAGTTTTTCAGGAATTGCAGCTGGCCGGGGCTGAGACAGTCGCCTCGAGACAGACAGTCAGCAAAAAGCCCATTTTCAAGTCATGAAGTGCTCCTTCTCCGTCTCTCTCTTTCTTTCTTTCTTTCTTTCTCTCTCTCACTCTGTCTCTCTCTTTCTTGCCTGGCCTTCCTTTTGGAATGACAAAAATAGCACTCTGTTCCTGCCACTTGGAATAATGTGACAGGTGACACTTTCTCTCTGGCTGTCAGAGTGTGCTTACAACAGAAAGACTGGAATATTTTAAAATACAAGAATTGAATCAAATCTACCAATCATGAAAATCCTCGTTCTAACAAAATATATATTTGAATACAATTGTAGAAGTCGATGCGAATTTACCACTACAAAGATGAATAGACCATAATGAATTATGAAAAGACCATGCAGACTATCCGATAGACAGATGGATATGAGATTAATGTATCATGAACATACATATATTGAATGAAAAAACAACAGCTGGGACCCATGACCTGTTTATGATCAAAATTACGGATGACATATCTGGGCCTTACCTAGGCAGAGTGGCACTGGGTAGTTCCATCTTCTCACAGGGCCTGGCATGCACGTGATGTACGCATTCCCCTAAAACACAAGCCAACAAGCTCCACTCAGAATCTTCAACCGAGAAGAAGTCTGAAAAAGTAGCTGATTGTGAGCTGGCCTTACCTGCAGAGAGTATCCTTGCTCACACTGAAACTGAACTACATCTCCCACCATGTAGCGGTCGCCCAGCTTGATGCCGTAGTTGGGGGTCTGAGGCTCTGGGCATGACTCCAACCCAATGGCTGCAAAGACGAAGGGGAATTGGGGGCATGGCATTAACCTAACACAGCTTTTACCCATCACATAATCAGAAGCACACAGATAAAAGCCCAGAAGACATTTAACACTACCAATAGATAGATAGATGATTTATTGGTCCTTATTACGACACATAAACACAAACGATATACACCAGTGGTTGACACTTAGCCTGCACAAGAACTGTAGACAAACCCTTTAAGTCTGCAGTGCATACGTTAGTTCCTTCAAATTGCACGAGTGCAAATAAATAACAAACACTCACTCAATGCTTATGATACTACTGCTAAAAGTTTGACGAGGCATCTGAACCACCACACTCAAATGTGAGCACACTCAACCTTGTAAGAAGTTAGACACACATATACACACCGATTTATAAACTATTAAACATCCTGTTCCTTTCAGAATCCTGTTTGCTCCACAACAGAGCAGAACACTGACAAAAAAGTCAACTTCTTTTTGAACAGCTCTGGAAAGACTTAGTGACACGAGAGGGTGGAATGAAACCCTCTCTTTCTGGCATTACTCAGAGAAAATCCAACCAAAGAAAAGCCCCAGGTATGTCTGAAAGTAAAGCAAAACTTTTGCTTTTCCAGTAGACCAAAGCAGCACCTATAAATATATTGAGAAGACAGGTGTGTGTGTGTGTGTGTGTGTGTGTGTGTGTGTGTGTGTGTGTGTGTGTGTGTGTGTGTGTGTGTGAGACACTGTGTAAGTCTGTGTGTGTGTGCCTGTGTGTGTGTGTGTGTGTGTGTGTGTGTGTGTGTGTGTGTGTGTGTCACTGTGTAAGTGTGTGTGTGTGTGTGTGTGTGTGTGTGTGTGTGTGTGAGAAGGTATGGCAGCCGAAGCAAGCTCCCCTCCAGGGTATCAACACGCTTTGACCTGAGAGTTCACTCCTGCTCGCTTGTACAGAAGCCCGGTACGATCGATGGAATTACACGGCTGTGAGGAGCATCTGGTACATGCAATCAAGGTTTTACTGCATTTCTGAGGCCGGTGAGCACAGGTGGAGACTAGCCCAGGTGCAGAGAAGGGGGTGGGGGTGGTGGGGGATGGGGTGAGGGTGGTGGGGGTTGACCCTGATTCACTGCCTCTTCCTTTACCTGTGTACTCTAGATGGAAACCGGCTGCCGACACACTGATGTCAGAGATGAAGTTGAGGTACAGATTGTTGGAGGTGGTGTTCAGCAGTGGGGGAATCGTTGTTCCTGGAAAAAGACACACACATACACACACACGCACACGCACACGCACACGCACACGCACACGCACACGCACACAAACAGTAGAAAATGAAGTTGGAGGTTTATCACTCCTTGTGCGCCAGTCAAATTCATTCACAAGCTCCCTGCAACGCTTTCACATGAAAAAAGTCCCTCCTAATAAAAGGTGTTGCGGAGATGTTAAAAACAAGTGTGTGTGTTTGTGAGTGAGTGAGTGAGTGAGTGTGTGTGTGTGTGTGTGTGCTACAGAGGTGTTGTTAAATGTGGGCGGTGAAGTGAAAAGAGACGATAAATCATGACTAGGTTTCATAAACACAATAGTGACATTATAGACCACAAAAACTAGCAATTACTTTCACTTACTCCAGCAGCCCTTTAAGCACCATACTGAGGTGGTATTAAACTAAGTCTCTAAGCAACTAAGTCTCTTAGCATCTATTCCCTGGTGTCATGGTTTCACCCATATATTTACGTATGTCAGGATGGAAAGACTTGAACTTCCATCAACATTAAGTTAAAGACCTGAACATATAAAAAGAGAAAACACACATACAAAAGATAGAGGAGCTGGCTAGCATTGTGGAAATATCTACAATGTGACTAGCCTCGACCTCCAGGGTCTGAAGGGTATAACTGCCCTGAAAAACGTAAGTAATCAAGTTTACATTTTGGAGTAAATAGAGTGGCTATAAACTTTTTATATAAAGAACTGAATATACCGTAGCCATAGAGTCCAGTAAAAGGAAAAACAGTGACTACCCACCCTCTTAGTCTTCCCCTACTTTGCTACAGGGCTATTGTTCTCAACGGCTCAGGATCACTGAAGGGGCAGACAGAGACAGGCAGTCCTGGCCAAGTGTGTGGCTGGCGTGCACCTGTCGCACTGATAAGGCCTGGCCTCCATAGGGCCTCCTCATTACAGGCCTCCCACCCCCTCGCCTGTGGAGACAATGACCCGGTGCTTCTGCTGACAGCCTTGGCTGACACACACAAACACACTTACACACACACCCATACACCCACACCCACACACACACACAAAAGAACACACACACTTTCCCACACACCATCGATGCGCTTCCGTCAGGGCCTTTGTGCACTACAAAATAAAGGGGTGGCTTGCCCCCTGTTCGATTTTGCAGAGAGTGGGGGACCAGGGAATTAATTTGCCGGTGAAAAGAAAACATGAAGCGGGACTGTGTTTGTCTCAGTGTGCGGAGCTAACCAGTGATGGGTTAATTACTGTTTTGCGGCGAAAAGAAAACAACACATGAAATATTGCGTTTAATGAGTGGGGAACGGCACAGGGAGCGATCAATCTGTCTGGTCTAGACTTGCTTGGGGTATCCAGGTGAGCTTGTTTGTTGAAGCAAACCCCAAAGCTACAAAGACAGTCGGCTGAAACCACTGATTAATTCAGATCCCATCTGCCAAACACTGGCTTAACATCTGATAGAGTGAGCAACCCAAAACCTTACCTGAATAGCTTCCTAGTCTTGGAGCGTTACTGTCTGGACCGTCGTAAAACTCCAAGGAGTCCCAGTTATGCTCGGTGGCAAAACTCACTACCTGGATCTAAGAGCAGAAGAAGACAGTTAGAAACCGTCACTAACCTTGCAACTCTTTATTTCTGCATGAGAAGAAAGACACGGAAGATAACGTGAATGACATTAAGGGAGACTTGATTGTTCTACTGTATCAGCACATAAATGAGTGATATTAACACAGGGACTAGGCAATGCAAACAAGAGAAAGACAGAGAAGTAAAAAAAAAAACTCTTTCTCTCTCTCACCGCCCTAAATTAAACATCAACGGTATTCATCATGCACAGGACATTAGGAATTCTCTTTATTATTAAGTTTTTCACTTTTACTCATGCTGACGATACTTTTAATGTCAAACATTGAATTTGCGGGACTTCAAACAAGCTCTCTCATCCTCACTTGGATTCCAGCCCCCTCAGGCACCGAGACCTTCCACACACAATTCACATTGTTGTCGTAGGGCTCTGGATAACCCGGGGACAGAATGGTCCCCTTGCGCGCCGTTAACACCCCTCCGCATGGAACTGGAAAGAAGACAAAGACGGATAAACACAAAATCATACAGAATGGATGTCAATGACCAGCTTTCAGGTATGGAAGGCTTAAAGGTTCAGTCCTTGATTATAAATCCTGTAGCCTGGATACCAGCCTGAACTCCGCCCACAAAATTTTTGTTCTGGGAGATTCAGTCTGGAATCGAGTTAGTTGGGAGAGATTTAACGTTTCAAAAAGGTTGAAACGCAATCTAAACCAATCAAATTGTAAGGGCGGGCTTTATACGTTGATGGACAGATATAGATAGAATATACCGGAATATACATCGAACAAAGATGGCGCCGTCTCGGGAGCTTAGTGGGACATATTTTATATGATTTAAGCTATCTACACGACTTTTTTATGTCTACATTGACTCGGTTAGTTGTGTATACGCAAAACGAGTGTTGCCGAGGATTTTAGGTCCTAACTAAAGCACTCTAGACCATTATTGATCGGTTATGCTAACGCGTTGGCCAAAATAATCGTTGAAACTAATGGTAGCTTCTAGCCTTGAGTGCTAATTAAGTAACGTGAATAGGCATATCTCAGCAGATATTGACAGCGCATTCATTTTGAAAGAGGAACAGAGAAACGCGATCAAGGCATTTGTCGATTGAAAAGATGTTTTTGCCGTCCTTCCTACGGGAGCAGGTAAAAGTTTAATCTGTCAGATGGTAATACTACGTTGCGCTGATTGGTTCTAGGTATCCAATTCAGCGAAGAGGAATTTTCTTTCCTGGTTCGTTGAAACACGCCCCATAATCACAGCCCAATTGTCCGATCTCAGACTCATATTCTGACTAGAATTATGAGTATGACATCGTCAGGCACTTTTCCTGGAATTTCATGGCCATACACTATTCTAGCCAGTCAACAATGTTGTCTCAGGTCTACTCAAGGGAGGGGGTGTATTTGCTTGGCTGTTGAGTTCAAATATCAACAATCTTTCATCAGGATCGAGGACTGCACTCAACGCTGCACTCACACTCAACGCTGCATGCTTTGCAAAGTCAAAATAAAAAACTACTAATTTAAAAGTTTGAATCCAAGGTTACAAAGTCAGTTCTTGATTCATACTCTGAAAAACAGGTTGGCATCGTCTTCCTTTGTGCCAACAAGGCTGTCAAAGATGCCCTCCTATTGGTTGCATGTCAGCCAAGGCTGCAGTGAGACAACCGCGTCGACATCTATAACCAGTTTGACCCAACAAAAGGGGGCTGCCAGGGCTTATCGCTTCAAATGCCTTTATGCTAACTAACAACTTTCCTTTGATTTGGATATGACACATTTTAAAAGGACACTGAATAATGTCAGCAGCTCCACACACTTAAAAAAAAAGGAAAAACGTGTGACATTTTGCCTTTCTCCCAGTAGAGACGCTCGGTTAAACAATCTCCTCTTGTTTGTTGAAGCCCTGCCAACTATTGTCTTCCATACCACAGGAGGCCTGAGCGCGAATCTGTCAATATAAAAACCCTGGCCTGGTATCTAATGCTGCCAGGACATTACCCTCATCTCTGTAAGGGTCTGATGCTATCTGTCAAGGACAACGGGATAATCTAGAGGTCAACGCCAATCACTTTGTTTAAACAACTAAGAGCAGGTTGGGACATAATGATTGATGTCTTATATTGGAGGGGAAATGGCTGACGTATCTCTGAGTGCACAGGAGAGAAGGGAGGAGAGAGACTGTGAAAAACAGAGAGAGAGGCTGAGAGAGAGAGCGAGAGAGAGAGAGAGAAAATGGAGAAGTATGTGGAGGCCAGCTCAATATATCTGTGTCAGATGGTAAATTATTGAACAAATTCAGTTCAGAGCAATTTCAGGCTCATTCATATTTTAGCGCTGATAGAATGCAGCACGAGCACTGGTTATCAGAATGGATTCTTAACCTTTCTGCCAGACAACACCCTGCTGGCCAGCAAATAATGACAAAAAAAGAGCTTTACCTTTGTTCCTGTAAGCCTTAGACATCCGCATGGTAACACAAAACAGTATGGCTTAGGCTCACTCGAATATACGCATGCAGGATATATCCATCATAAATGTCAGTTTAGTCATTTACTGTATTTGTTTGAAGTGTTGGCAGAATGTTGCTACACTGTGCTACTAAAAACTAAACTGGTCTGATGCAACACCTTATGTAACTTGCATTATGACGAGAGAGCAACGATCGAGACCGAAACCATTTTGTTCGCCATTTCTTTACAAGCAGCCTGCATGGACGTTGGCAGACAATGTTTTCAGGTCTTTGAGGCTGCGGAGTGCCGGGGCGGGAGTGAAAGCACCTTATTGGGAGCGGGCGGCGTGCTCATCAGGATGTTCCCCTGGACTCCTTAGACCTGCTTGAGTGCACAGGCGGCAGGGGAAACATCTTGCCTGTTTGCATTAAGGCACCGTGAGTGCTTGAAGGGGCCCCGGCGAGGGCTGCAACTCCCGAATTGGGGAAGCACAAGAATGCAACACCAATCAACCCTCCCTGTCTCCCAGGCAAAAGGTTGACAGCTCGGGGTGGCTGAAGCTTCCTGGTGACACTTTATTTTTCACTGCTCTCTCTCTCTTCCTCAGTGTTACGTCCTAATCCTAGGTATTTAATATCCTTTGTTTCTGGGATGTAGTAGTAGTAGTAGATGTTCCAAGTGTTCCACATAATCCAATCCCAAGGTCTATTTGGTCTACTGTACACTGGTTTATAACAATGCGGCTTAACAGTACTTTACAGAAATGTAACAATGTTGCATTATATTTACTGCTGCTAAACAGTACTTTACAGAAATGTAACAATGTTGCATTACATTTACTGCTGCTAAACAGTTATTTATGGCAACTTGAAACTAGGGTAGGCAACATTAGAGAAACCAGCAAGAGTATTTGGAAAGTATACAACAAAAAAATTCTCAGCCCCTTCTATCAGGGCTCTCTCCAAAGCCCCTTTTCCAAAACACATAAATGCACACTGCCAGACTACTGCTGGAGCTACCTCATGTATCATTCACGTCTCATTCTCATTCCCACAAAATCACAGATATAAGTTACCACATCTCCAAAACCTCCTGTTCAAAGCCAGAGAGATAAAACACAAATACTGTGGATTGCCGGGGGTGTTCACAGCATGCATTGGACAATCGACTGTTGTGTGGACTAAGTCATTAATGTTTGGGTTATGTATCCCTTTTTCACAGCACACCGCTGGGGCTGATTCCAGTGGGGTGCGGTCCTGCCAGGAGCTGCTGGCGGACCCAGCCATGCCAGGGAGCTTGAGACCAGCTGCCGACTTCTCTGGGGCTCATGCACCCAGGAGCTGACCCAGCGGCGTCTGAAGCATCTCGGCAGGGAGCTGGGGGTCCAGGTTGCCCCCGGCCTGGAAGGCAGGGCGCTGCAGGTCCCCACTGACCTCCAGCCAGAAAAGCTGTCCAATTGGCCGGCCATAGAAAGAGCTCTGTAGCACTGGTTCAGCCCATATATCTTTCGCTGACGATGCCAGGGACAAGCAGGTTGGCCGCCGAAATAAGGGAGAGAATCTGAGTGCCAATGCCACTGATCTCCACCTCTACACCCCGTTGGTACCCCGTATTCATATTTTTTAAATTTTTGACAGCACAATGAAGCCCCTTCAGGCCACCCCCACAGCCATCATGGCAGGGTGCCCAGAGAACGGCTGCTCAGCCCATGCAGGGGTGCTACCGCAGCGGAGCATGCCGCGTGCTTGGGGTGTTCCCAGCATGCATTGGCTGTTGGACTGTTGTACAGACTAATGAAATGATGTTCGGGGTTATGTCACCCTTTTGTGTGTAGTGGAGGTATGTGTAATGTCCATAATTTAGTTTGTGTCTTGTGTTGATTGATCCCTGTGTTCCTTTAGCATCATCACCTTTAGCATCATGTGAATGTCTCTATGAAGTCTACCCTGATATCCCGACCTCCCATTGAGTCATGACTTCCTCCTATATCTGTGTGTTTCCTGCCTGTGACCTTTCAAAAAAATAACAATTAACAAATTCCCTTAAATAAAACAAAACCAATAATTAGGGCAATTACAGAATTACAGCAACCCTGGCGTCACTTTCAAGGTCCTTCAACTCCGTCAGATGTCAACATTGTTACCTCTCGACCTGTTGATGCTGCAAGCTAGATTATAGCTTGTTATGCTAGCTGCCACACTACAAACCAACAACTGCCTGGCTTCCTGTAGCTGTGGTGGGTGCTTTTTACTGAAATGTCAAGCTTGGCTTCTGGACCCCTTCGTCTTTACATCCTATGCCGCCCACAGACCTATGTGGTCAGTCAACTGTCAAACAGACTGAGAGGAGGGGGTAGCTCATGTTACCCATTGCTTGTAAGTTTGGGTCACTGAGTTTTTGTTTGCTAACCATGGAGGCCTTTTGGTACACAGCCCTTGAATATTTGCGGGTCTCCTCCATCATTGCTAATCTCAGCAACAGTGGCATGGATACTCTGCTGGAGAACCTAGCCCTATATTCATCAAGGCTCTGTTCACACCCTCGTCATTCAGCAGGCTTCACAAAATGGTATCCATACACATTGATGAGGATGATGTATCATTTTATGTATCATGTATAATTTTGGGTTTTTTGATTTGATTTCATTATTACTCTTTTTTTTCCCCTTTTGATTACTTGTCTATTCTGTGTGCACTCAGTCCGAATGAAATGATTAGACAGACTTATTCCCGGCCTGTGACTGCCTGAACAGATTTTTTTTTTTTTTATTGAATTATTGATTGCTGTCAGGATGTAAAGGGAATTTAAAAATATAAAACGAAATGCTTCTAAAATGTCCTCCCTAGTTTCAACAATTTTACCACATACAGTACCAGTCATAAGTTTGGACACACTTTGAATTATTTGGAAAAGTTTTTTCTTTTAATATTTTCTACATTGTAGATTAATACTGAAGACATTTAAACTACGAAAGAACACATATGGAATGATGTACTCAACAAAAAAAAGTTATCTACCATGTAGAAAATAATAAAAGTAAAGAAGAAACTTCTCAAAAAATGAGAGGGTGTGTCCAAACTTTTGACTGGTACTGTATGTTCAATTTACAATATTTACAATACAACGTGTGCAATACAAATGATAATGTGTAGCTTACCGACACATGTGGGTAAGGAGTCATTCCACTGTGCTAGGGCCTCGGGCACCGCTTCACACCGGATGGCTGAGGAACCGTGGAGGGTGTAGCCTGGGTTGCATTCAAATGTCACGGACGCACCTACGGCAAAGTCGTTCCCGATGCGCTTGCCAAAGCGTGGCTCGGGCACCGAGCTGCACTGGGTGGCACTCGTCCGTGGCACCGCTGCGGACAAAGTTTGAACGACAAGGTTGTTTAAAATCCGACATCTCGCAACAACCCCACCACACACAGACATACACACACATGCACACATTCAAAATGAATAAATACAAAAACAAATCTAGAAAGAAACTGTAAATGCTTGAAAGCAACACTGGTCTACAAGCCAAAATGTGTGACTGCCAACATCCTCGTTCCCTAAATGTTGGTTGCTGTGAGGCACCCATAAGCCAGGGACCCGCTTTTAATTTGAGCATTTCCACGACCACTATTTGAGCTCATTTAATTTGGCTAAGCTGACAGGAGAGCCTTGAAAAAAAGACTCCTTAGTCTTGCTGCATGAGTATAATTCACCCCAGCCTAGGCTTGGCTGGGTACAACTTCCATGTTCAAAGATTTCTTGGCATGACGACTGTTCAGAGAGAGAAAGAGAGAGAGTTTCCTGAAATGGAGTAAATGTGCGTCTAAGTGGGAGGACAAGATGAGCTTGATCAGCTTAGTGGCTTTCAGTCGTTGAAAATGGAAGATCACGCGGGGGCCAGCGCTGAGATTGCGGTGTGCAATCTTGAGGGACGTGAGGCACATTCAAAACCAAACACATGAATGTCATGGCGCTCTCACTCTCTCTCTCTCCATCAGAGTCGGTGCGTTTAACAGGGAGAGCTGTACAAAATGGCAGCCAGATCCCTCCTCCACACTACACAATGGCAACATCGCTGGTAAGGCTTATAACTGGCCTCTAGTCTTTTGGGTATAGACACATAAATCAGGCAGAGGCACCAGGATGCTGATGTTTAGGAGCTTTGCATATGCAACTCAACCCAGCTGGCGGATGGAGACGATGGAGTTGAGGGGGGATTTGGCACATTTCCAAAACAGCGCTATGCCGTGGGACGTTGACACTTCCGGCCTGGATGGTCCCGATGGACTGCTTTGAGGAGATTTAGAGAGGAAAACTTGCAAAACTCAAGTTTTTTTCTTTTCTCTCACTCTCTCTCTCTCTCTTTTGCAGAGTTATAAGAAACTTGATCATTTCTTTTTTTACTTATTTATTTTCTCCAAAAAAAAAAAAAAACATTTCCCTGGATATTTGAAACATTTGCTGAGCAGAACAACATCATGCGTCGGATAGTGCTGAGCTGACGGGTTTTCAGCCGGTAAGCATCGTCAACAGATAGCTGACAAAAAAAAGCTCTACCAAAGCTCTGGGGTGGGGGCTTGAAGACTAGAGGAGAACTAGACAGAGTTTGCTATTAATAATGTCTATGACATTCAGAACCCATTTAACTGCTCATCTCTATCTTTTGAACTGTTTCATTACAGTAATTGGTTTATTGACAGTATTTTTTTGCATCTTTTTAAATATAGAACCCTTCTGAAATCCTGTCCCCCAAAACCCAATTTTAATAGAGCAAGTGTCAGACAGAGTACATAATAATGGCAATGACAGCAAAAGCAGATATATTTTGAGAACAGTGAATTGCTACCATTATGTCTAAGAGGCATCATGGCAGAATTCTTACTTAGATTTCTTAGGCACGACTTTCCAAGATGAAGGAGATACTGGTGCTTACATTGCCCAACAGAGTGATCAACTGAACAATAATTAATTGTGTACCATACCAGAAAGAGTTTCCGTTTCAGTGTTGTTCCAAAATTTGAGTTAAATGCCTGCCTATAATTGTTAACATGTGATAGGGACGGTTAGTAATTCACAGGAATACCTTGGTAAACAAAGTGAAATCCTTTGGCAGTCTCCGGGCCAACGGTGGTGAACTTGACAGTGATCTGGTTACCTGTGCTCAAAGGAAGAGACTCCCCTAGACCAGGAAAAACACAAAGAAAGAAAGTCAGAGATGCATTACGTCATTGTATCTCATGGATGATGTGATGCTTGTAATGTTTTCCTTTCTCGGGCACTTCTCTTCTCATACTGCCCAAAGCACTAAGTGGATCACAAACGTTGGTCTCTGCTGGACGAGTACCCGTGGCTTTGATCTCTCACACTCCACGCGCTTTATTTGTCTCTTTAGCCTTTTCACAGGCAAATTCAATCAAGTGTTGCGTTTGCACAGGATATGAAGAAGTGCGAGGGTAGGGGCTTTGATAAGGGCCGTCCGTCCTCTATTGATCGCTTGCCGACCCCTTTTCAGCCCCCTCTCCGCTCCTCTCAATCTCTCTTGCTAACAGCTTTTCATCAGGCACTCGTTCTCACCCCCCCCACCCCTCCCGGCTTGGCTAAGAGCGCTCCTGATTATGAGGTGCACTTTGGGAAGGGTGTCATTTCCCTGCTATTTCTCTCTTTCCCTCTCTCACACACACACACATCACTGTTATTGCAGCATCTCTCTAAAACATTCTGGGAGCCTTCATAAACCAAAATAGTTTGAAGAAATTGTGGACATGTTGTTCATCTGTCCAGTCCATCAACGAGGCGAATTATGTTGTATTTGAGGGAGGTCAACAAAAGTGCCTCCTTCTTGAAGTACAGGTCAGAGCTTTTTCGCCAAAAAGCTGTTATTACAGTAAGTATGAAGGTGGACTGCTTCCAGGCTCTAAAAGCTATATGAAAGAAGATAAGTAGAGGCTGAGGTACACTAAAATGTCAATGTCTGTGACTGCAGATACAGTATGTGTAACAGACATGGATTTATGCTGTAATGTCTCTCACTGAGTTTGGATTGGCTGCATTGAGGGTTAATGGAGGGGAGGCTACTTATGACTGCTAGCTACGGAGCTTAGGAGCCTCAGGGTTTCTGGAGTGAATTCTGCATGACAGAAAATTGTAACCGGTTTGTCCTGGTCTTGTATGTCAGTATTTGAGAGTGTGTGTGATTTAAAGTATGTCTGTATGTGTGTATGTGTGTATATGTGTGCGAGCATGTGTGTGCACGTGTGTGTGAGTGAATAAATGTGTGTGGAAAACTGTATGTTTGTGATTGTGTGTGTATGTGTGTATGTATGCGTTTACCTGAGTGTGAGCCAGACAGTGAGGAGAGCAGGGGCGACTGCTGAGTGGGTCCATCAAAGATGTCCACCACGTCATTGAGGGAGGTCTGGAACAACACAAACTGTCCAAACAAGACTGCAACAAGAGAGACAAGAGAGACAAACGCAGAAGAAAAAAGAAAGAAAGAGAGTGAGAAAAAGTGTGGAAAACAGCATTAATTATTAAGATCTCACACGGGAGGTGCAAGCTTCCAGGCAGGAAAAACAAAGTGCTGACTCCATCCAGCATTGGAGACAACAGCTCAACGGGAGCGCCAGTGACATCTTACTGCTCAGAGGCACTTGTGGCATCACTTATTTCCCAGAGGTGGTCGGGGGTGGCTGGGTTTAGAGCTCCCCGAATGGAGAAAAAACTAAAACAGAAAACATGTCCTGGTGGACTTGATGTTTTGTAAACCGCTGCCCTCTTTAATTCTGCTACTGCGCAGCGTGCATGGAAATGCGCCTTTCTAATGTGCTAATAGCGTTACACGAGTACATCATTATTCTTCATTAGATCAGTGCGCTTAAGAAAGTGCACAAAAGGACTCCCCAAGGCAATGAGACTGTATGTTTATTTAAAATCATTTAATTGGCCACCTCACTGAAAAGCAGCCGTCTCTGGCTCTCTCTCTCTCTCTCGATCTCCCTCTCTCGTTCACTTCTTTTGCTGTCTCTTTTTCTGAGGGCGGCGGATACACACTGGGCTTGTATCCTACTGTACTGTCTCATGCACAGACGCACACAGCCTCATTTGCCATCCAGAGCTTTGATCGTGTCATTTTAAAATCGAAGACAGTCATTACTATGCTGCTAATTAGCATTACAAACATTCTTTGCCCTGGATGACTGAGCTGGAAGTAGTTTATCTATCGACAAAAAAAAAGAGAAGAAAAAGAAGAAGCAAAAAAAGTTTAGACAGAGAGAGAGGGAGGAAAGGAAAGTCATGGATATCTGAACTGCCTGACCCATTTGGTATTCTTTCTTGTTTCCATGGAAACCGATGCTAAAATTCTAGCCTATAGGCAAAGTTTTTTTTTCCAATGCATGAATGCTGCTGGTCAATGATGATCTTAACACACGTGACAAAAGTCTGTGTCTGGTGGCGGTGTTTTGTTTGACCCAATAAGGATGAGCTCCTGCCACGGGAGGCCCTGTCTGCTGACCGTATTCTAGACCAAGCTGCACGGCGATCAGGAATGTGTAAGGGATGCTAATGACATGACACGGTGCTGCAGGCGCGACGGAGGGCTACATATGCTTAGTGTCACTACGTCCTAATTGAGGAGAAAAAATTACGCTACACGCTGTCCTCGGCCGAAAGGTGTGCAATTAACACAGCGGCACGTACGCACGCGCTTCGCAAACGCAAAAAAAATCAAACATGACGCAACGCACTACTGTACCAACACAGCTCACCAGGGGCTGTCAGGCTTAAGGGCCACAAGCAAAACATGCATCCCTTACCATCAGCATTTTGGGCAGATGGGACCACGGGGCGGGAAGCCTGCCTTCCCTTGTGTTTGGGTTGCAATTAGAGCTCTTCCTGGATGTGAAAAAGGCTATTGACTCAGAGGAGTGAAGTCAATTGAGCACTGTGAATGCATTTTAATCAGATTTAATCAAATGCTTATTAGTGTCAGAAAAAGAGAAAATATATTAGACCCCTGCAGGAGGCTTTGAACTGAACTGAGGCGGTGGAGTCCCTGAAGCAGTCTGTGCACAAATATGACTGCTGCTCTACAGTGGTATCTAAGGATGAGCTCACACTTTATTTTTCCTCCCCCAGATGTCCGAACGTGAAGGCGCATTTGGGATGAAGTTAACAAAGGTGCACCTGGATGCTTTATTCAAGGGCGTGAAATGTTCTTGTAAATACATTTCAGAATATGCATTGAAAATGACAGAAAACAAAACGTGAGTACACGAGCTTCATACAGAAGCAAACTGTTGCTCCTCTCAGATATTTGTTGAGCCAGCTGGAGAAAGAGAAACAATCCCAGACACAGCTCAACTCATTACTGCCCGTTTGTTCAGAAGTCCGCTATCTATGTGTCTATGAGTCACAGAAAAAAAAGGTTCTGTGTGCTTCCGTGAGCAGAATGACATTCCATTCCTGGCAGTGTTTTACCTCTGTCACAGGCTCCAGAGTAACACTTTTTGGGGCGGTGACACTGTAGGCAATGTGAAAATGCCAGTGTGCTCTTACAATCCCCGCCCCCACCCCCCAAAAAGAAAAAATCTGGAGGGAAAAGGGCAAGGGGATTTGCAACGCTCCCTTTGCCTGAGCCGTGTTTGGCAAAAATCAAGTTCCAACCTATCATGCGGCTGACGGCAACAGCGCTCCGGCTGGCTGCATACATTAAACTTTGAAAAAGATCACAACTAGTAAGAGCAAGCAACAGTCAACTTAGCCACCAAGGGTACTGCACTTTTTTAGAGGATGGCCTGGCGAGCTGACAGTGGGAGTGAAGGATGTGATGGATGCTACACCATATATTCTCTTCATCGCTTTGATTGCTACGTGCTTTTGTTTGGCCAAGCGCGCCCCTCATGTTGTCTGGCAGGAGAAATCCTTGTTTCATTCACAGGCCTTTTATCTCTGGCACAGCCACAGCCACTCGGAAAACCACCGAACGCTGATTTCCTGTGTCCACGTGCATTAGCCTGCACTGTGGCGTCATCCTTCTTTTCTCCCCCTCTTTCAAAGGTATATCTGTTTCTTTTGTAGGGCTCACTTTGCCAATAGGCGTGCATTTGAAGTCAGGACATTTCAAGGACACGGGGGAGTGCAAGTGTGACGCGTTTCATTTTATAGCATACCTGTGTAAACATACGTACATAGGCCTCAGTTCCTATAGCAGCAAACACACATACACACATGCTGACGTATACATAACGTATACACAGCGTATACACAACGTATTCTACATATTTCTTTTTCATATACACAAAGGCCCATCACAAACACACACACACACACACACACACACACACACACACACACACACACACACACACACACACACACACACACACACACACACACACACACACACACACACACACACACACACACACACACACACACACACACACACACACACACACACACACACACACACACAGTTTAGTTCTTTATTTGGATTTGATAATTAGTACATATCATGGCAAAATCCAAATTTGGCTAAAAGGAAGTATTAAATTGCATTCAGAGTTCTAGTCCATATTGTGCATTACGGGTAAAGGTGACACCTGCGCTTCCAGATGAAGAGGCTACCAATTATGGCTGATGTGGAGCAGTACTTTGCGAAGTGTTTGGCCCTTTTTTAAGAGAGACCACAGATTTGCAGGCCTCGCACACACATTCTATGCACATGACCTAAGCTGCCAAAGATCAAGGCAATGACTGTACATGAGCAGCTTCGACATACCCACACCCACACCCACACACACACACACACACACACACACACACAGGCATACACATACAAACACACACACACAATACAAGAAAACCAATATAAAGTACACAGGCACAGACGCTAGCAGCCTTTGCTTATTCAGATACCTACACACTTTAAGTCATACACACTCTCTCTTTTACCCCCCATCCCACAAAAACCAACACACACACACACACACACACACACACACACACACACACACACACACCAACATTGCAAAAAAGGGGAGAAAAACCCTCCGGAGTGAGTTCACATGCAGTGAGGAAATGTGGCTCGTGGCCTCGCCTTCATGAGTGGAGAGATAGAGATTCAGAGAAAAAAAAACAGAAATCTCACGCCAACAACACAGCCACAGCTCTCCTTCTCTCTTTCTTTCTTTCTCTCTCTCTCTCTCTTTGGCTCTCTCTTTCTCTCTCTCTCCCTCTCTCTCTCTATTCCTCTCTCCCTCACTCTCTCTCCCTCTCTTTCTCTTTCTCCATGGCTGCCTCGACTCCCTCACAGGGGGGCAAACACCTGCCTCAGCAAGCAAGCAAGCAAACAGGCAGGCGTGAAAGCAACATGGGCCGACTCCTCTTCTCTGCCAAGAGAGAGAGAGAGTGAGAAAGAGAAAGAGAGAGAGAGAGAGAGAGAGAGAGAGAGAGAGGGAGAGGTGGAGGGAAAGAGAGAGAGGAAGAGAAAGAGGAATAGAGAAAGAGAGGGAGAGAGAGAGAGAGGGAGAGAGAGGGAAAGAGAGAGGAATAGAGAGAGAGAGGGAGAGGTAGAGAGAGATGGAGAGAGAGAGAAATACAGAGAGAGAGGGAGGGAGAGAGAGGAATAGAGAAAGAGAGAGGGAGAGAGAGAGAGAGAGAGGTAGAGGTGGAGGGAGAGAGAGAGAGGAAGAGAGATAGGAATAGAGAAAGAGAGGGAGAGAGAGAGAGGGAAAGATAGAGGAATAGAGAGAGAGAGAGGGAGAGGTAGAGAGAGATCGAGAGAGAGAGAGAGAAATACAGAGAGAGAGGGAGGGAGAGAGAGGAATAGAGAAAGAGAGAAGGAGAGAAAGAGAGAGATGCAGCTCCACGCGAGATTGCCCTCTCCTGTGTGCCTCTCACACTTAACGCGTTTTGACAGATGCTTACTGAGTTATATGGAAATGAGGCCATAGATTAATTCAGGCCCTTTTCGGTGGGTTGCGGGTGTGAGGAAACATTTTGCGGGAAAGAGATGGAAAAGGAGGGGGGCGAGATTGAGCAATTTTTTCTCCTTCCTAAAAAGAGTTCCTGCTGGCTGTCTCTGTTTCGTAGCAGCAAGCTGTAGTCACATGTGACTGCTGCTTTATCCTGATCAGGCAGAAACGGACGCAGGAATACACACACACACACACACACACACACACACACACACACACACACACACACACACACACACACACACACACACACACACACACACACAGACACACACACACACACACACACACACACACACACACACACACACACACACACACACACACACACACACACACACACACACACACACACACACACACACACACACCTTGCCCTACACCTTTGTGACAGCTCACCAAGATGAATGAGGAGCCAGCTGTGGGAGGGAGAAGTGTGTCTGTGTGTGTATGGACAGTGAGTGTGTGTGTATGTGTGTCGGTGTGTGTTGATGACGTCATTGCTCACTGCAGCAGGAGCCTGCTGCCTGCTTAATGTGCAGTGTATGCTGGAATGGCAGAAGGCGGCCTCCATCCCTTCCGTCTGCCTGCCTGCCTGCCTGCCTGGGCATGGCTGTGTGTACTCCTTACGCCCTGGGCCCCCGGCCTCTCGCTGCCAGTGAGGAAGATAAAGGATTGATGCAGATGACTTCTGCAGTGGAGGTCCAAGTCAGCACTGCCATTAAGTTTATTCCTCATTACAGTGAATTGCGGGTTAGTGGAAGATATGATTGGCAAATGTGAACGATACGTAAGGGGCTGACTGCTTAGATGCCAGCCTCTCAAACCCCTCTAAACTCTGAGAGTGGCATGCAAAGCACCTATATCACCGTATAACATCTAGAACAAACTACACTACATCTATCTATAAATCCAGGAATCTCTGTGTGTCTTTCAGTCTAGGGCGTATCTCCCTGACGGTAGTTAGGTTAGTTATGAGATTTCCCATGTAGCTTACGCATGTCATGAACCTGTGCATCCTTGATTTTGAAGATTTTTGAATTCATAGTTTGCGAGATATTTGTATTTTACCGTTTCCCGTAGGCACTAATGGGCTATCGTTTCCCGTAGCACCGAAATGACGTCACAAATTACGTCACAAACAATATTAGGTATTAAAACTATCCTGCCTTCACTCAAAGTTCAGAATAGCGTTGGATACCATAAGGAGGTCCGCATTCAAATTCTTCTTGGTGAACAGATCCAGACTTTTGCTCAGGTAATCTTAAGACAGTGATTGATTTTATCTATTCGTTTATATAAGCTTCTTTATATTAAGTTTCAAAGTAATGTCTTGAGTTGTACAGTCATCTAACAGACAGGGAATAGTAATCCATCAAAATATTCATATTGTTTATTAGTATAGCGTATTTTTACAGTACATTTCTGCACTTATTTGACTTACAACGGGGCGGACCCGCGCGACGTGAATGATGTTATAGTCATAGAACAGTCGTGTGGTTAGCCTAGAGCCTAGACCACTGACAATGCGTTCATTCATCTACTGACGCAATGAGAGAGGTTTCCGATGTATTAGTGTCCGATGTATATGTTGTAATTCGTGTGTATTTTGTTTTCTCATTATTGCAATATTATAAACCTCAGTCTGCATTTGCCCTGGCTGGGAGAGGCTGTCATTCCGAAGATACTGTGTGTGATCGCCTTTGCTCTGTGTTCATTAAACCTGTCAGAGTGTATGAATAAACGGCTGGGTGCCAATCAAATCACAACGCAAGAGTGGAGTACTACACCGCTATTAATGGTAGCTTATATTGATAAGCCTCGGAGGCTTTCAGATTGTCCATTGCTTTCCCATCTGTTGCTATGGAGTCCACGAAAATACGCGCAAATCTCGCTGTAAATTATGTTGGGCCACGTCGTCATGTTATCCTCCAACTGTGTTACCATTGTAAGGACATTATTAGCTTACGATCTGTCTGAGAGTGGGCTGTCAAAGCTAGCATCATCAAAGTCATACAGTAGCCTACAGTACATGCATTCAATAAAATGAACCTACATTTGAGTCCAACTGCATGACCATTCTTACCCACACTTACCCTTACAATAAAGAAGTGATCCTATTTCAACCATAACTTCATTTTAAATAATTTCTTTCTTTATGACATTTAGTTTATAGTTTAGACAGCAACTTTGACATCTATATTCAACTGCATCCACTACATAATCTCAAACTTTATTTGTTGGTATATCTCCAAAAAGGCTATACAACATTAAAACATTTATTATTGAAAAGGAAACATGCATCTCAATAATACTTCAGTGTAACCTGTACCTATGTGGAGTGCAAATATAAAAAAAAAGCTATTACACTACCCAACAGCTACACCTACGTCTGCTAACACTACAGAATGCATAATTCCTACGGGCACTGCACTAGTTACTTATAAAACGGAATTCTTCTCAATCCTTACTTTCTGCGGACAAACATCTAAGTGAATTAGCGTGTATAGGCTGTAAGTGTGGTTTTTAAATATATAGTGTAAGCTTCACCATTACAATCCTCTTCAGGCTGCTGTGCCATTTTAAAGAGCTCAGAAGCAGCAGGGTCTGAGCAGAGCATATGCAGTCGTCATGGAAATAAGGAGAAATGAGAAGTGGACTATTGATTGGGTCCACTGAAGATGTACGACATTCATGGGAGGCCGTGCACGTACAGCGACCCCAAAACCATATGAACAGCCCCACAGCCTGGTGCAAACTGAGCTTCTCTACAACACAGGTCTGGTCTATGTGGGGCCCCAGAGAAAAAACACCTGTCTCCTGGCGTCTCACCTGGGGGCAAAATCTCAGCATATTTGGACTGGCATCTCTCTCTCGGTTTCTTTGTGAGAATAAAGTGTGAGTGTGCGGTGAGACGGTCTGTTTGTTTACCCCTAACTCTCCCGCTCGCTCTCTCTCTCTCTTTCCCTCCGCAATGGTTAATATCTCCAGAAGCCAAACACTCAGTGAGGGTGAACCTGTCACATGATAAGGGCTGATGTCAGGCGCACGCACGCTAGATAGGCAGAGCACACAGCACACAGGGAAGGGTGGCATCCTTCAACAGCTTTAAAGAACATGCCGAGAGAGATAGTGAAAGAGAGAAAGTGAGGGCAAGAAGGAGGAGGGGGAGATGGAGAGAGAGAAGAGAGAGAAGAGGAAGACAGAGGGACTGAGTTGGAGAGATAGCCTGACAGAGTGAAAGAATATGAAAGAACAGTGAGAGAGACTGACAGACTGAGAGAGAAGGGGAGTGACAGAGTGAAAGAACACAAGATAAAAAGAGGTAAGAGAGATTGACAGTGCAGTAGGAGAGAACAGGCAACCATAAACTAAAATATAGAAGGAGAGAGAGACAAAATCCAAACGACTATTCTACAACCACATGTTCTTTCCCATATTTATGGTTATGACATTTTGAGATGACCAGCACAGGAATACATATAAATTACAGAGGAATGTATGAGTATTTAGGAGTGAAGAAGTGGCAGATTAGATAGAGTTCTATCTTTTCATACAAGTTATATTTATTGTAATAACCAGGGTGCGATTTGCCGGGGGGGATGGGGGGGATTTACCCCCCCTCTGGTTTTTACATCCCCACCTCAGCTGGATGAATTTCATACATGGGGGGGATAACCCTCAATTATTAAAAAAACCAATGAAAAAACAGACAAGTTGTGACAGCGTTTTCTTACACTTGCTTACATCGCTGGCACTAACGTTCACCTTACCCGAACTGTCGGCATTCTCAGAATTCGTACAATGAATATGAAAATATTTGTTCACTGAATTAGCAAGTTCTGTCCAAAACAGTTGCGTTTCAGTTTCAAAGTTTCAGTTTCGGTTTCAGTATTTCAAGGTGAATGAGAGGGAGCACAAGAACTGAGCAGCGATTATCATATCATAGACATATATGATGCATGTATATGAAGAGAATTAGGCCTATGTATTGCTTGAAGAGAATTAGGCCTATGTATTGCTTGTTTTTTTTTCATAATAAAAAAAAAAAAAAAACATCCCCCCCTCTGGTTTTTGGACAAATCGCACCCTGGTAATAACGTTTGTGAAATGTAGGTTGGATGTGAAAACCTTTGCTTGTCTGTAATCACCACTCCAGTGTTAAAGAGTGAGAGAGGAATAGAGCTCTGAAAGCTCAACTGTCACGTTCCTCCTTTAATACTGTTGCTGTGTTGACATTCAGGTGAAGCCACACTGTCCTCGTTGAGCCGTTTCTATGGAAATGGCCTTGGCTTCGGCTTCCAGCGCACGCAGGTGTGACCGGCTGGCTACTGAAATCTGCTGGACACAGGGCGATGGGAATTGAGCCTCCAGTAGACATGAGCCAGGCTCACACACACACACACGCGCACACACACACACACACACACACACACATATGCACACACACACACTGGGGAATGTTCTAGGCACAAACTCTCATTTGATCTCCTCCCCAGAGAGTCAGCGGATCCAGGCCTCATCGCTTTGTTCTCTCGCTGGAGCGTGAACACGAGGTGCCCTCGGGAGGGGATGGAGCTGGAGCGGGCACACAGAGGCGAGGATCTCGCCTAGGTCAAGACCTGTGCCTTCTGGGTAACCAGGGCTACCGGGGATGAGATTCCACACCTCCCCCCTTCCCAGGGGCTTTCCACAGACGGGGTCCGGACCCAGCAGGGTATGTCTGGACAATTGCCTACCACATCAATCCCACCCATTCCCACGCTGGGCATCCACACAGCAATCCCCTACCTCTCTTTGCATTGGGTATTCTTTTTTCAATTTTTTTTGCTAAGGGGCTTGTTGAATTCTTAGCCCCAGAGGAAAGAAGAAGAAAGGAGTGAAATGAAAAGAGAGAGAGAGAGTGTGTGAGTGAGTGAGTGACAGAGAGAGAGAGAGATTGAGAGAGAGAGAAGTTTTAATGTGTGCACCTGATACACTCTCTCTCTGAGTCAGACTGCCAAATGGAAAACAGTCATCTCTGTCCATTTCCCTCTCTGCCAATATAATGGCTGTCCTAATTACTGGTCTCAGGGAGGCTCTCGCTTATCTACTGCAAAGAGGACGCCGCATAGAAGAGGAGGAAAAAAACACTTCGACACCTACTCCAATAATAATTATAACTATTCAATTTGTTTTCTCCAAAGATAACAGGAACATACTCTCGGGTCAAAGGCCAGAGAAATATAGCATCTGCTCAAGGTTTTTTTTTTTTTCAAATGGAACCAATACGTATGGTTAACCTGCAGTGACATCGACTGTTTCTGTTTTGTAATATGCACCATTATATCTTCAGCAATTAGTGGGCATCAAACAGTGCAAATGACAAGAAATCCTCCTCTCTATCCAGCCCTGGCGGAATCTGACATTTGCCTTGTGTGCGCATGCAGATTTCACACTACAGGAAGCATCCACAAAGATAATGCCACATGTTCAGTTGTGTAACTGACACGGCCTTAAGGCCACAGGTCTCTATTTGAGTTTAAATAATTAATGGTTGCATCTCCGCCATATGTCACATGTGGTTCCCTCCAGGCATAAATCACATCTTGTCATATATCGCCAGGGTGCCATGGTCCAGCAGTTATGAGCGCAGAGGAAATGTCATTTTTTGTTTATATTACGTGCCGTGCTGTGCCAGTTCAGATTGTGTGTGTGTGTGTGTGTGTGTGTGTGTGTGTGTGTGTGTGTGTGCGCGCGTGTATGCGTGTGCATGTATGTGTGTGTGTGTGTGTGTATGTGTGTGTATGTGTGTGCGTGTCAGGGTGTGAGAAATGCGTGCTCTGCTCTCACCACATGGTGGGGTCAGAGGAATCTAGTAAGCATGGATGAAGAGGGAAGAAAGGGAGGGAGGGAGGGATGGAGAGAGACAGAGGCAGAGAGAAAGAGAGATAAAGAGAGGGAGAAAGAGGCAGAGAGAAAGAGAGAGAAGGAGGGAGCGATAAGGAGAATACAAGATCAAGACGAAGAGTGAAGGACATGTATGTGCCCTGAAGAGAGTGACATCCAGCTCTGTGTACACATATGAAGATTTGGGACACTGGAGGATGAAACATAGGGATAGAGAAACCGAAAGAGAAGAAAGAGGGAGTGAAAGAGAGAGAGAGAGAGACCAAACGTGAGATGCAGAGATGTGGTTACATGAAAAAGAAAGAGAGAGAGAGAGTGTGTGTTTGTGAGTGTGTGTAGCAGCCTGCATTAAAGTGTAGTCATGATTAATGTGTTGCGCAGCGATGGGAGTGGAGAGTACTGCATTGGGACCAGGGTGTGTATTGCACAGCGCTCAGATAGGGGGGTACTGCACAGGGACCAGGGTGTGTGTTGCACAGAGCTGGGAGAGGTGGGTAATGCACAGTGAGCAGGGTGTGTGTTGCACAGTGCTGGGAGAGGAGAGTACTGAACAGGGACCAGGGTGTGTGTTGCACAGCGCTCACAGAGGATGGTACTGCACAGGGACCAGGGTGTGTGTTGCACAGCGCTCAGAGAGGAGAGTACTGCACAGGGACCAGGGTGTGTGTTGCACAGCGCTCAGAGAGGAGAGTACTGCACAGGGACCAGGGTGTGTGTTGCACAGTGCTCAGAGAGGATGGTACTGCACAGGGACCAGGGTGTGTGTTGCACAGCGCTCAGAGAGGATGGTACTGCACAGGGACCAGGGTGTGTGTTGCACAGCGCTCAGAGAGGAAAGAACTGCACAGGGACCAGGGTGTGTGTTGCACAGCGCTCAGAGAGGGGGGTACTGCACAGGGACCAGGGCGACTGACTGTTTGAGGAGTCTCTGGTTCTACCCGCCCTCATCCTCTCATTACCATTCAGCCCATCTGTGGGATTTGGAAGAGTACGGATTAACCCATCACTCCCACCCCCTGTGTTAGTCTACTGTCCAGGGGGGGGGGGGGGGGGGGGGGGTTCTCTCTCTCTCTCTCTCTCCCTCTCCCCCTCTGTCTCTCTCTCTGTCTCTCTCTCTGTCTCTGAGTCAAGTGCTCTGCAACGGGCGGTGTGTCAACAGCTCTTCACCTCCCTTTTTCGTAGAGAAGAGCTCCAACTGGCGCCATTGTTGCCTCTCCTGTCTGTGGGAGATCATGATCCTCTTGTTCCCTGCAGCTCTGCAAACACGACCGTCCACACACACACACATGCCCACACACACACACACACACACACACACACACACACACTCTCCTCACCAGTATCCTCCCTCTCATCCCAGCTAAGCCGTACGAATGAACTCTGTCCTAACCAGCCCAAGGACAAAACACTCATCCGGCCCTGTTTTGGTCATGTAAGCATCTAGACTTATGGTGAGTGATCCACTCTGTGTGTTCCAGTCGCTCTGTTGTCATTTAGGGTGCCAGTGGACTCCATGGATGAGAGGCAAAGCAGTTAGGGTCAAATGGCGTGTTGAAATGTGGGCGCAGGCCTGCAGGTTTGTGATTTAACAGTGTGCTGGTCGGAGGGCATGATTGAATTGTTTTGCATTGTAAAGGCATATCACAACCTTTACATTTGTGCTGCGAGGTCTGACCTTTAAACTGGCTTTAACCTGGCCTGATTTTTAAAATAGCATACGATGAAATGCAAACGTAAAACAATAAAACCGGCATGCTGAAATAAGAACGATGGCAAGCATGATTCCTATGTCGGTATGACTGTCGGTCTATATCCCTGCTCTTGGTAGCTCACACTCTTTAGGAAACTGCAGTGAAGTGCACAGCTATTCAAATCAAATCAAATCGTTTCCCTATTCATTCTTTGATTGCAGCTGTAACTAGAATCTTTGCCGTGGGGTAAATCACTTTGAGGTCTTCTGGTTGACTAGAACCCGACTAGGCAGAAAAGACCCTGAGCTTAGCTTGACAAATATGAGCTCGGTCCGTGTCTGTCTGTGTTTTTGTGTGTGTGTGTGTGTGCTCGCTCTTGCTCTCTTACTCTAGCCTTGGGTGGATGTTGGCGTTGATGTGAAACTTGACCTGGAGCTTGCCATGCAGTGCCCCCTGTGTCCCCTCTGCTTATGTGAGCCGGCGGAGGAGGAGGAGGAAGAGGAGGATGAGGATGAAGAGGAGGACAGACCTGGGCTAAACAGGGCTGCGTGCTATCAAAGACTCAGCCAACCTTGGGCATCATGTGGGTGAAGCATGGTGGTTCCTTTCTGAAGGTCAGAGGTGACTACTAAAGCCAGAGCAGGCTACAAACATTGAATTTATCTCCCTGCCTTACTGCAATAGCCACAAGCTATCTTCCCCTCTGTGTAAAACCCATTTCCAAGCATTTATGCCAACCATGAAGGCGTGTGGAAGCGAACACATCATCCAGCCCTGCCATGTTTACATTCTTACTGTAAACAATAGCAAAAGGGACACCGGCATAAGAGGCCAGGCAGTCACGCTAAACAGCAGCAATTGACCTGGCATGTTGTGAAAGGGAGGCTCAAGAGGATATTCGGGAGACATTTTCTCTCCAGTCGGATGACAATGTGGGTTTGACGGCGCAGATCGCAGCTCAACCTGCCAAGCTTGGAACTAGCGACGGATGAAGGTCTGTCTTTAGGAGAGAGAGACAGTATAGTCCTGTCAGGACTATACATGTCAAGAGATGGACAGATCTAGAGAAGAAAAAATACCCGTGAGAATCAATCCCACAGATAATTTTTCATTTGCCCTACGTCTGCCGCACTTCGTGACTCCTTTGGCTTTGCGGAAAAGTTCGCTCCTCATTTTTTTTTTTTTTAACCTCAGGGCGGGTGAGTGTCATTTCCATGGTTACCGCAAGGCTAGAGCAAGAGACCAGACGCACACTGTATCCTCACACTCAACCCCTTTGCCTAGCAAGAATACGCTGGGAGTCAATAAATGTTCATTAAAAACTCCCTCCCCGTCGATGATAGGCTATGGCTGGAATAATGCATAACAAATAAGCCTGGGTAATGCTAATCTGTATCCTCTGGGCCTGCTGTCTGGTTGAGGCCACAGAGGTAATACATCGAGCTCACTAGCCAGGGCCCGAAGAGGAGGAGTGGGAGGAAGACTCGGGGGCTGAGTGACTACAGTCTCAGGCCAAAATGCCTCATCATATCTTTTGCACACAGTACTGAGAAGCTAGGCTCCAATCACTGAGATGTATTCCTGTGTGACAACACAGAGGACAAAGGAACACTCTATGCTCCATGCTTCATACTACACACAGTCAAAGCATTGAGATGTTAAAAGAGAGTTAGAAGAGGACTGACAGAAGCATGCTGTGGTGTGAGAGAAGAGCTGTCAGATGTGCATAATGAAGGTGCTTTGATGAAAAAATACACTTTCCTGTCATGTGTGACCATCAACGGTTGTTCATATGTCTCCCCTGTGCATGCAAAATATTGGCATTAGAGGTGCGATAAAACAATACTACACAATGATGGCACCCTGCGGTCTCATCGTATTTAAGATGCATGGTCTCCAAACAGGCTTAAAGGTGTAGAAAAGGCACTTATCTTTACTCTTAGACACTGGCGGCTTCACTAATGAAAACCCACTGACATTCAAAAGCACAAGGTAATGGATCCTTGGGCAGAAACTTTTCCGGCAAACAACCCCGACTGACTGCTGCTGATAAACAGATGGAGATTACATACAGTACGTTTAAAGTAATGAATTAAGCAATCAGTGTCCGGGGCTTGATTAAATGTTCAACGTGGCCCTTGTGTACAGCGAGGAACTGCAACAGCTAATTAACACACCAGAGCAGCAAAACAACAACAAAAGATTGGAGAGTTCAGTACGTGACTTTAACACATCACACACACCCACACACAGACCCCACCTCTTTGTGAAATGCTGAAGAGAGTTTTAGCACAATGATGTTTATTGTTTTAGAGCTTGCAAAGTTGGCTTTTGCACATATGTGCTTGGCACACTGAAAAACACCCAGAGCCTCCAGCAAAGTGAGAGAGCACACACTCTCATACACACACACACACACACACACACACGCACACACACACACACACGCACACACACACACACACACACACGCACAAACACACACACACACACACACACACACACACACACATGCACACACTGTATACAAACAGCTTGAGTAATTGCAATTTACTGTCTGTTTGTTTGTAGCTTTTGTGCAATATTAAACAGTCAGAGGTAATTAAACTTTTCCGTTTTTTTTTTCCTTTCCACAGAGGCATGCCCTTTTTTCTTTTATCAGCTCCAAGTTTTTTGGACTCCATGCACTCTTGGAGTGTGCCCCAGGCCAAGGAGTAGAAAGTGTGTGTGTGTGTGTGTGTGTGTGGGGGGGGGGGGGGGGGGGTTGGATGGATGTGGGGTGCGTGTTGAGGAGGGGGTGGTGGTGCCGGTGGTGGGGTGTACTGAATAATTCATCTCCTCGACCAAACCTGTCATTGTCTGAAATATTGCTGCTATCATTCTTTGTGACAGAATAATGAAACATTAAAAAACGGCTGCAGAGCAGTGCATTTTTGAACAGCGTCTCCAGATCCCGGGGAAATGAATGTATGAATGGCATGTGGGAGACAGCCGGAGAAAGAGAGCATGTGTGTGTGGGTGGTGGTGGGGGTCTACCTGGTAGGCAGAGAAAGTGCTCCCAGTCGTGGGAGGGTAGAGCGGTGGGGTGGGGTAGAGAGGGGCTGAGGGATTGGGGCAGATTTGTACTGACTTTGGTGGCAGAGTGAGTGGCTCCACTCCGCTCCTATGTGTGACTACAGTACATGTCAGTGCTTGGTTTGTGCTCGCCGACTGAGATCTCAATCCCAGGTCTCGCTACTCTCACTCAAAAGCGGCAGCCACTGCTGTGCTGTGGATAGATGGGCATTTCACTGGCATTAGCTGTCCCGTCACAACCGCTGGCTGTACCGTGAGTCTAGCTCAAATCGACTCTGCATGATAACTTGGACCATTCGTACCTGAATTAAAATGGCCTAAAATGACTTAAAATCTACATGCTGATGCATAGAATGCAGAGAATCTTAAATGAATATGGTATACTTGTAAACTCAGAACGAGGTCTTACAAGTGAAGGCCAACGTCAGAGCAGGATTCCACATAGCATGCTAAAGATGTCTCATCGAGCCTGGTTGACTGAGGGGAAAACAAACACACCGCTTGCAAATAGAAAGCTATTATGTGTCAATGTCACATTCATCAGTGAACCATTCCTCAATTAATGCTTCTGCTTTTCACTTTCCAAACTTAACAGGTTAAATACTGCTGATTGATGTAGTAACTTGTCTTGCTCTAGACACGTTTTAACATTCTTATTGGAAATCTTCCCAAAGTCACTCACAAAAAAAACCCACATAATTTTCTAATGAATATTTAACACAAGTAAGCAACAACTGTACAAAATATCAACTACCAAAAGTGCTCAGGGAAATTTTAACGGCAGACATCCAACGATTGCAGCCACTGGAATAGACATGGCAGAATGAAGGCAAAGTTATTCAATGAAGGCAAAGTTCAACTGTAAAGAAACAGTGAGTTCAACATAAATAAGTGAATTCCAGACTAAATAAAAAAACCTGGCAATGACTGGCAGATTAGAGCTACGCCGGGTTTTGGCCAAGGCGGTTTACAGTTTTTAGGAAAGTGCTTGTCTGATGAAATAGTAAACGACTTTCATAGGAAAGCATGGGCTTTGTAGTATGAAGTGTCATGGCAGAACCCCCCCCCCCCCCCCCCTCATGGCCCCATTGAAGGTTACACTGTCTGTAGCCTAAATAGCTGATCCTAAGTTACCTGAGATGCTTCAACCACCAAACCACACAGTGTATATTTAGCTAAGTCTTGGTGCTTGACTTGTTTCGCAGAAATATTAACAACATCCTAAAAAAAAAAAATAAATACTTGCGAGGGCCTTAAAAGTCATAATTCATAGCTATATCGAAATGTACAATAAGATAAGGATTTCGGTTCAACAAATTTGAAATAGAAAGCGCACCAGACGGATTAGAAAATGGATTTCCGATATCCTGAAGTGGTCGGCACCGGGAGCAAAATGTATTCCTTTTTTGGGGGGGAGTAGACCGGTTGCTGCCAAGGCTTTGTTCCATGAGACACTTTAAGCTCTTAATCACAGCTTGGAAATGCAGACTGTGCAATAGCAGGTTCAGGTGCATGGTAATGTGTTAGCTTTTCCCAGTGCACTCTCTATCACACACACACACACACACACACACACACACACACACACACACACACACACACACACGCTCACACGGACACACACAGATAGCATAATATAGTGTAAGAACAGTGAGAACATCCTGAACGAAGCCTGATTACTTGAGACCACTCCATCACTCCATCACTTATGCATAAGGTTCACCGTGTTTCTGTACGCCCTTAAATGAGTTTAGAATTGCGAGCTCATACCAACTTCTCTCTCTCTCTCTCTTTCTCTCTCTCTCTCTCTTTCATTGGTTTGATTTGTGTGTGTATGTGTGTGTGTGTGTGTGTGTGTTTGTATGTGTGTGTGTGAGTTAGTGTGTGTTTGTGAGTACAGTAGCTGTCTGTATGTGTGTGGGCATGTGAGTGTGTGAGCATGCTGGCTGTGGAAAGGCAGGGAGCGCTGCTAATACTGATATTGTCTGGGGTCAAAGAAAGCTAATGGCAGAAAATGTAGCACCCCAACAAAGCCAGCTAATATTATTGTTTATGTTTATATCCATGAAACCCATTACCTGTGATGGAAATTCGATGAAATTACTGAACCGTGGCTCCCCTTCAGTTCTCTACCACATAGTGCTCTTTCAAATCTATTTTTGTCAGTATTGATCCCACACCGATACATGTTCGCTCCCCAAGAAAAAATAATCCTCTGCAGTGGTATGGATGCTTCATGTCTGCCACAAGCAAGGTTGAAGTATTCTTTCTTTATTTAATTCGACAGCCATAAAAAAAAAATCAGGAAAACACACCTATCCTTTCTTTCTAGGGCTGTATCATATCTCAATGTGATTCCTGCCTCATATACTTGAGTGAATCGTACTTCACTACTGTGCAATTAGTGTGATGTAACTGATGCTGAAAGAGACTTAACTGAGCTTGATGTTGTCTCAGGCTCTTCTTTTGGGAGAGGTGGCTAAAGACTGGCTAATGGTGGCTAAAGACTAATACCCAACAGCCGTCCCTGAGAAGATGGTTAAGCTGCCAAAGCAAGCAATGGCACTGCAATGCTAAATTAGTTCTTCATGGGAGAATTGGGTTGGGGTAACTATGCGGCGGGTAAGGGAAAAGTGTGTGTGTGTGTGTGTGTGTGTGTGTGTGCAATGCTGAATGTGTTCTTCATGGGAGAATTGGGTTGGGGAAGCTATGCGGGGGATAAGGGGAAGGTGGGTGTGTGTGTGTGGGGGATTGTTGCAGCCCCCACCCCTCCTGCCCCTACTCCCCTAAATCCCCTTTGAGCGAATAGTTTTCAAAACAGCCTGACTTTCCTTGTCAGGGCTTTAGAGAGCAAATGCCGCCCCCTTTTTAATGGGATATCTCAGGGTCTCGGCGCGCGGCTAACTGTACAAGAGTGACAGGACTGTGTCGTGGGGATAGAGTTTGGGATCTGCGCTGGATACGTAATCCCTTCACTCAGCGCTCTCCATTAGCCCTACTGTCTGGACACAGAGGAGGAGGAGGAGGAGGAGGAGGAGGAGGAGGAGGGGGAGGATGAAAGGAGGGAAGTAACAAACGCTCAAGTCAGTTACAATGCACGATGATACTACCCTGAGGTGTGTATCCCAAATAACGATGAAGGTCCCTGCTGAACCACTGTGGTGGGACGCATCTATGGCCGAAACACCGACCTACTCATGACTGTTTCTCGAAAGCGTAGTAGCTACGTCTAGCGGCAAATCTCCACTTCCATTGTTCATACCACAAATGAATACACACAAAAAAGCCCTGTATCAGAAGGTGGAGCACACATTAAGCTAGAGCACGGACAAAAGTATAGTCAATCCAATCTTATGCAAGAGAGTCTGCACATTGCCACTCCCAATAACGCTTTATCAAGTGAGCTGTTTTATTGCAGTCAAATTGCAAACGTACGCTCCTTCTTACTGACCTTTTTTTGGTCATGCAGTGGCATTCACTGTGTATTTCAGACATGGGTGGCCCATGCTAGCGCTGACAAGTGTCTTAATCAAACCCATTTTCCCAGGTCTTCCAAACCCCTTGGATGGTTAGTGGTGACATTAGTGAGGGAATAAGATAAAAACTATTTGTTGCCCTGAATTATTGCTGCACCCTACCTTAGGGCTCTTCTACACTCAGAGGTTTTCAAGTTTTCAAGTGCGAGGTGAGGAGAAAGGGAAAAAAATCCCCAGCTTGTTGCTAAGTTACAAGTGAGCACTTCATTTCTTTCCAGCTCTAAATCCACAGGCACAAATTAATGCTTCAGGAGAGAGGGTACGCCACTGAAGTCTTTACCTTGGTCAATAGCGGGCAGGCCTCTGTGAACGGAGGGGCGGGACGAGGGTGGTTGGGGGGTGGGGGGTCAAAGGGAACAGATGACCCAGGCCAGGTCTGTAATTAAACATTGTGTTGGAGAGGAGAGCTGTTTTGCCTACCAAATGAAACATGCTTTGTTTGTGCATTTTCATGAGCAAATGGCCAGTCAGCGATATGTGTACATGGGGAGGGGTGGGGGGCTGGTCTCCAGGAGTCCCTGTTCCCCTGGGGTAATATTTGTGGGATTTAGGTATATTAACACAATACTCAAATTGGATTTAGAGAGCCGTTCTCACACTGCACCCACACACATCGCACCAAACCGCTCAACAAAGAATAAACTAGCCTTGCAAAATCCATAGGAGAACAAAAAGACCCAGCCACCGTAACAGAAACAGGACAGATAATTGGTTATTTCCCAAAAATAAATGAAGGTATGTCTAGTTAAATCAGATTGTCTGGCGTCATCATATAAATATTTGTAATGCATCTAGCTATCTATAGTTTATCGTTTGACAACATGTTGCAAAATCGCTCGGTGAAAGATGCATCTACTGGGAAATGTAGGTGTCAGAAACCAAAGTACTTACCAAACTCCCTTGGCACAGAAATGGCGTACACACAGCTGTGGCCTGACGTGTAGTTCCGGGGAAAGTTTGGTGACAGGACGGTGCCCTCGTTACCAGTGGACCGGCTCCCACAAGGGGCTACAGATACACAGATGCAGGGAGCAAACGTTAGCCCTGTATTAAAACTGAGAAGGTAAGATAACGCGGACAGCTTGGAAAGCAAGCAGGCCCAGTAGCATTAACTTATTAGTAGTTTCTAGCATAAAAGGATAAGTTGTAGGAAACATTTATATGGAAATTAATGTTAATAAAATCATAGAAAAAAAATGTTCACAGGCAGTTCGATATACTCCCTCTCGGTTTATACAAAGAGCTGATGAAACACTGAAATTTGGTACTATAATATTTATATAGGTTACATAGATCAATGTTTTTGAAGATTAACTGATATACTTCGGGATGTTTCCAGGATTAAACCTCATGTTGAACTAAAACTGGTTCTTAATAGTGTGTTTGAAACAGTTTAGTGAAAGACTACAGCTAATCCATGTTTGGTCTTGATGGTTAGTTTGGTCATTTACTGTGTGTGCCATGTGTGCATGTGCTTGTGCTTGTGCTTGTGCTTGTGCGAGTGCCTGTGCCTGTGCCTGTGCCTGTGCCTGTGCCTGTGCCTGTGCCTGTGCCTGCGTCTGCGTCTGCGTCTGCGTCTGCGTCTGCGTCTGCGTCTGCGTCTGTGCCTGGGTCTGGGTCTGTGTCTAGGAGTTTACCCTGGCAGCTGGGGAGCACTCTGTTCCAGCCGGGCCTGCCGTCGTCGCCCATGATGCAGGTGAGGGTGGAGTAGCCTTGCAGCACGTAGCCCGCCTCGCAGTAGAACGTCACTGTGGAGCCCAGCTTGTAGTCGCTGCCCAGGCGGGTGCCGTTCATGACGTTGCCCGGGTCAAAGCAAGACTCCCGCAGCTTGGCTGGAAGAGGGGAAAAATATAACAGGGACGACACATGATTACTGTCTGATTACCCTCATAGGACTTGACTGTGTGTGAAGTATGAGTATTTGTGAGTCTGTGTCTGGCTGTGTGGTTCTGTCACTGTACTTAAGGAAGAGAGTTTGTCTCGAGTGTGTGTGTTTGTATGTCTGTGTGTGTGTGTGTATCTGTCACGGTACTTCAGAAAGAGAGTTTGTTTCGAGTGTGTGTTTGTCTGTGTGTGTGCATCTGTCACTGTGCTTTAGCAAGCCCGCTCCGCGAACACCAAAAAGGGAAATCTCCATATGACTGCGCAGGGGCTTATTTTGAAAGCAGCCTTGTGCCTCAACTCCTTTGCTCGTGGTTAGTCAAAGCAGGCTTCATTTCGAGTGCTTTGATAAAAACGTGATCAATGGATTCCACTGGGTTCCGGTTGACGGCTAAGGGCCTTGCCTCTGACACGGGGCGGAGCGTTTACGACACCGTGGCACGCTCTCGCCGTCGTCTCCGGCACCCTTACCTTTGTACTCCAGGTGAAAGCCGGCATAGCTTACGGAGCCATCACTGCGGAAGGCCAGGTACATGGTGTAGGAGCTGCTCTCGATGCGCTCGGGCAGCTTGCTGTCCTGGAAGCTGCCGATAAGCGGGCTGTTGCTGTCCGGCCCGTCGTAGATGTAGACAAAATCGTAGTTGGGTTCGATGCTGAAGCTGGGGAACAGACGGACAGGAGACAAAAGATGGAAGGAGGTTGGGGGTAAGGGGGGGGAAAGGGTGTAAGAGGGAGGGGGGGATCAAAGGAGCGGTGAGCATCCAGATAGATCAAAGGAGCCTCTGAATTAGCCCTGCCAGTATGCAGGGTGAGCACTTCGGGGGAGACACTTGAGGTCAGCTTACTCAGGAATAGCATTATACTCTACTGGACAGGAGGGAACCAAAGAGTGCATGATTGTTTACTGAGATATACTATTGCAGGTAGGATTTAGATGGTGCTGCTCTACAAAACCAAAAATATTCCCTTTTTTCAGGTTATTATATGAAAACAAGAGTTGAAAACAAGAATAATTCTTTAAAAAATCTGCTAAGAATATGAATTATTCAGTTGGGACATGTGAACTGTGTTTAACAAAACTCCATTACGCATATATTTTGTCTGAAGCCATCCACAATCAGATAATTCTACCGAGCCACTTCAGGGATGAATTTAGGGTTAGGGTTAGGGATGCATTCAAAACCTCCACATGGCAAGCTTTGGGATGCCACGGTCTAATCAAACACTCTACCTGTGCTCTGTCTGACATCAACTGTGCTTTGCTGAATGGGATTTACAATACCATGATACATTAAGGTATGGCCTGCTGTAAATGTATGGTGACTTTCTGCATTTTACAACAACTTTTGTATCACTTCTTTAGTTTGTGATGCCTTGTTAGGTACTATCAGAGTTACATTCTGCTAACTCTGTCTCAGTAGCTTAACGACAAACAAGTACAGTATTTTTATCCTCATAGTTAACTTTTTTTTCCCAACAAAGCCCAGACAGTTTTTGAAATTGTTCCATTTTGACTCTCTCTTAGACTCTATATATTTGGATTTATTGAGTGTATGTGACTTCCAGGATACCACGAGTTGTGTACGAAATGCACCAAAAGAAGAGGGTTTTTGAGAGGCAAAAGTTTGAATGGCAGGTGACAGACTGTCAGAGGTATCCACTAGTTGCCGAACAGATGCCAGCGTTACATGCAAATCCATGAAAGTCTCAGATCATCTCTGGCTCCCTTTTTCTCTCTGCCACACACACACACACACACACACACACACACACACACGCACACACATGTATACACACGAACAAACACACACACACGCACACACACACAAACAGAGAGACTCTTCCTTGTTTAGCTGCCAAACACTGTGGGCCCCCTGCTGCTCAGTGCTCTTCCTTATCTGCTCGGCAGGGGGACAGCACAACACACACACACACACAGACACACACACCGAAACCCACACACACCAAAACCCACCGACACCCACCGACACACACACACACACACACACACACACACAATGACCTATAAATAACCCAGAGTGTAATTGCTGCACTGTATGAAAAGGGTGTGGCAAGCGCTCTCTTGGAGCTGAAAATCTCCTCCACCCACCGACCCCCCTCTATGCCCCTTTCACACGTCTGTCACCTGCCCCCCCCCCCCCCCCCCCCCCCGCCCATACCCACAAAAACACATACATAGACACACACGTACACACACAAACGCAAGCACGCAAACACACACTTACAAAAGTAGGCATCCACACATCGTAGTGCGCACGCACACATACGCACACACACGCACACGCACACGCACACAATCACACACACAGTCACAATCACCCTGGTGTTCGGCACTCTTTCATGCACTCCCCAGACCCAAAGTGAGAGTGTGCAGATAAACATCCACACCTCTTCATCATCAGCGGCAGCAACAACACAGAGAGAGGTGGGGTTTTACCCTTTGAGTCATTAGCATGGCTTAGAGCGGGCGTGTATCAGATCTTCTGTTTTCTTCTCAATACTCAGAGGACGGGCGCTAAAGTGAGATTGCCACACTTCACTGAACTCAGATCTGACGCTAAAGGCTCACTGTAAGATGATGAAAATCCAAAACATGGAAAGTCTCTTCTACACCACATTAAAAAGGTAATTAATTTTTGATAACCAGATGAGGTGTTTCTCTCCCCCCCCCCCCCCCCCCCCTTCTCTTTTGTGAAGCCTCTGGAGCTGTCACTCACAGCACAATTAGCGCGGTGGTAATTGGATCGGGGGCAAACAGATAACATATAACAATGCGCAGAGATGGGTGCCGTTTGAGCTGAGCGGTGTTGTCAAAAGCATGGGCTTATTCGCCATTGTTCTTCATTTCTGTTCTCACTGTGGACATATTTCATGCTCACCCCCTACCCCTTTCTTCTTTAAAGGAGAATAATGTCCGTAATGGACCGTGTAACAGAACTGTTTGGGACGAAACGGAACAAAATCATTCATTAGGAACCTTGCTTGAGGACCTGTTTTGCTGGCAGACCTCCAATGGGCTTGTTTACTGACTTTTTTTAGCAGACGAGGCACGTTCACATTTAAAGTAGTAGCACCGGATCAAAAGTCGCTGCTGGACATCTGCATGCGACACAAAAGAGGGGGCTCCGACATCTAGCTCTGAGCTGACACTTATCAACTTTGATAACGAGGAATGTTTTGCTTGCAAACGATCGAGCCGGGGCTGTTTGGATCACTCATTGTGACTACACACTCCACGAGACAATTACCGACACTGAAGTTGCTTTGAAACACTTCTCCCCAGCCCCGGCACACTCAGACAACCCAACCCCTATGGAAATGTCTCAGCAGAGATATGTGTGACAAGCATAATCATAAGCAGACTTAGGTTCGGGTGGGACTCGGCATCTAAGAGTCGCTGTTGCAATCACGGGCCCGCCAGCCATGACGTGCCCGAAGGAAGAGGCTGAACATTTCCGAGAGTGAATATTCAGCTTCATTATCTCAAAGTCACCGCTGCAGCGGCAATGAAAGAGAGAGAGAGAGAGAGAGAGAAAGAGGAAGGGATGGAGAGATAGAAAGTGAAAGCTAGAGGAATTGATGGAGAGATAGAACAGAGAGGAAGGCTAACAGACAAAGAATTAGAGAAGGAAGAAGATGCATGGGAGAGAAAAAGAGAGAGAGCGAGAGAGAGAGAGGGGACAGGATGGAGAGATAAAAAGTGAAAGCTAGAGGAAGAGATGGAGAGATAGAATGGGAGAGAAAGAGAGAAAGCGAGAGAGAGAGAGAGAGAGAGATAGAGAGAGAGAGGATGATTCTCAGACAAGCCCTTTCACTGCTGCTGCTGCTGCTGCTGCTGCTCTGATGCACCTTTAGATCACACACGGTGATTGAGATTCCACAGGCCTGTCTTCTTGGCACTGAGCCCACCGACGACTTAAAAACCTCAGCCAGCAAGCCTGCAAGCTTTCAGGTTGGGGCGGGGAGACAATGGGAGCTTAGGTGCAGGATTCAGGTTTGTGGAATACCGTCAAATGCGGGCCCGTGCAGACAGCCGGATGGCTCACTGACTTAACCTGCCTCTGACCTCGAGTGCGGCGGATGCCACCCACCCCCCCCTCAGCTGGGAAAGTTTTCACCTCATGCAAAAGGTTAAATGAAAAATGGCCATAATTAGCGGCATTATTTGACTGTGAAACACATTCATCAAGTCTCCTTTTGTATTAATTGGTCACATCATTCATGGTCAAGACCATGGCGCCTACACCTTAAAGTGAAGCCGGCAGAGGAGAAAAAAAAGAAAAGGAGAAAAAAAACGGAGAGGATCAGCGACGGGTTCATTACTGACAAAATGAGCAAAGAATTCCAGCTGGGCTAATTATCTCCTTTCAACACCAACTGCATGTTAATCAAACTGTGAAAATGCTTAGCAATAGCTAATAACTTTTTATAACTCGGGTTGATGTGGAGGGGCTGAGTAAAGGCCTTACGGGGTATCTGAGCCTGTAATGACTGCGGAGATGATCGCTTACCTGATAAATGCCAGTGACAGGACGTAATCGGTGTTGACCGCTATCAACCAGTCGCAGTCTTTGCTGTGTGGGTACGGGTGCGGGTAGTTTGGGGACAAGATGAACCCTGAAGAGCCGGTGAGGTTACCCCCACAAGGAGCTACGGAAAAAAGGGAGAGCAAAGATTTGAATCAGTAACACAAGGCCTCGGAAGCAGAGGCCACGTCAATCTCTCTCTTTTTTTTTACTAGCTCTTGTCTTTCTCGTTGGTCATACTTTCCCAGCATCTGTGCAGTAGGAGGCTGTGCAAGTATGCACAGTGCTGTGCATATGCGTGGTAATGGGGAGTAATTCACAGCACCAGGGGTGGGTGTGGGATTCAGGCTACCTCAATCTTCTTCGCCACATGCAGCTCGGGATTTCAAAAGAGTCAAAGAAAATGGGCTAATTTGCGAAAAAGGCACGGCAAGGCGGAGGAGAGAATGGAGAGGGAAAGAGAGGAGAAGAGAGGAGAGGATAGGATGGAAGGAGAGGGACATGAGTGGTCGTGGTGCAGGGAGGTGGGGGCTGGGCAGGCTTATACACACACTCATACACACACACACTCACACACACACACACACACACACACACACACACACACACACACACACACACACACACAGGGAATACACACCCCCATAAACTCACACACACACACACACACATGCAGGGACACACACAATGCTTATTCCAGATGAGATCATGCACTTATAAAGCATCTCCGACAAAAGCTGCAGATCTGACAGCCACCCTCCTTAATTTGCTATTCATTAATTTCAACCACTCTAACATCAGCGGGTAGACTGTAGTCTCCTCAACATGGCTGGGTGGTTGACTGGCTGGCTGGCTGAGGAGCCAGGCCTGATCGACTTCAGTGCTTCTCAAGGATCTTTCTACAAAATGGAAATGAGCGGGTTCCAGGCAGAGGAGGAAGGAGTGGTGGGGATAGGATGGAGGGGGCTCCCAACAGTGCCAGCTTTCTGGAACACTCCGCCGACGTTGACATGCCTCTGGGCAACTAATCCCCAAACTCGAGCACTCTCTAGCTCCGCGTTTGACAAGCGATTATGGTGCCAACTACCAACAAATCCCATCGCCTTCCCTCTTCCCAACTCCTTTCCGTCCTCTGCAATGCATGGAGGCTTACCTATGCAGACAGGCGGGCTAGGCTGCCAATAGTAGCGATTTTCCACCTGGATGCAGGTGATCTTCATCTCCCCCTGCAGCTCGTAGCCCGGGTCGCACTGAAAGGTCACCGTGTCTCCCGGCTCCCGGCCGTCTCCGTTCCGGCTCCCGTTCATTGGAACGCCGGCATCCCTGCAGGCTGTGGCCACTGAGCCTGTCAATCAAGAGAGGGAAGAGAGAAGAAAAGAAAAAAAAAGAATGAGCATCAATGGAAAAAAAAAGACCGACAGATTGAGCCAATTAATGACGACTGCAAAGTGGACGTGTTCATTCAAGTCCTGTCACTCAAAACCAAATCCTGCTGATGATACAATATGCAAAGGTGCCAATCACTCATATGGGTGGGAGTGTGGAGAAACAACAAACTTGTTTGGTAACATTTCCAGTGAGACGTTCAGATCACAAAATGTGACAAGAGAAAACGTGGAACTAAACCTGCCAATCACCTTTTGAAAAGCAAGAGGATGAGAAGATCAGAGAAATGAGAATAAGAGATTGAGAGTGTCTGGCAGAGAAGCAGAGAGAAAGACAGACATTTAGACAAAGAGTGGGGGCAAAAAAAAATAGTGAGCAAGACAAACATGGAGAGAAAGAAAGCGTGATTGAAATCCAGATATAGCAAGACTGAGAGGTTGTTTTCGAACTTACTAGAGAACTCGATGGCGAAACCGGACTTGCTGATGTAGAAGTCGGTCTCAAACTGTATGGTGACCATGTTGAGGGTGCTGTGGATGCCTTCGGGCAGGAGGGAGCCGCTCACCTCCCGCAAGGACATCTCGTTCTCGGGGGCACCATCCCAGACCTTCAGGATGTCATGGGAGGCTTCTGTATCAAAGGCCAGGAACTGCACACTGTGGAACAAGTCAGTGCAGGGAAAGTGTTACCGGAGTGGAGGTCAGTTCAGATGGAGAAAGTTGAAAGTTCAACCAAGATATTAATGGCACCCAGTGTTAGTACTTAGTATCACCCTGAGTATAAAAATATTGGTCAAGTAATGTACATTTGGTACACAGAAGGGCCAGACATTTTGTAGAGGTTGATCTTGCTAAATTGGCAGTGTCCACCTTCAGACAGAATTCGCATTGGTCATAAGATCAACAAGTACAAAAAAGCAATGGCACTTGTGTGATTCAAAGAAAACACATGCTAACAAATTAAGATCAGTAAGACAGACTACTGAGCTGATTGGTACATCTAATATCTCTAATAACCTTCTAATAACATGAAGGAACCACCTGAGGCGATGTTCATATCTTTGGACCTTCATATCTTTGGACCTCAACGTCAAGCACATTGGCAAATATACAGCCTCAAAAAAATAAATGCTGACGACATGGTACAGTACTTTTTATTACGCGCTAAGTACCCCTTTAAGGGAAGATAAAATGGCTGCATTATTAAAAAAAAAAAAAAAAAACATGTGCTTTCTACTGGGACTTTAAGAAACTAAATAAATACATGTACAAACAGATACATTTCACCCTCTTATCCTTGCTGTCATAAATAAATAAGAGAGGCCCAAGGCCAATTAAAACCCCGAATGGTGTGCTCTTAAAACTGAACACTTGCATAATCACTGGCAGTGTACTGAAGTTGGGGTCTCTTCATCCAAGAGGCTCTGACCGCAGTAGCCTCAAAAGAGCCCCCCTCTTCCAACCAAAAGACAAGTAACAGATGAGAGATTGAAAAAGTTCTGCGCCATTAAAAGTTGGGCAAGGATGTATTGCTTGCCTGCAAGGTTACATAGTGTTGGCTCTGTGCAGTGCTAATAATTGAATCTATGCAGAGCGTTTTCGAGTCTCATTATGGTCCCAGCCTCAAGTCTACAGCCACGCTTATGAGGTGGTGGCGATACAAAAATTCCAAAAAACAAAAGAGAAAGAGAGAGTGTCTTGGTTCGACATGACATCGCAGCTTTTGCTAACCAGGTGAAATGCAGAGACACCATTAAGTGTAAGCCTCTTCAAAAGCCCGCCTGGAATGACAATGGCGATCTTTTTGGATAATATAACAAGCTAGTGTCTAAACCGACAGAGGCTGAACGGCTAAATGTCTGGTCATAAAGAAGCAAATGTATCAACAAGCTAATGACCAACAACCTGACGATGTTGCCAGTGTCGACTTCAATGGTCCAGGTGCAACGGAGATTGTTGTCGTAGGGAAACGGGTATCCGGGCGACAGGATGCGGCCAGTAGACTCTCCTTTGAATCGCCCCCCACATTCCGCTACAGAGCAAGTGAGAAGAGAGAGAGAGGGGTGGAAAGAACACACGTGTAAACACAAAGAAAACACATCAGCTCTCGTCGCACCAATGTCTTTTGAAAGAGCTCTGTAGCGAGAGTGAAAGCAATTAGAGGATTCCCTGGCAAAAGAATGCAACAGCGCTCTCAGACAGCACAGAGATACAGGCAAGTTGCTGGGAGTGATCAAGGTAAATCGATAGAGTGCCTCACGAGGGTGTTCACAGACTATCAGCAAGACGATAAGCTGCTGCCTGAACACCTGGCCTGGTGATGCCAGTTTGGTGATAGGTCCAGGGAGCCGGTGCGCCCCCTCTCCTCTCTCATATCGTGCCGGCTATGCCCTACAGCCCCTCACTCTCTCTGGCTTTGTCTCAGTGCTGTGTAGGACCTCTCTCTCTCTCTCTCACACACACACACACACACACACACACACACACACACACACACACACACACACACACACACACACACACAACACACACACACACACACACTCACACACACACACACACACACACACACACACACACACACACAAACTCTGCTCTTGTCTCTATTTATCCTCACTCTGTCTCCATCCTTCTCTCTCATTCTGATCACCTCCTTATCCCTCTACTCCTCTATGTCCCTAACTCTTTTGCCTCTTCTCTTAGTATTTCACAGTTTTTCATTCTTTCTTTCTGTCTCACTCCTCTCTTTTTCCCTCCCTCGCTTTCCTCACCACAACATTAATCACAGGAGCCAATGAGGCCTGATGTGAATGTCCGTGTGCCTTCCTGACTGCTGTTGGGCTCTGTTGAGGCTGACGCAGACCTCGCCTTTATTAGTCTGCCCCTTAGCCAGCGCTTTATTAACCAACTTTTGATGGGCAAACTCTCCCACTCCTTCTCTCTCTATTCTCCCTCTTTCTCTCTCTCTCTCTTTTCTACCTCTCTCTCTCGCTCCTCCCTCTCTCCCTCTCCCTCTCTCCCCCCCCCTCTCGTCTCCCTCTCGCTCTCCCTCTCTATCTCTCTCCCTGATACATATTCTGGGTCTGTTTCAGGAGTCTGCTGCCCTTTTATTAGCGTTTCTACCTTCTTTCCTTTTTGCCAGGGCCTGATTTGCATAAGCCATCTACATGACAAACAATAGATGCACAGTTCAATGAAGCCTGAATAACAGGGTTCAGATTTTGCTACTTGATTAATATGAACATTAGAGAGGGTTTGGGATACTGCAGGGAACTTTACACCCCCACCCACCCCCCCTCCATCGCCTTCCTCCTTCTCTCTTTCTCTCTCTCTCTCTCTTTCTCTCTCGCTCTCTCTGCCCTTCCACTTTCCTAAACTAACATCTTGCACCACCCATTCTTCATCGGGGCAACAGCTCCATCCCAAGTCACAGGCTACCCAACACCACTCAATCAAACATTATTGGCCGCTTATGTGACTGGAGTCTACGCAAACACCAGTAGAGGATGAAGACCTCGGTCAAATTTTTATTTTTTAAACACATGCTCTTCACCCTAATTGTCACACCATGACAGAGTGTGCTATTAGGGAGTGAGGTGATTATCTGTGTGTGTGAGTGTGATATCACCCTTTAACTGTTTGCACTGTTGATGATGGTGTGTTGTGCATAGAACATAAAAGCCATTACGGTGGCAAAATATGCTGATCTTATAAAGCTTTTCGTAGTGTGTTTTCTTTCTCATAGTATAATATTACTTTTTTGTTGGGGGGTAGGGCACTCTCCAGTATCCACCCCTTCTTCCTGTGGACTCAAATAAAAAATTGTTAAATATTTCATCTGTAATAAAAATATCAGAGGAGGAGTGAAAGGCTTCATTTTCTTCTCTAGAATTTCCAAGCTTGCAAAGGTCACGTCAAATGACCCACATATTTCTTAAGTACTAGGAGGTAAAATCTCTTGGATTATTAAGCATTCATTATTAATGTCAGTTCGAGAAGTCTTAAAACTGTATTACTATGAAAACTTCAGGGAGCTAACTTTTCGACAAGGAAGGACTTTTCAACTGTCCCATCAAGAGTACCAATGCCTACCTGGACATGAAGATTTTAAAATCATTTAAATATAATAATATAACTCCGAAGGCCTAAATAAAAGAAAATGGTAGCACTTTGTTTTGATAGCCATTATGAATAGCCAAGCATAACTATCAACTACCTACCATCTTAGTACCAGCAAACCCTTACCATAACTAAAGCGTGACTAAACTGAAGTCTATTAGTAACTGCCAACACACCGTGACCAGATGGTTTGTTGGCTGTTGATGGTGGGGCATCTAAACAGAGTGGATGTAGGCATACTGCTCTCACGTTACAACAGTGTTTTCAGATCTATCAAATATGAGGGTTTCAGGACCCATAACCAACAGATCTACCAGCTAAAAAGAAAAATGTGTTTACAACTCGTATTCTCTGTGGATGCCATACAGATGAGAACTGTGTCAATTTGAAAGGAAGGTGTGTGCGTGTGTGTATGTGTCTGTGTGTGTGTGTGTGAGGGGTACGGGGGCCAAATCGGTGGTTGATCACAGCTCGTTAAATAAGATCCAGACCATGGGGGTATCTGCTGTGAGGTCAGGAGGAGCAACAATATGAAGTCATTACCGGGCCAATTCTGTCTAATCAGGTTCCCACAATAAAACAAGGGGTGGTAAGTGCAATAATGGGCTGTCTTTGCACTGAGCGTGTGAGCCTCTCTCGGAGCGAGTCAATGATCATTTGTTCTTTTTTTTGTATCCCTCCAGGTCCCCTTATCACTGTTATTTCCAGCGCAAAGAGCTTAAGAGTATGGATTTGCAGTATGTGTTCCTTAAGATGGCTCGGGGTTCTGAATTCTTAATGTCAAGATTGTTTGGAGACATGGGAGAGAAACATTTGCATGGGGAGGATGCGGAGGACACACAAAGCTATTGGCATTCAACGACAATTTCGCAAAGCACTGCAAATTTTCGAACAAAGTTTTTCTTAATGTGCTGTAATGCTGAATTAAAACCTCGGGATAAGAATCTTGTCAAACTGCAGTGCGGGTCTTCTCCTGCAGCATATCAATGGGCGGTGGAATGCAGCATAGTTACTAAGTACACAGCAAGGACAGGCCTACATCTGCAGCTTTACTAATTATGACAAATGGGAGGGACCAACGACTGTAACCTTGGTTACCCCTCAATGAGAGGAGGGGCTTAGACTGCAGGCTAACTACAGGGTCGTGGCTTAAATGGCTACCTTGGTTTTACACGAACAAAGCACATTTTGTTTAGAGAGATATTAGACAAAGCCCATGTTTAATGGATGGTGATTATTAACAGCTAAAATGAGCATTAAGTAGTTTTTACAACTGCAGCATTTAGCAAAGTAGACACCTGTTTCAAACCTTTCATCAAAAGCAAAATCAAAAAAAGCTTTTACAACACGAACCAAGGACTTATCATGAATGAGCAGACAATACGACATTGGATAAAAACTGTTGGAGAAAGACTTCATACCTGTGACAAATCTAAGACTTTAACACAATGTTGTCAGCTTCAATGTTAAAGTCATTTTTTGTTGTTGTTTTTGTTGTTGCAAAAGAAGATCTGCAAGGTTGTTTCTCGCTCAGTCTGTGAGATTGATGCTTGGCCATATTGCCCACTAACCTATGCAGGAGGGCAGCGGGTTGTCCCAGGTGCGTCTCTCGCCCGTCATGCACTTGAGCACGCTGCTGCCATGCAGGGTGTAGCCAGGGTTGCACTTGTAGGTGATGGTGCTACCGGAGAAGTGGCCCTGGTCGTTGACCTTGTAGCCAAACTGGGGCACACCTGGATCCTCACAGTGGGAAAGCTCAAAGCCTGCAAGGGAAAGGGTGTGGTTGAGAAGAGGGACAAATTTGCCCAAATTTACATTGCACCATCTGAACTTGAATGATGCATAAATCCAAGCTTATGACTGAAACCGCCAATTAATCCCCCCCCCCCCCCCTCACTCAACTCTGTGCCATTAGCTCAATGGCCATTTGGAATATGTCATCTTGTGTTATTCTCTCTTTTTTCACTCCTCTCTCTCTGAGCTTTCAGTGGGTTGTCATTAATGCTGGGAAAATACACCATTAGGGCGATCATTATCATCGACAATTTGACTTTAACATCCCACTGTGATGCCAGGCAGGGAGGGACCCTTGCTAAGCAGGAAGAACAATTAAAATGTAGAGTTGATTTCAGTGCCGTGGCACAGGCTGGCAAACTGAGAGACACTCCCTGTTATTATTGCCCATAATCATTGTGCTCATCGTAGACTTTTAACTCCGAAGTAAAAGTATGGGGGAAAAATGTAATCATGGGCATGCCCTGCTTTTAGCGCATACAGTGAAGCGCCAAATTCAATCTAAAAGGATGATTTCAGTTTAGCCTGTAAAGATTACGGTCAATGTTTCGAAAAATAAGTGACATCAAGGGGTATCGGTAAAAGCTAAATCAATTTGTGTTTAAACAGACAACACAACACTTTCTTGAGGACACGACACTAAGAGGAATGCACACCCCAGACATGCATTACCACAGCTCCTTGTTAACAGAAAACCCTCCACCCCCCCCCCCCCCCCCCCCCCCCCCCGTCCCCCCGTCCCCCTGAAAGTGATGACGGCAGCCAAGCTGAAATGGAGAGCTTGCATAGGCCTCTTGAGAATTGCATTCTGTCACCCATGGTTGATTGCGGCTTGATTACAGGTCATTGTCTCTTGGCATTTGTCTACAAATAGCCAGGCTTGCAGAAACAACCAAAAAAACAAGGACTACATAAAAACCTGCTCTAATCTACTTTCACACCTCTCCACCCTACAGCCCCCCCCCCCCCCCCCCCACACACTCTTCATCCAGTAGCCAAATTACCACGGCTGGGGGAGCTGCGGTAGCCTCACCTTCCTCCGCTTTTCCCCTGACCTTTATTATACAATCAAATAGCTAATCCAGCAGGTGAAATGAAATCTCAGACAGACGGGGCTTTAAGTAGATTTCAAATGAGATAGCCCACGAGCAGGTTAGCGTGTTTTTCTTTTTTTTTCTGACCCATTTTTTTCTTCTCTTCTTTGGCGTCTTCTTTTTTTTTTTTGGGTCCAAATTCTCTTCGGGAAGTAAAAACCTCAGACAGACCCCAGTCGGATTGCTCGCTCTGTCTCCTTTTCACAGACTGCTAATCTTGCTGATCTGGCTAAGCTTTATTATCTTCGAGGGCACTCTTGTTTCCTCACCTTTTTCTCCCCCCAAAATGTTTTCACACAACTCTGCCGGGGCAGGAAAACATTTCCACACGGATGTGGGAAATTGGGGGAAAAAAAGCCCAAAAATGCTTTTGTGATTGTCCCTTTTCATGGCTTTTGTTTAGTTTGGGCAACCACTGCTTCTCTAGCACTGGTGCTGGGGTGGGGTGGGGTGGGTTGATTTGCTGTCGTGACTTACTGGAGTAGACCAACTTGAAGCCCTCGCCCGTGGCATCGTCGTCAGAGAAGAACTCCAGCCAGAGGTGGTTGGAGGTGCTGATGAGAGTCAGGCCCAGCATGGACGAACCCGTGAACGCCCCCAGCACATGAGCCCCGCTGTCCTTGCCGTCGTAGATCTGGGGAGAAACCCATACATCATAACCCTTACCACTGAGAGGAGGCTAGGTCTATTGAGGTGAATGCACGGCCATGCTGAATGGATTACGTGATTCATCCTCTGACTAGGGCATAAAAACAAAGGACCATACCCATAAAATGTAGCAGAAGCCACATTGCGCCAAGCTACTGTCTCTGGTACAGTAATTTAAGCTTAACTATGATGGTGATTACTGCATTAGAGGTCCATTAAGTGGCATTATTCTCTGACATGTTTTAAATACTATCCCACAGAAAAAGACCTATGTATTAGGTGATAATATAATATAATAATATATAATATATATATATATATATAATAATTCCTGCCTACTGATGACCTCTCTAAATGCCTCAATACTGTGTTATATCAGAACCTTGCTTTATCGTTTGATGAATCATCTCTGTGAATGTTTTGACATTCTTATGCTTGATGACGTGTATGCTTTATATATGGCAAACACGTTTGGTAATATTCTAGAAGAAAATAGTCTTAAAGTGCACCATCACACCAGAACGAAACAAACAAACAAACAAAAAATACACCGGTAACCCATGTTTAAGAACAAGAAACATTTCCCCTTTAACAGTAGTTACCTTTGATGCCATGTCAAATCTGGCACTTTGTGTCATATATGTGAAAGAATTGACGAAGTTACCTTGAGAATGTCCCCCTGAGCCAAGTGGAAAGTCCTGGCCGATATGTTGATGCCTTTGCCTGCTTGAACCTGAATACTGTAGATGCACTCATGGTTGTTGTCGTAGTTCATGGGGTAGTTCGGGGACAACATGATGCCCTCGTTGTTGATGACAGACGAACCACACTCAGCTGGACATTATGAAGACCACACACACACACACACAGACACACAGACACACAGACACACACACACAGACACACACACACAGACACACGCACAGAGAGAAACAACAACAAAAAGGAAACATTGGAAAAATTCCATGCGATAACAGGCAATTGGTGACCGAAGCAGTCACCGGTAATCATTTTCAAGGGAGAGCATTTTATCACAGCAACTATCACATTTCATCAGGGAGAGCTACTTCAGGGGGCTGTTACCAGAGTGCAGAGGCCTACCACATGGACGTTTCCTGGCAGTAAAATATCTGCGACGGCATGTGCGAGAACGTCAGCCTCGGGTCTTGCGCTTGATTAGTGGAGACATGAAAAATCTGCAGGGCCCTCGCAGAAATAAACGAAATGGAGAGGAACAGACCGTGTGAAGTGCACGGTTCCTGACAGTGCTTCGAAAATTCCCCTATGGCAAAGGGTTCGGAGGTCCGACACTGAACAATAACCATCAAATGCGGAGTTAATGGAACAGCAGACAGTAAAAACAGATGTATTAATACCCATCATGCATTGTGCGCAGGGAGCCGCCACGCGTAACCGCCAAAGCCATTCTGATTTATTTAACACTGCCTCGCCTTGCCCCGTTTCCACGGTGTGCGGTGTTATGACGATATTACCAGTGTCATTTTTTGAATAAATCATGTTGGATACTGCCTCCATTTAGTAAATTGCCTTTACAGTCCACCTCTGGGAGCATGGATCGGATGCAATGAGAAGTTGCACAGAAGGAAGGGGAGAGAAAGAGAGAGAGAGAAAGAAAGAGAGAGGAGAGGAGAAATGGAGGGTAAAAAAGTCCTCCACTCCTCCCCTCTCCCCATCTGCCCTTTTTTTCTCTCCATCGCTTGCATGCGTTCCGTCTTGGAGCAGAGCTGCTGACCCTAGCAAGGTTCATGCGCAGTCCACTTCCTTGAGCACGATTTAAATATGTGAGCGGCGGTCAGTGGGGAGGAACGGGATATGAGACGGAGTAAATCCTTTCTGAGGAGCACGCAAGAAGAGACAGGCAGGAGAGGAGAGAGAAAAGGAGCGAGTGAGAGAAAGAAAGCTCAGGACCTTCAGAGATTACACAATTACTTTGATGGTGCAGTGGCGCCCCTTTGGATAGGACTCCCCTGCTTGCCACGTCGGAAGCAATTTTGGTCTTCCTGATTCTGACTGTTCCTCTTGCCGAGCCGCGGTCCCTGACCAGGGGGTGGATTTGCGACACACGGCAGCTTGACAGGCACTCTGAACTCCATCCCTGTGCTTTTGGGCCCGGCTTCACTAAACAGTCAGGTGTAAAAAGAGGCAGGGCTGGGTTTGTGGGTGGGTGGTAGGGGTTGGGGAGCATCTTTAAGTCATCGGAAACTATTCTAGATAAAAAGAAACTGCTCCACATTGGCTGCTCAAACAAAGAGGGGCCTGTGAGGAAGGTGCAGCCACACTATTGGATCTGACACACTCAGAATCGAAAAGAGGAGACAGCAAAATGGTTTTCACAAAAGTGAATATATATGTGAAAGTGTGTGTGTGTGTGTGTGTGTGTGTGTGTGTGTGTGTGTGTGTGTAGCAGTGTATGTCAATATGTAACACCTTCAAAAAACTTTTGGCAAATCTCTGCAGCATGACCGATAAATTGTGTGCAATCAGAACTTCTGAAACATTAGGTCTGTGTCTACCAAGGCACTCCAGAGCTTTTACAAGCTAAACTCTCTTGAGCCTCCCAGGTTTCATTTCCGTTGTGATGGTGTATTAGCCGGCCTTCAGCGGTCACCCTGTGTTAAAGCACACTCCAGGCTACCTGGACATCTCAGAATTACTATAAATACATATATAAAAATAAATATATATACACATTTCCATTTCCTGGCCATGCATGGATCAGCCTAAACCATTTGATACATGTGGATTTGCATCAATTGAGTAAAAAAAACTCTTGTGTGAGTAAACAACCGCAGGGCAAATAATTGTTAACAGTTTCAACATAAATGGTAATGATTCAGGAGAGCAGACACGAGTAAATATATGCACTGCAAAGAGATCCGCTCGTTCAGAGGCCTCATTTAAAACAGCAAAATGGGCATCTCATTTTGATAATTACCACCGGAGAAAAACACAACTCGAGGTATTTTTCCCCTTATTTTGTTGGGCTTATCTACTTAGAAAGTATGGTATTCCTGCAAGCACACTGCTTTCTGCATATAGATAAAGCACATGCGAAAATGTAACAGAAAGGTATGTGGAGGTCTATGAAACATTCATCAATCACACACAGCTCTAACTGGCGGTTCACTACAGGACTTGACACAGCTCTTGAGATGAAGACTCAAGATTCAGACCACCGGATCCAGGCAGCCTCTTTAGCTTCCATCCTGCATTTGCTAACAATACAACGACATTGCTAAAGGACAAGCCTTCGCTAGCACAACTTCTTTCATTACCATCTGCTTTAAGGGTTGGCTGCTGCAACACATTGTAAATCATAATAAAATTCAGGGCATTTCTCCAGTGAAGGGGAATCAATGCCATATATCTTAATGTGCAAGAGAATAATAGAGAGACACAATTCACCATTGTTATAAGAGTATAAAAATGTTTTTAGACATTTAAAGTGTTATTTTCTCTGATATAAGGAAAACAACAAAAACATTATTAACTGGATACTAACAAAAGGAGATATCTTAATGTTAAAATGTTGCTCTATGATCTCTAAATAAAGAAATACTGAGGTAGGTGAGGCAAAAAGAACAAAGGCTACTTCTGCAGTTATGCCGACAGCAGAAGACATTATTATTTTCTTTCGTTGAAAAAAACAAGAAGTGAGAACCAAACCTAACAGAGGCAAAAAAACAACCAGCAGTTAACCTTTCCTGGGACCTAGCTTTCACTCTTGTTTTGAACACCACAGCACGACAGCGGTTTTTGCATTCACACTGAGCGCATTCCCTCTCTCTTTATTTCATGGGCTGAATATATCTTACTGTAGGCTTGTTTGACGATGTCTGTTTCATTACAGGGAAGCGATGCCGAGTTGTTTATTCGCAACAACTGCCCAGTGGGAGTCTCAGACAATGCCGAGAGATTATAACACTGGTAAAGTCGGCAGCAGGGCCTAATCAGTTTGCATTATGTGCATCGTATGCATACCATTATGGAGCCCTGCACTGCCTGAGTGGAGAGAGGAAGAGAGAGATTTGTGTACGTTATTCTTTCAGACTGTCCGTGGCTGTTGTCTTTACCTCCTTACCATGCATTTTACTGGATATTGGACTTGCACTTGGCCGGCGGTTTGGGGTTCTCTGGCTTCTCAGTCCCTAACTCCTCTTGTCCAACTGTTGAGAGCTTCATTCTTGCCCTACCCTTACTGATCCTGCTAAGTCGGTAGGGGTATGTTATCTGAGCAATTCTTTGCTTTATCACTGATTGCCATTGAATGTTTAATGTCTGAAAGAGGGTTGTGTGGAACTGAACATCCATTCCTACCCAGAGGGACTGCAGCAGCTGAGACACGGACACATTACTTATGGGGGGGGGGGGGGGGGGGGGTCTCATTTTAGCACAGTGTTCCTTTTTTGAACACAGTGCTTACAGTTTAGAGCCCGTGGTAATGCTTCAGAGCTTATTTCAGGGAGTATGCACGGTGTTGCTAGGAGTTGGAAACATTCAGGGCTTAGCCCAGACCTGTAGGGGATTTGGGGGGCATACTGTTCCGGAAGAATATTTTTTAAATTCTGGCAGATAGATGCACCAGTTTCACACAGTTTGAGTCAAGAAACAGTAAGCCTAAAGACAGCCCATGGCATGCAGGATCCGTCTTGTGTCTGCCTCACATGAAAACCCCATCCATTATACCACACTGCTTGTCTACATGAAAACATGTTCAAGCTAGATCACTCTGACAAGGGACATGGACATCGCCATAGGTTACCCACAAACTCGTTGATATGTTGGTAACGGAGAACACATTTACGAGATTTAAAATCTGAGCCTCTAACCTCACCTGCACCTTGTTGTGTTCATCCTTTTTCCTTGAAAAAGCTGTGTATATGCATAGCTTTCAAGTCTTGCCTAAGTGAATTAGCTAGCTAGTGACCCAAAATGCTCTTGCCTTACTTATTGACGACATCATATTAATAAATCAATTAAATGCTTTAATGCATGAGTGGCGTATTTATATTATATTAATGAATATTTCCGTAGGGCTACTCGGGGACCAAGCTAGCCTGTACTCCAGTCTTGGTCTCCACGGCACTGACACCGCTATCTTAATGCTACCGCGTCCGGAACCTTATGACAAGGTTGTTAAAGTCACACTGTTCCTGCTCCTCTGAAGACAGACTGCACAGACTATCCTCCCCCATGATCTCACCTGTGGTCCATGTGCTTAGGGGGCTGGGAATACAGCGTGGGGTTAGCGGAGCCAGATGATGAATTATGCTACAGCACCAGAAACATCCATGTCAGTGGTAGGTGCATTGCTGAACAAGGGAAT
>NC_137923.1:46879361-46944361 GCF_963457725.1 Sprattus sprattus | reverse complement strand
AAACGTCTGTTTGTATTTTGGCCTGTGTGATTCTGCCCTTTTCGTGCAACCATCATGGAATTAAGCAAATTAACTGGACCAACAGGGATAATGTTTGATCCTATCCAACCAAAAAGACCTTGGCCTCATTCTATCAAACTGCATGACCAGAGATGTAGTACACTGCAGGTAAATATTGGATATACATTTGAAAGACGGAGACCGCTAATGGCCAGAAGGATTGTAAGATGGATGCCCGGTTGGCTAATTTTTCCATGAATTTGTAAGAATTAAGCTTCAGCTAAGGTTAGCTAACCTAAACTATTTGTTTAGTAATTTCAACTTTCCAGTACTTGCATTCATACTCTGTGATCCGTGTGCTGCTGTTGTATCAAGGCAGCGATTATTTGAGACACAAAGCCAGTAAATTGATCCTAAGTACAGCTTGCTAACGTGTCATGCTAACACACAGGAGGAGCAACAGCCACTACCTCGGCAACAACGGACAGAAATATATGACAGAAACGGCATTTGACTCTAAATGTACTCAATTTATGAAAGTCATTACTCTATACACTGAACAGTTACTGACGCCCAAATAGAATTTTCATAATTTCCTTTGCCTCTTGTACCACTAGGACCTGTACTCTCTTCCCCTCCTACTCCTTTCTCTGGCTCATCCTCTCCGCCTTCTGCCTCTCGTATCAACAGCATCTGATCAGCCCTCACTGGCTTCACTTGACACTAGTGAGGGCACTTCATAACTGGTATCTGCATCAGGCTGCGACAAGGAAGAACAGACTCTAAAATAGATGTGAAATGATTTATATGTAATCTGTTAAATTCATCATTATCGGAGTCTGGAAAGAAGTAACTCCAACTCCAACTCCAGTGTGTAGCCTACAGCAGTGGGCTTGTTTTCGGGATAACAGGGTTAGCTTTGGCTAATGTAAATAGCCAGCCCTGACAGATTATATAAAATTCCAAATGAGTTGGTTTATAATTTGCAATCAAATAGAAACACTGCAAACCTATAAATTAGCTGATCTACTTTTCTATTTATGTTACACTAGACGTCCCTTGCCATTGTTGAAGTTTAATGTTAAGCTTGTCTTGCGCTCACAGGTATTGGTTCAGTGTCTTCAACCTGGCAACCTGCATGACCTTTGAGTCTGGAGTGGAGGGGTAGGGGGGAGACAATGCTCTCCAATATTTGGAGTATGCAGTACCGATTGTAAACACTTGGGGGTCTGAACTACAGATAGCTCCTTTAAGATTTCAAGGCGATGTGCCTGACAATATGCTTTAAGACACTACAACAGACACAAGCATGCCTCACACTAGAGCGGTGTATTTACCTGCACCTACACACTCCAACTGACACTTTTATGTTTCATGATAAAAAAAAAAAAAAAACCTGGGCAAATAAAATCTCCGGAATTACTGATTTAATATTCGCCATGATAATTACCGTTCCATGCACATCTCCATCATGACGGTTTATTTATATGTGGTCATGAAAACTGAAACACGGGTCGAGACCTCTTAGAGTTTGGAATCACGGTAACCGATAATCTTGTGTCACTTTTATGGGCGCAATTATGTTTCTGACTTCCTTAGGGAGTGCAAAGAATGATATTGATAACTGCCCATTAATAAAGGATAACGTTTTTTCCCCACTCTACAAGGAATTGTCATAACAAAGTCATGATACAGGGGCTGTGACTGAGTTGCCAATATCTTATCCTAGAGCAAGGTTTCTCAAAATGACATCTTTGGGTAGGATGGATAGGCCTGTGAATGAAAACATTGGATATGTCAAATGATTTTGAAAGGTAAGCATTGTCATCTGTATCTCCTTGCTGTGAGAGATCCATGGAAATGAGAAAGGGGGAGAGAGAGAGAAGCGAAAAATAAAAGTTAGATAATAAAAGTAATTTTTATATGGCATATATGGCAAAATAAAAAATAAATGATCCGTAAATAATCGACCCAGTGCATACGGTATGGATTACAAGTCATCTCGAACCAATCCCTCATCAGGCAATCACTTAAGATCATGTCTAAGAGGATCACAGACTATCCGTCTCTGATGATATGGTGGAGCTCGGCTCTGTGTTAACTGACGATAGAGAGAGGCCTCGACACGATATGAGCCTGGCTGCACGAGATACCCAGATAGCGCCTATGAAGGGTGCTGAAACACTGCTCAAGTCATCATTTTTCTATTTCGGGGCGTGGGGTGGGGAGGGGTGGTGGTAGGGTATTTCTCTATTCTCTTTGTTACGTCCGCGGGTGATGCAAGGCAAGCCGAGGCACTATTCTATTGTGGCATTGGCTGGGCCTGCCTGGAAGGTTCTGAGGGATCAGTGACATGTGAGGTGCCATTACTTAACGTTGGGAGGCCATCCGCCAAATGGCAGCAGCCCCTAATTTAATCTACGGTTTCCTCGAAAAACAACCCATCTGTCTTGACGCTTCTCCAGCATCTAACAAAGTGCTTCATCAATTCTTTTCAAAACATGTGTCCGTCGATACAAGAGACATACTGATTTGCTTCGGGACTGTCTGCCATTAGTTATGATGTAAATCTATGTCCACTGTTATTGCCCGGCAGCAAAGTAAGCCTCGATCCTGCATTCTGTGTGTTGGTATGAGGGTGGGGAAAACACCCATTTATTTTGCCATTAAATGGGGCTCGGTAAACACCCTTCTGTTCGTTGTTTTAAAAACAAAAAAGGGAGAAAAAAAAATAGAAAAAAAATACATAATATGCGTTCACATAATGTAACTCTTATTGCTCACCATCGAATGGGCTTGGCTTCCCTCATAAACGTCAGTAGGCTTTGATTAATGGCACTATAAGAGGAAGATTGGAAGCCCAGGCACACTTTACTGTCTGAAAGATTAATCTCTGGGCATAGATTAAAGCGAGCGCGCGAAGAAAGGGGCTACTTCTCTCGCCGGGACTCTGCATCGACATTTGATGTATTTCCTTAAAAAATGAGAGAGAGAGAGAGAGAGAGAAAAGGGGAGAGAGGAGAGGGAGCGAGCGAGCGAGAGAGAGAGAATCATGGATCTTTCTCTTTTTCTTTACATGTGAGCAGAGGAGAAAGGAAAAGAGGAGTTAGCAGAGAGGAGAGCTGACTCTGATAGTTCCTACATGGGGTGCAGATGGTTGTCTCCCATTCAAGGCTTTAACAGAGAAGCTCTTGGCTGCGGGACAGGTGGCACTTTAAGTGTGGGTCGGTGGAGGGTATTGGTTATACATCTCTCTCTCTCTCTCCATATTCTCTCCTTCACCTGCTCTTTCCGGCATTCTCTCTCTTTCCGTCTTTACGCACACTTCCCTTTTTTCCCCAGTCTTAGATGTTGGTCGCCAACCACATTTGTCCTTATTTTCAAAACGGACGTTTATTTTGTTGTTATTTATTTTTTGCACTGTATAGAGGGATTGGAGGGAGGAATACAAAAATCAATATGGAAGACGGATGGGAGTGGAATGTTGAGGCCCTATGCTGCTGTCGGGGCCATGTGATTTATACACTAGCGTTTTTTTCCCCCTGTTGTTGTCCAAGTTCGTCCAAATGGCAGCTGATTTCTAATCCACATCTAAAAATTCCCTCAGACTTCACAGCAAACAGGGATGCCAAGTGTGAGTGTGCCCAGTGCCCTGTCAACCCATGTCAACTCCTAGTCAGGAAATATCACTTCATTGATGCTCTGTCTTTCACCATATCAGTAGACAAGGGAACTGGAAGCCAACCATTGCAATTCCAAAAAAGCTCTCCTGATCTAAAAGCATGAAAACAAAAAAAATAACAGAGCAAAACATAACAGAAACCATTTTTTTTTCTCATTTGAAATAAACAAACAGCCATGATGAATACCCACACTTATTTATATATTAATTTTTTCAATTAATGTGAAAAATGACTGGCGACCGACTTCGCCCCCAAGCAAAGTGCCGTAATGGCAGATCATTTAGGAGGTGAGAAGGAAAAAAATCCTCCATTATTGTAATTGCCACTCTGTCCATGCCCAGTGCCTGGATACGCATGGATGACTTCCAGGAGATACTGTTTAAGGTCCGATCTATTTGAATGTGTGTGTGTATGTGTGTGTGTGTGTGTGTGTGTGTGTGTGTGTGTGTGTGTGTGTGTGTGTGTGTGTGTGTGTGTGTGTGTGTGAGTGGGGGAGGGGGGGGGGGGGGGGGGTTAACAGATGCCGTATGGCATCCCTCCCTCATTCCGGCACCACCTGGGTTAGCTGAGCAATATGACGAGGATACAACCCGACGCGAGAGTGTGAGTCGTAGAATCGAAGCTTGCACTTGTGTGTCATGTCGACAGGGAAATGGCAGAGTCGGTACAAAACGGGAAGTAGTCAGCATTGATGAGAACTTGCTGTTACATGCATCTGGAATGCTTTTTGTCGTAACCTCTTATGAGGCCAGGACCAACATGGTCATGTATGTGTGTGCGTGTCGCTTATTCTGATTAATCAAGTTTGACACTCTTTCACAAACACACACACACACACACACACACACACACACACACACACACACACACACACACACTCACACACTCACACACAGATTCACACACCATCCCTATCCCGTTTATCCTGACATAAACTCTTGTAGTCCCGTCATGTTAGTCTAAAGCGCAGCCGTGTGTGTCCCTCGCCTGAGCAAGCTGGAGTGGGTTTGCGATTAGACATGAGCTATCTGCCCGTGACAGCTTAGTGAGGGCAGGTGAGGCCTGATGTACTCCGCTGTTGGTCCGCTACACTGCAGCGCCGAGAAGTTCGGGACTCGACTGCTGAGACGTTTGACAGGACCCTCCATCAGACTCCGGTCGTAAAAAAAAGAACGGATGAAAAGTTACCGCAACAGGCAGCCGGTCCATGTGAGGCACTCTGCGCTCCCGGGGAAGGGAGGAAAAGAAGGGGTAGGAATAGAAAGGGAGGGAATAATAAAGGGAGAAGGGGGGGGGGGGGCGAATGAATGAAAGCAGCTGACAACGTACCCACACACCTTGGCAGAGGTGCGCTCCACATGCGCCGCCCCCCTCCCAGGCAAATGATCTCCAGCGCCCCCTCCAGGCGGTAGCCCATGTTGCACGAGAAGGTGAGCGTGTCCCCGATGCCAAAGCTGTAGCCGTTGCGGCGGCCGTAAGGTGGCACTCCAGGGTCCTCGCACGGCTCCAGGTTATACTCTAAGATGAGGGTAAAGGTCAGAGTTCAAAGTTCACACTGATGAATGGAAATTACGTGGGTCTTGACAATTCTGTGTGGCTGTGCATTCTCATTCCAAATAAATGCCCACTTTATGATCTGTTTTGCCAGCAATTATTTATGATTTAGATTTTATACACATGATGAGTCTGAATCATGGCTATCTTGAGTATGAATCACATGTCGCATCTGACAAGCTGTTGGATATTCCAACAGTAATCAGCAGATGACAAAATTCTGTCATCTACAGTCTAAGCCTGGTTTCTGCACTTTCTGGATAGAGGGCTCAGACTAAAGGAACCATTCAGAACCCAATTACTACGTCTACATAGGTGCTGTGGGTGCAGTGGGTGTGAGTTGGTTGAGTGAGATAGAAAGTGGGTTGGTAGCTTGTTTGTGTTATATCAATAATTAACATTAGTAAAGTGCATGTTTGTCTTCTGCCTCATTTCATTTCATTTGATATTGTATATTTAATTATCATTAACCACTTTAATTTAGTAATTAGAACATTAAATATTACCAGAACAGATTTATGCCGGTAAAAAAACTAAACGGTTATCTTTATTTTAATGGGTCAAGTTGAATGCATTAAGAAACCCTTATTTTAAGTTATTACCAAGCATGGCAAGAATACCATCACATCGACACAGGTAATATCACACAAACACACCCACCCACCCCCACACACCGCTACAGTCTGCCAACCTGAGAAGGTGATGTTAAACCCAGCATAGGAGATGGAGAAGTCAGAGATGAAGCGGAGCTGGGCCTTGAAGTTGCCATAGAGGCCGGCGTTGATGTGCGAGGGCATCTCGGAGCCGGTGAGGCGGGCCAGGGGCTGGACGAAGCTGCCATTCTCTGTGATCAGCAGGTAGTCGTGGTGATCCTCCAGGTGGAAGGTGATGAAGGTGAATTGGACGCCTGTCGTGACAAGGCAAAAAGCGTGAGGGCCTCTGACTCAACGATACGGGTCAAGCCACCCACTGGACCGTGATGAAGTTATCTAATTAAACTCAAATGAGAGCTTAATCTGTCACATGGCGAAGTTAGAGAATAAAGAATCAAAAGTGGGGGAGGGGGAAATAAGAGTCTCGATGTGGTTTAATCTCCTTGCGCAAAAAAAGGTTAGGTCAGTAAAAATGAGACTAAGGATTTTATTTTTTATTTAAATTTTTTATGGAGTGAGATTGAGAGAAGTGTATTTCAATTCTGGTGTGATTATTCAGGGAAACATAATGATTTTCCATATTGAATATCTTAGCAGCCATGGGAAATTAAAATTCCGAAGGAACTTTCATTATTCCAAACCCCAAAGCTTGTATAATGATATTTCATAGACATGGGCAGCTTCTACACACCCACACCCACACCCACACCCACACCCACACCCACACACACACACACACACACACACACACACACACACAGCTGAATCTGCATTCACAGCAGTTTGTATCCTCAAACGACCCAAAATCGGACAGCCGACGGAACAACCCAAGTCGGCACTCTCTCCAGCTATCATTCTGTGTTCCCTCGTCGGCAAAATCGGCAAAAGCCGTGACGTTACCTCTCTGTCCTAATGAGATAATCTCAGCTGGCTTTAGGCTAAGAAGATACTCGATATATACAGTGCTGGGGGCAATATTGAGCCATGGTCCGATAATAAGCTAGGCTTTAGAAGTGTTTTACACGTTGCAATTACAGGAGAAATGTGCCGAGTAATTGCTGCTCGATGGCCGTGGGGATTAGCGTTAGAGCAGATAGCACCGCCAGGACCCCAGGAGCTGGATTTAGGGTTCACAGTGGGGTTGGCGCTTCACTTTCCAAGTGCTTACTTTTTTTGCAAGCGATACATCTTTTAATAAACAAGCCTTCTAACACCCATCACATTGAGCTGAGAGAGACAAGAACAACAAAAAAACAAGTTTTCCCCTCCCTTTCTCACTCCCTCCCAAACGTCCACCCTCTTCCTTTCTATCTTCTTTGTTTGGCAGGCTGTGGGATTCGCACATGTTTAATGAAACAGGGTTGTCTTCGGGGGATTGGGGGAACTGTGGCCGAATCCTGACCTCGAAGCTGGGATGAGGTCGGGGAGAGTTTGTGCTGCTGTCACATGGGGGACTGTTTATTTTAATTTTTGCTGCAAGAACAGAAACAGAAAAAGAAACAGAAGTGGAGCAGATGGGATGGGGATGGTTTGCGTTGCTCACCTTTGCCATGGCTGACCTCCACAGTCCATGTGCAGTTCAGGGAGCTGGGGTACATCTCGGGGTACCCTGGGGACAAGATGGTGCCGCCAGGGCCACGCACGTCACCCCCACACAGAGCTGCGGGGGACAAGAGCACAGAGAGAGAGAGAGAGAGAGAGAGAGAGAGAGAGAGAGAGAGAGAAAGAGAGGGAGGGAGAGAGAGAGAGAGAGAGAGAGAGAGAGAGAGAGAGAGAGAGATTGCTTAGTCATGCAAACTTAGGGGGAAACAGTCAAAGCATTCACACAGTATAACTCTGAGAACTCAGGGAATTATGAACAAAGATCTTACTCCTCTGCCTGTGATGTTTCAGACATGTCTGATCCCTAGCAAGTTGAATAAAGCAGTGAATGATGAATCATCCTTAATGACACTATGGCATTGTTAAACTAACATTTGAAGAACGACAGTTTCCCAAAAATGTCATACCAACATCGTACTATATAAGTTCGAACCAAGTTAGTAAGTAGTTCAAACTAACATGGTTAATGATGGAGTGGACCGTGGCCTGACACATCTGCATATTTTAATAAAGGCCAAGATACTGAGACCTCAAAAACAGGACTTTCCCTCCTGAACATGTTCACACTTGAGTCTGTTCATTATGTTTTCATCTATGTTGCATCTATGCTTATCTCTGTGTTTCAAGGCTTTTCTGGGTGGAGTGGGGGGCAGGGGGTGGACACAGAAGGGATGAGTGCCAAGGCCAAGATACTGAGACTTCAGATACCTCAATTTCATTCCCAAATTCCTAGGTCATCCAGCACACTAATTCATTCATATAGTCTTACCTCTTCAAATGGCTGTCTGCATTCAATACACTTTTATAGGCCTTTGTGTATTTACGTTGAACAGGTGTCTGTTTTGGTATTTACAAATAAACACGAGGTTGTTCTGTTGTTCTGTTGTCAGCTCTGGGGCTCCCCAAGCGGTCTCACCTGGGTAGTAATGGGTTTAAATCCAGCCTGAAGTAATTCTGTAGTTAGCATAATTATCATTAAGTCTATGTAAAGAATACTCCGTATTCCTCCTCTGCAATTGGAGACTGTTAATATTATACGCTACATATTATCAACAGAGAAGCAGAGGAGCAGCATGTCGCATTATTGCCTGCAGGTGTGTGACATCACCTCACATGCTTGTCTCTGCAAGTGGGCCTTTTAATCATGTGTTTTTTGCATAAGGCAATTATAAGTTGGGTCGCATGGTGGTTAACAGCGTCAAATATCAACCAGGAATGGGAATACATTTATGATGATTCATTTGGACACCCAAAACTAACAGTTGATGAACCATCAGTGAAGTATGTGGAGCTATGTTTCTTACCACAGGTCGAGAGCTGTACAGTAGTTCAACCTACACAACTTAAAGACCATTTTTTTTAAACGTTTGTGGAACTTTGGTTTTGGGAAACATCTGTGTCACTTAACGATGGTTAGTACTATGTAAGTAACTAATGTAGTTACCTCGATGGTTCAAACTTTGGTTTTAAAAATACCCTTGCATCGCAACTGCATGGTTCCACCTTTTGGGTAACGCACTCGAGTCCGAGACAGTGAATCAGCACATCAATAATTAATTTTATATCACTACTGAGCGGTAAGCACAATAATACAAAAAAAATGTCACATACCAATATCAGAATCCTGCACCAAAAAAAGATCTTAGAGCTTACTCTTTCAATGTCAGTTTTTTTTACTCCCCCCCTCTCTGTCTCACCTACTCAGAGTTTTTGCCGGTTTGTTCTCTACAAACATTAAAGGCAAAGTAAGAAAAAAACAAACAAACAAACAGAACTTGAGAGATTGTTTACCGTTCTGCTATAAACCTCTTCCATTTTTTTGAGGGCACTTTACTTCTGAAATTGCTTCTTTGATCACCGAAGGCTGAAGCAATCTGCCTGCCCTGTCTACACACACACTGCCATTTTCAAAGGTCTAGCTACCTTTTTTCTCTCTCTCCCTCTCTCTTTTCTCTTTCTCTCTTTTCTCCCCTAGCTATGTTTCAACAGTCGTTCCTATGGGGAAAGGCTGTCTCACTGTTCCGAACGACTGCCATCCAAACCCCAAATGCGTACTTTATGTGCTCAACATTTGGGAGGGTGGAGGTGTGGTGCGGTTGGTGTATGGGGGTGCTGCCACAGGATGACAGACCAGGCAGGTAAAAGGTAGCCCTTAGATGTGTAATCTCACAGGCAGATCAGTTCCTATCACCTGAAGCAGCCATCACAGCAAATTGCCTTCCTTGCTCCCCTCATGGGAACAGGCTAATGGCTAACACATTGAATGGCATTGTCTCACTTTGGCTAACTTTCCCAAAGAAAAAAAAAATTATAAAGAAGAGGAGAAAGAAGAGAGTGAGCGGAAATGAGTGTGGTGAAAATGTGGGATGAAAGGAAAAAATACTCTTGACAGATTGTGAGATGAAAAAGATAGCTATGGTGTCCCTTGTGGCAAATCAGTTTTTTTTTTTAAACCTGCAACCTTGTCTAAGACAAAGCCACAAAGAAAAGCAGGACTTTCCCTCCTGAACATGTTCACACATGAGTCTCTTCATCATTTTGTTGCATCTATGCTTTTCTCACTTTTGGTACCTTGTCTAGTATAGGCTTTAGCATGTTCAGTTTGTGTTTGTATGTTTTGGGGTTTTTAAAAAACCTGTTGTAAATAAATGTAGCTATTTTTATGGAAGCCACTGTCTCCTGCGTTGTGTGTTCATGCCTGCAACCCCATTCTACCAGGCTACATCCCAAAGGCTCGGGCCTTTCTCACAGAGCCTGTGTTGAGGATTTTCTGCCACACTTCTCCAATGACGTTAAACGGGACCCTAGAATCGCATCTCCATGGGCATGGCGATGGCACTCACCATCGCAGGTGGGGAGTGGGTGGCTCCACCAGTGGTTTTTCTCGCACACCAGTGGTTCCTCGTGGCTCAGCCGGTAGCCCGGGTCACAGCCGAATGACACCGTTGAGCCGATGGAGAAGTCCTGGCCGTAGCGCAGGCCATTCACAGGGATGCCAGGGTCGAGGCAGGAATAGGTATCCACAGTGACGCCTGAGTAGAAAACAAATATAAAACTAAACAAACAACATCACTAGGCCCTATGTACTCGCCTCAGATAACTACTCCAGCGCAATTTCCCAGCAGGAGCTTCTGCGTGTCAGCTCATCAGTTGGTGTTATTTAACCGTGCCCTCAGTGGCGAAAAAAATGAAGGCTTCAAACAACCCTTATTGCTGGCATAAATTACATACTGCGTTACACTTGTACAGCTCACCCGCTGGGCTTCAGCTAAGATTATGTGTGCTTTATCCACTCGTGTTATGCAGTAATGACACCACCCCGCCCCATCCCATCCCCACCCCACCCCAACACAACCCACCTCCTTCCATCCCCTTCCACTCCCTTGGCCATACTCACTCTCGTAGAGGATCTTGAAGCCGCTGTCGGAGCGGCTGTTGTCAGTGGTGAAGAGCATGTACAGGTGATTAGCGGTGCTGAACAGGAACTGAGGGACCTGGCTGCCGTTAAAGGAGCCAATCAGGGGAGACAGCAGATTGGGGCCGTCGTGCAGCTCCAGGAAATCGTAATTGATCTCCGTCTGAAATCTGAGGCCACATAAAAAAAGCGTGAAATGAAAGGGGTTTTGGAGGGAAGGAAGAGAGTGACAGAAAGAGAGAGAAGTGAGATAAAAAATGAAAAAAGGGAGAGAGCTTTGAATATGGCTGTAGGCGGTAGACGTGCGTGGAACCGCTCATTTCATCATCAAGGCCTCGCAAAAATCCCTTTAACCACAGTCTGCTCTCTGACTAATGGACATAAAAACTCTTTGAAGGCCACCAAAAACACACACACACACACACACACACACACACACACACACAGGGTGCTTCCCACGTGCTAAGGGGAACGCAGAGGGTGGGCAGGTGCACACACAGAGGGTGCTTACTTACTTGTCAAAGGTGATCTTGATGGAGCGGCCCACCTCAGCCTCGATCACCCACTCGCAGCTCAGTGAGTCCTTGTAGTAGCCCGGCCACCCCGGAGACAGGATCACCCCGCTGGGAGCCGAGAAGTGGCCGCCGCATGGGGCTATCAGAAGAGGAGGGATGGAGGGAGAAACAGAGAGAGACAGAGAGAGAGAAAGAGAGAGAGTACTATTATTAGATTTCCCATCCTTTTTTTCCTGTTCCTTCATTTTCCTGTTCCTTTCCTGTCTTAATATCTTTCCTCTTCTTTGCCGCTTTTTTTTGGGGGTAACTGGATTAGACTTTCATTTTTTCCCGCTCTGTCTCGCTGCTTGTCAGCAGCCGCGTTTTATCTTCCGTATGAGACCGGCGTTAGAACACAACCAGGACGTGGCAGAGCCAGAGAATACAGGCAGCATGACTAATGTGAGACGACTGACGGCAAGCACCCCCCTCTCTAGCCACCCCCTGCCCCCCCACACTCCACCCCAACCCCCCCATTCCTTGGCCTCACATCCCCTGGTCTCCACCCCCCTGCCTTCAGGGAGCATGAGCGGCCCCGCAGGTGGGTGTCCGTTCTACTTAGTTTTCCGTCTCTCCGCCGAACAGACTGGGGATAATTGCCTTCACAATTTAATCCCAAATCCTCTGCACTCGCCCTATACCTGTCCTGAGAAAAAGAGGGGGTGGCAGACAGAGAGAAAGAGAAAGACGTGGGAGGGCATGAGGGAGTGGGAGCGAGAGAGAGGGGAAGGAAGGCAGGGATGGATGGATGTATAGATGGATGGAAGACATTATTAATCACCGTCATTACCTTCACATTTGGGAATGGGCCCGCTCCACATGACCTTGCTGTTGGCCAGCTCGCAGGTGATGGTCTCGGCGCCTTGCGTCTTGATGAAACCCTCATCGCAGATCACTGAGATGGAGCTGCCCAGCTGGAAGTTGTCGCCGAAGCGGCGGGCGTTCAGCGGGCTGCCGGGGTCTGGGCACTCGTTGTGGCCAAAGGCTGTGGAGGCATCAGTCCCACAAGCAGTAAGAGTCACTTCTACCCTGGGTCACACCTGCCAATGACCTGACTGACTGATCTCAGGTCAGGAATGTGCAAAATATGACTTGGAGTGTCTGACCAAAGTGTCACTGTGCGACGGTGACCAAATCACGTTTTGGTTCTGGAGACTGGAGATGTGGCGGTTCTAGCGGTTCTACCCTTATAGCAAACACACTCATACACTCGAGAAAAGCTTGTTTGTTGCTCGTTGTGGCCAAAAGCTGTGGAGGGAAGTAGTCCCACAGCAGTGAGATTCCTTATCTTATGCCAATTGCTAATTCTGGATCAATCTAGCCTTGGAGAACCTGCCGATGATCTAACTGACACCTCAGGTTTGGACTGTGCAAAACATCACTCAGAGTGTCTGACTAAAGTTTCACAACTGTTGGACTGTGACCAAATCACTTTGTTTATTTTTGTTCTGGAGACTGTAGATGTGGCGGTTCTTCCCCTATAGAGAACACACTCATACACTCGAGAAAAGCTTTGAGCAGCCAAATTATGCGTGTTAGATCAAGCTTGCAATTACCCTCAGCAGGAGGGGACATCCCACCCATCTCCTGGGGAGCGGGGGGGGGGGGGGGGGGGGGGGGGGGGGCACACCTGCAGCACAGTGTGCAAACACACACTTCATCATCGGTCGACAGCTCGAAATACAACACCCAGACCGATCAGTGCTGGCTACGATTAATTAACAGTTGCCCGAAGTCCAGCTGCACTCTTAGTAAACTTAGTGATGACCTGCTGCTAGGTTGAACACATAGCGGGAGGCGGTTGGGGCTGGGGTGGGGGTGTTTTTTTTTGTTGTGTGGCCGTAACATAAAAACACACTTTTTTTAATTAGCCAGGGGGTGTTTGTGAAGCTACTTAGTGTTACTACTATCCCTCCCAGCTGTTTTGTGAGGACTTTTTCTGAAGTATGTGAGAAAACCAGAAACAGATGGTTTCGAGAAGAAGTTTGTGAGATGGGGAGGGGGGTGTGTGCATTTGTGTGTGTGTGTGTGTGTGTGTGTGTGTGTGCGTGTGTGTGTATGCGTTTTTGTGTGTGTATGTGTGTGTTTGTGTGTTTATTGAGGGAGTTGGGTAGTGGCGTTCAGGACCCTCGATTTGAGGTAAACAGCAGGCAGCCCCTCAGCCACTGATGGATGCTTTGTGACAGCAAGAGCCTGCAAGTAGGACATGGCGCTTGTCAGAGCGCATACACGTTTAACAGCACTCAATCACAGCGACCCTGACAGCTCTTTAAAGACAGCATGGAGTTCGGGTGTCGCTCCATAAAAAAAAAAAAAAAAAAGGGCAAGGCTGGCAGGGTTCGTAATGACTGGTGCCTAATGCAAACTAGACTAGTGGCCTGTTTTTTTCCCCTCTAGGTCTGAAGACTTGATGGATCATCATGACATTTCACGTCTTCGTATTTGGTATTTTTTTGTACATTAAAAAGTAATTTTCAAGTCTACAAATGATGCATAGTATCAGGTCTATGTTTGTGTTTGTGTGCATATGTGTGGCCATCTGTGCAAATGATACATTATAAGGCACACCACACAGTAGGAACACCTTTAAACAATGTATAAGCACACGTACAGAAAAATCGAATTGTGGCTGAACAGTAATAACAGTCAACCCGGATGCCCGCTGGGCGTTGTTAGATGACACTTACTGGTGTATGTGATGTTGAACCCTCTGCCGGACATCGAGTGGTCGGCCTGGAACTCCAGCCTGAGGATGTTGGTGTTGCTGGTGAGGTGCGAAGACACCTCAGCTCCCGAGAAGCGCCCGAGGATGGGGGAGTCCAGGAACTCGCCGTCCTTCACTGTCAGGAAATCGTAGGGCGCCTCCAGGTCAAAGTCATTGAAGGCTAGGTGGATACGGCTGCCCGGCTCGGACAGGACCAGCCAGACGCAGTTGAGGTTCTTGCCGTAGCCTTCCGGGTAATCCGGGGACAGCACTGTCCCCGTTGGGGCAGTAAAGTTTGACAGGCAAGGAACTGGCAGGGGGGAAAAACAGCACATGTAGAGAGATAGAATGGTGTATGTGTGTGTGTGTGTGTGTGTGTGTGTGTGTGTGTGAGAGAGACAAAAAGAGAGATAGTGTGTGTGTATGTTTATGTGTGTGTGTGTATGTGAGTATAGGTATGTGTGTTAGGGTGTGTTCGTTTGTGTGAGAGAGTGTGTTTGTGTATGTTTATGTGCATGTGTATATGAGTGAGTGTGTGTGTGAGAGAGAATGAGAGAGAGAGATAGAGGGAGCAAAGGTAAAGGGAAGACATATATCAGTGCGACACCAGGAATGGACTAAACTAACAGCGCTCGAGTGGGAGACTAGTTATAAGTCACACTGCCTTGCCACCAGCTCTCATCAAACACCATCAACCCACTCACCAGACATGCTAATTGCTTCAACGCATAAACGGCAGCATAAATAAAAATCCACGGCCGTAATGAGTGTGTAAATGTGTGTGTGAATGTGTGTGCATTTTCTGTGATAGATGCATGTGTGACCGGATTTAATCATGCATGGGTTTTTAAAACATGCCGCAGAGCCCAAAGTCTCCGCCACACTCTACAAGCAATTAGATCCTCCACACTCGATGAAATATTCATGCACACATATGCCAAAGACACCTACATCTAATAATAGGGGGCTGTGCTGTATCTATTAAAATAAAACAGTGGGGAAGGGAGCTTGTCTAGGTGTGTATGTTAGAGCAAGACAAAAAAAGACGTGGTTATAAGTGTCTACAAATTGAAAACATTAGATCACAAGTAAAAGATCTCAGTATTCGAGGGATTTAAATAGCATTTTGTTGAACTTTCATTTACTAGAAAATTATCTTGCACTGCTTTATAAATCAGTCTTTCCGCCTTCCTTTTTGGAAAGCTTTGATTTCGGAGAGAGGGTAATTAGCCGGAGTAATTTAAAAGCAATTCTACATCGTATATGACTGCAGCACAGTACTGCCGCAGAAAAGGTGATTGCATTGGGTGACATTTTCTAGCCGTTGCAATGACAAATACATTTATAATGCTCACGCCTCAGGGAGAAAATAAATAAAGAAGCATTACTACATTGCTATATAGCATGTAAAACATTACATAAGAAACATAGTTTGAATGGCGACAAATGTGTCTGTGAGTAGAATTAAATAAGACTCCATCTTGGGACATGGTGGAACATAAATTACATTTTGGGAGAAAGAATGACATATATATATTTTTTTTTTGCTATGTGAACTAGCAAAATAAACAGGTTTTAATGGGGGGAATTAACCACAGATAAAGGATGGACAGATTTCACTTATACCGCACATTTCCCACCACCCAAAGATAACCTGTGGATTTTCATTAACACGAAAGAACTGGACGATAGATTAGGTGCCACAGCAACTTACAGATGCACATGGGGACGTTGGCAGACCATTGGTTGTTGTCCTGGCAGGAGATGGTCCTCTCACCAATCAGCTCGAAGCCAAACTGGCACTCGAAGCGTAGCACATTACCGTTGAGGAAGCCGTCGCCCTCACTGATGCCATACAGAGGCGTCCCCGGGTCTCCACAGCTCTCCTTGTCGATTTCTGTGGAGGACACAGCCTTATCAGAGAACCATTCTGATATGTCCTCAAATAACTCCAAGCGTGGCTCAGTATGTAGGCCAAGGAGAGAGAGATAATAAATAAAGAGAATAATAAATTAGAGCCAAAAAAAATCTAAAAATCTAACATACGAACTTGCAAATGTAACAGAATCTAGAATTCTCTTTCTTGCTTGCAAACATCTTACGGAGGCAAACACTGAAAGAATATGTTGACACAACCAATGGACCATCATCCTTCATACTTCATGTTGACACTCTCCACAGTGGAAATCGGAAGAGGTGAAGGCAGAAGCCTCTGTTGGGCCGGCATAGGAGCTTGGCTTGGGTTGGTTCTCCTGTCCCTACTCTTGTCCTCTCACACATAACTCCCTGAGGCACACACACACACACACACACACACACACACACACACACACACACACACACACACACACACACACAGACAGAATCCTGGAGGAGCCCTGAGTGGGGTCATCCTGCCCCAGCAGCGCTGGATTCCCGCCTCGCATGGTTGGAGCGGACCGGGGGCAGGCTGGAGAAGACTCCATTGCCGGCCATACATCTTCCAGCGACACGGAAGCAGCCAGTCGGAGCTGAACTCTGATCCCTGTGAGACGAGGCCGGTGGAAGCACAGGACAGGAGCGAGGAGGTGGGGGTGGGGGGGGGGACAAGAAAAACTCCACTAAATTATATTTAGAGCAGGATCAATGTAGGCGCACGCTGGGCGGGAACTCGGTCGCAGGTGTAATGGAAGCCGTTTGCAGAAGCGTGATATATTGCATTAATTTCAGACATGACACTCTCTTTATGGGTGCCCACAGCAAGGCACCTAGCCGCTCAATCCGAAGTGTGTGTGTGTGTGTGTGTCTGTGTGTGTGTGTGTAGGGGAGGGGGTAGGATATGTTTACAGCTTTGTGTTTTACGGCTTCAAGGGAATGGAAAAAAAGAGAGAACCAACTGCTTTAGAGAACGATCGGCATCTGAATAATGTCGGACAATAGTGCATTAAAAAGTGTAGGTTTGTGGAGCGCTAGCCCATGGGGAGTTGGGCAAAGCAGGGCGGCTGTGACTGCCAAAACAATTCAGTCATGCATGCATTGGCTCACCTCATGTCGAAATAGCTATTGTGTAGGCTGGCATAGCTTCCACTACAGCGGAAGCAGACGCTGCCACAATGGAGAGATTACGGGGCCTAGGATGACGTGTTTTTTTTCTTTATCGAATGGTGGCATGTCTACACAGCTTTGGTGCACAACAACAGAAAAGACATCCATAGGAGATCGGATCTATAAATGGTCTCTAAACCGGCGGTAATCACTGAGCAGGCAAATGCGAACTAGGTCAGACTTGTGTGTGTGTGTGTGTGTGTGTGTGTGTGTGTGTGTGTGTTTGTGTATGTGTGTGTGTGTGTGTGCCTGCGTGCGTATGCACGTGTGTGCGTGCGTATGTACGTGTGTGTGTGATGTTATGGAACCATCTCTGATGTTGAACAATGTGCTTCCGAAAAAGGGGCCTCATTAAAACCAACTCAACTTCTCATAATGATACACAACCAATCAGATTAAACAGTTAGCAAAGGTCTGAAGCAGCCCCCAAAAAAGCCAAGAAAAAGCAGCAACTTTTTTTCTGAAAGACAATGACTTCAGATAACTCATTGTGGACGTCATCTGGTTTGGGTCCTTCCATCTTTTCATGAAGCATTTGGTTCTTAAAAAGAAGCACTCAGATGTCTTTGCACACCACGTTGCGCATGGTGACTCAGTTGCACAAAGCAGAGAAGCGAACACACACAAAGGGCATGCACACGGACGAGAGTGTGCCCTTTCAAACACATCCTCTACTAATTGTATCGCCATGCTGCATGGCAAAGACCACAGGCACTATTTCCACATAGAATAGCAATCAAGACAAGATAAGTAGATACTGCACCACTACTGATATGAAGCCGACGAGTAATATTTTGCTTATGGAGGGAAAACTGAAATTGCCTTTCCACGTGCGCGACTTGAATGGGGAGGAACACTGGCAACTCATTAATGACCCTTGAGGCTTGCCGTATCTGTCATCTTGGTTCATAAAATGCATATTAAGTTTGCGACCTCATCAGGGATCTACATATCCCACTAATGGTCTCGGGAGGTACTAAAGCCGTCAAGGCCTCAGGTTGCTGGAGCCTCCACGGCGAGGTGGCACGAGTGAGTTACGGCATTCTCATTGCATGTGGACGTGCAATAGAGGGTTGACTTGCCTGCCGCTTCAACTACATCGTGAATCAAAAACAGCCTAAGCTTGCTGTAGGGTGAGATCATGTTATAAACAGGAACATTCTTAAGATGGAACTACGACAGTAAACAAAAGTGCTTTATATACAAAAGACGAAAGCTTGCAAAATATTCAAGAAAACATTGTGTGCAATAGAACATAGTGGAAAACAGTTCATGAATTTCACGGTCATATTACAGGCCAACCTAGTATGTCATAACATTGTAGGTATCATAACTTACATATTAACAACACTGCCTTGAGTTATTTCCCCATGAAACATCACATCATTAAAGGTAAGACCTATACAGTTTGTTGGCTTATGTTATAACTGAAAGCAAACATACACAACATAAAAAATAAGGATTATTTTACAAAGTATCAAAATAAGAGAAGGTAAGATACTTTGCAGTCACCATGTATCTACTCATCAAGGTCTTTCCAGATAAAATCAACCAAATAGAACTTTTCTAGTGGCTCTTCCACCTCAGATCTCACACCCATATTTCCAAGCATTGTGACCTGACCAGAACTGGTGAGAAAAAACGACCTTCAGCGAGAATTGTCAAATAAACCATGCCATTATGTCACGCCAATGTAAAAGCAAGTCCCTGGTGTAAATCGCTGACAGGAGATGAATTGGCGGGACTGAAAGGACAAAAAGATATCGCTGTAAACGCTTGATAATGGGAACCTAGAGTCTGACCACAAAACCAGACTCATCTTTCATGTTCAAATGACTGAAAGATTAGCTCGTATTGAACTTTTGAAATATGGCGACTGTATGATACCTGTAGTAATTAAACCACTTTTATCGTGATTTATATGTGGTGTGAGTGGGCGAATAGCAATTTTTAAATAATTTTCTTTCTGAGATTTTACCCCTTAACCACCATGCAAACGTCTACGCACAGATGAACAGAGTTATCTTGCACACACACACTCACCGCAGGGGCAACTATTTTAGCATAAAACCATTATGTTCACAAACATCACGTTCCATCCTACTGAATATTGCATATAATGCCATGTATGTAATCTATAGTGCGCTGCACACAGAATGTATATGAGGGTGCTTCTTTCAAATAACTCTGCTAAGATGAATAGTCAGCAGTGTGTGAGGCACAAAAAGGACGCTCAGTTTAGTAATTTGTTCTCTGCAGATATCTTTAGTAAACTTTTCAGGTGTGACACCTCACTTACTAAGTGTGTCTCTGCACACACACACACACACACACACACACACTCATAGACTCACACACACTCACACACACTCATACACACACACTCACACACACACTCAGCGACTGATTTTGCAGACTGATTTATATTCACAATAGCCTCCTGTTTTGTCTCTGGTGTGCGCTTCTACCATGAAACTCAGTAATATCATCTTTAGCCTGCAGCCACCCAATTGATTCATTTCTCAAGGATTCTTCAGCCGCAATACAAAGCACAGCAGCTGCAGTCTGCTCAAGAGCTGAAACCACCTATTAGGCCATACCAACCAACCAGTCAGAGAGAAAAACAAATTCGCCCCTCCACAAGTGTGTGTGTATATCTGTGTATTTCTGTGTGTGTTTGAGGGTTCACTGTGTTCATTTGCCTCTCAGTGTGTGTGCATCTGCGTGTCTCTGCATCTATTTGTCTCTGAGCTTTCTTGTTCGTGTGTATGTGTACACGTGTGATTATGTGTGAGTGTGTGTTTGTGTGTGTGTGTACATGTGTGATTGTGTGTGTGTGTCTGTGTGTACATGTGTTATTATGTGTGTGTGTGTGTGTGTGTGTGTGTGTGTGTGTGTGTGCGTGTGTGCGGGTGTGTGTGTGTGTGTGTGTGTGTGTATGTTCATGTGTGATTATGTGTGTGTGTGTGTGTGTGTGTGTGTGTGTACATAAATGTAACTATATGTGTTCCTGTGTTTCTCAATGTATCTGCATCTCCATATCCCTGCATTTGCTTATTCATCACGCGTGTGTGTATGTGTGTGTGTGTGTGTGTGTGTGTGTGTGTGTGTGTGTGTGTGTGTGTGTGTGTGTGTGTGTGTCTGTATCTGCATATATGTACCTCAGTATCTAATTTACTAAAGTGCCTTAGTGAGATCATCTCTGTTGCACTGTGTTTGGAAAGATTCATGATATATTGAGGATGTATACTTTAAGATTATATTGCAGCAGATTGTATTAAATATGTAACAATCAAGTTGAAACTTTGAAAACAGATTACAATACTGAAGCATGTAGATAAAACATGGCCATCAGTCTACCCCAGCATCTTCATACATACCCAGTCAGGCAGTCAGTGTCTCTTTGTTCAAATAACAGAAACCGCTTATATCCATTTTGTATTTTGTGGTACACAGTGCTGTCTTCTCCCATACCGCCTGGGATCAGGGATTCATGGTGTAATGCAGCCATTTGTGAGAAAAACAAAGTTTATAGACTTTTAAACCGGTAGTTCAGTGGTATGTTGTTTTTTACTGCACTTCTAAAAATGAGAAACTCTAAGAGAGTGTCCTCTGAGAATGCCAAAGTAGTTCTCGATTTCAGCCAGCGTTGTCTTAAGACTACCTGCTTTACACACCAGAGAAAATTAGTCTAAACTACTGGCCTTGAATGCCATGCTAAAAAAGCACAGGGCTTGCTTTTATCAATGTAGTGGTTCAAGAGTGGGGAATAAAGTTGACTCATTAGAGTAAAACACTTCAGGGATAGCAGAGGGACGAAGCCGCAAACACACGTCATAAGAGATGGAACTTTTCTTTCTCCTCAGTGGCAAATGACAAATATAGTCTGCATGTAATCACAGGAAGGTGTGAGTGGACTGTGGGAAAAATATGTTTACATTTTCTCGAGTGCCGTTGCAGCTAGCGTAAACACACACACAAAAAAATGATGTGTGACTAACCGGTTTGTCAGCAGTAAAATGCGGGGCTGAGGAAAGCTCGTGTTATTTCCTCCTCACCAGAGCACCAGCTTAAGTAAATGGATGTTTAAACGGCAAAAATGTTTCTCAAATGACTGTTGATGAGGCTCCTGCAATGTATTTACAGTTATGGATGGTAATGGCTGTCTTCGTGGGGGGAGATCTAATTCAAATCGCAAGTCTCAACTCTCCCCCACCCCCCATGTTTCCAAGAGATATTATAGTAGTCTTATTTATTCCTTATTTTGCAGGGTTTGCACTCAAAAGAATTTGCTCATTCAGTGCACCCCCCTCCGTCCTCCCCCCGTTTCTCACACATACTCTATCCCCCTTTTCTCTCCCTCTCTTGATTTGTAAGTCACTTGCCTTCATCAGAGTGGATGGCATGCTGTTTATCACTCAGACACTAATTTATTACAAAACCTTGGGCAGGGAGAAGATAATCAGAGATATGGCCGCCACAGATTTTGTAGCTTGTAGTGAGTGGATGGGACTCATGTTTGAAAAAGGACAGCCTGCAATTCCTTAAGCCACATTTGGAGAAGAAAAGAGAGAGAGAGAGAAGAAGTAGAGAGACAAGAAGAGGGAGAGGGAGAGAGAAAGAGGGAGAGGGAGAGGGAGAGAGAGAGAGAGGGGGGAGCTGTTAAGAAGGGTCTGCCCATCTCACTGCTGCTGGTGTTTCTCTGCTAAAGACAGGACTGATGTGTTTGTAGGCCGGGACATTTCCCCTCACATTATCCTGAGGTCAATGATGACCTCGATGGAAGTGGGTAAACTAGCATGTGTGTGTGTGTGTGGGTCTATGTGGGTTCAAGGGGGGGATGGGAGGTGGGGGTTGGGTGTTGGAAGTTTAATGACCGAGTCTTGCCTTCATTCATTTGTTCACTCACTGCGAATGAAGGAGGGAATGAATCAGCTATTTGACAAGTTGGTTCAATTGCCCCTAGGTCCGCTGCCTTTCTGATTGTTTGGCTGCCGATTTCTCATCTCGCACGCTGTCTCTCTCAAGGCCTCTAGGGCTTCAAAAACTCATTCCCTACTTTTCCACACGAGGTGCTGTAGTCTTGTGTGTGTGTGTGTGTGTGTGTGTGTGTGTGTGTGTGTGTGGCTCGCCAGAGTGTACTTCCGGTATGGCCACAGCGGTGCATTCCCTTCAGACGTCTGTACCTTTGTAGTTGATCTTGAAGCCGATGGATCCCACGCTCTCGTCCGACTGGAGGTGCAGCCACATCTGGTGGGTCATGCTGACGATGAGGTCGGGAACGAAGCTGCCTGACAGACTGCAAGAACGGAAGTGATCAGGGACACCCTGCCTCAAACCCTAACCTATATATGGCAAGCCTCAAGGGTCATATTCATCCATTTACTGCCCTTGGTTCTCTTGATACTACTGCCCTTGGTACCAGTGGGGTGGCTGTGATGCATCATTTGGAAATAATAATAATAATAATAAAGCTTTATTTGTATAGCACCTTTCATACAAAAAATGCAGCTCAAAGTGCTTTACATAGAGACACAATCAGGAGCATTCACAAAATAAAAGAATCCAACACAAGCAGTAACATATCACACATTTCAAATATGTAAAGATTTAAAACATCTAAAACAATCAGGGGCACATCACACAATAAAAGATATAAAAGATAAAAATAATAAAAGAGAAAAAATATATAAGAGGTATAAAATAATTTTAAAAGATTAAAAGGAAAAAAAACAGAGATTAAAAGAAATTAAAAAGATTTTCGTTTTTTTTTATAAATAAAAAATAAATATAAAAGGATTTAAAAGATAAACACAATCAGGTCTTGCTAAATGCTCTAATATATACAAATGTTTTCAGGTGTTTTTTAAAGATACTAACTGAGCTTGCCTGCTTCACTAAATTCTGCTAAAGGAATCCATGCGATACTACATATGTTTCTAAATGCTTGTTACTATCGTTCAAGCAGAAAAGACATTTAATGTCCTTAGTATTTGCCAAATGGGTGGTTGTGATGCCTAATTTAGTTGACACTTTAGAATATAAACTGTTAAATGTGTGAACTGTTAAATAGAACAAATGCACAAACTTAGTTTAAACAGTGTCATATTTAACCACCATAACAATATATATATATTTTTCCCACATGACATTACGTGTCAGCATAAATCCCTTGTTGATGTCAGGTGGTGCAGGTGTGTGCAGACAAACATGCGGGCACTCACACTTGAAGCACGGTGGCTGGGTCACCGACTTCCCCTCCATCACCGATGGTTAGCGTGTCGTAGGCAATCTCCATGTCAAACTCTTCAAAGTTAATCTGTATTACCTGTCGCAAGAAATGAGGCATTCAAATGACCTGAATTAGGTTTTATGGCCCTTGCATAATTGATTCCAGACAGCTGACCAAGATCTGGGGCAGGGACCACCTCAACACAGCTGTGCATTGCAGAAAATGGCAAGGACAAAAAGTAGATAGCAACAAACCGATTCTACTAGATACGAACAAATCTTTGATTATTTTTCTTTCAGTTTGTTTTTCATTCATTCTGGCAATATATAAGAGATTCCGGAGGTGTTGCTGTTCTGTAAGATAATAATGGCTGTCAGAAAGGTATATTAATACTGCAACAACACTTTACGGAAGTGTAATAACGGCACAAGGGCAGATGGCAGATTGTGTCTAGAATATCCATCACTGTGGTACTCAAACAGCTTGTAAGGTAGGTTTGCTTTAAGGGAGCTATACATGTTCGTCAGACTCTTCTTTATGTGGCGCTCGTTACTCTTGATGTTACAATCAAAATAACAACAGTAATTGGACAGCGGGCGGCGTGCCGTTTACAATGAAAGGCGGTCTCGCAGTAATTAAATGGCGGGGAAGACATTTTCTTGGTTCTCCGCTTTGTCCCTTAGGATACCAGCATGTCTTATATGATTTTTCCTCTCTGTCTCCATGTTGCAAACCCCGAGGGGGTTCCACTCCATATGGTTAAACCGGGGGGAAAATATCTTTCTTCTGCCTAATTACTCTAATTACACACTGTGCAGTCAATACAGTACATTAATACAAATCTAGTTAATTTGGAAGACGGCATAATAATAGAGGAGCTTTTGTCCATGCCAAGGCTATGGTAAGCATTGTGTGGCAAAGGGGCTGAGGCCGATGAACTCCCTGTCCTTATTAACCCATTAAAGACCATGGGGAGATAATTAGTTGCCATGGCGACAGGCTCTGCTAAGGGCCGGGCTTGGGTGGCTCTAGTTATGTGAGCTGCTTCGGAAGATGATTGATGCTCCAACAACAACAACACTCTCGATCGCTCTGCCCAGGCAACAGAGAGCTCCGTTTAGACAAACCGATATCGTGAAGTGGAAGTGGGGAGGAAAACACAACAACGCTCAACTCTTCCCCCTTGCTGTGGCGGGGGGGAAGTACAGCGTTCACCTGTGTGTGTGGGTGCATGGCCGCCGCACCAGCACTGCACAGCACTGCACAGCACTGCACAGCACTGCACAGCACTGCACAGCACTACACAGCACTGCACCGCACTGCACAGCACTGCACAGCACTGCACTGGCTACCGAGTGAGACTTACTGTGGTGCGATGATTAAGGCAATGGAGCACAATATCGAATGGCAAAGTAATGAGCCAATATAACAGAATTATTACCCCTGCAATGAAAAGGCGAAATCTTGTGAGGAATGACATGGGCGAGCGAACAAGGCCCACTCTTTCTTTCTTCCCCTCTCTTTATTTATCTCTCTCTTTCTTTCTTCCTCTCTCTAACAGACAGATCTATTTCATGCGAATGGGCAGGCAGACCTTACTGAATAGGTCTTTATGTAAAAATCCTGTGGTTCGGCTGCAGCAAAAAAACAGCCCCCTTTATGTAGTCCTTCATCAACATAACAGGGCATTGCAACACCAACACAGTCTCAGCAGGTGGGACATAGAGATTGGGTTAGGGAACCAATGCCATGTGTTTGCAGTAAAAAAGGCAGCCATACCAAATGTATTCTCATAGTCCTCTCAAAGGGGTCGAAAACAGGTGGCCCTGCATGTTAGCTACGTGCAATCTCACCAGCACACATCATTATTTGTCACAATAATGCCCATGCCACTCCATGCTGGACGAGTGCGTTTGTGGAGGCTTGGGAGGGAGAGGCAGGAGAGGGACCCTCTCCAGACACGACACCCACACCTGGGGAGGGGCCTGAGAGGGGCTGAAGGGTCCTCCAGAGGGGCCACCAGGGAGCCAGGTGCCTGATGAAGCAGGACAGTACGTGTGTGTGTGTGTGTGTGTGTCTGTCTGTGTGTGTGTGTGTGTGTGTGTGTGTGTGTGTGTGTGTGTGTGTGTGTGTGTGTGTGTGTGTGTGTGTGTGTGTGTGTGTGTGTGTGTGTGTGTGTGTGTGTGTGTGTGTGTGTGTGTGTGTGCGCGTGTATGTGTGTGTGATCCCTGCCCCCCCCCCCCCCCCCCCCACCCCCCAGTGTAATCAGATCCAGGTGCTTTCCCTGGCTGTTCTTCTATGTCTATTTGCCCCCTGAGATTAGGGCTTGCTGACACCACCAGGCCTCTGGTCCTCTCGTCAGCCTCTTTCCACCAGGCAGGAGTCAAGCACAGTCCTCAAGTGCAGAATCCCATCGGTGATAGCAGCAGTGGCCCTAGAAATGACTGCAATTTCAAAATAAGCTCTGACCCTTTTCTTTGGAGAAAATGGCTTACAAGATAAATGTAAATTAATGATCATTATTTTTATTTGTGTCATAAACAGTACTATCCATCATTCCAAAATGCTGAAATGCGAGAATTAAAGATGATGTTCTGTCTCTTGTTACTCAGGCTTCAACTGCTGCTTATATACCCTAATTAAGGATGTGCTTGGGTAGATTTACTTCAGCCGCGCAGCTATTCGTCAGTTTGTCAAAACATGTCTGTCAAATTATAGTCTTATCATTTAGAAGCGTCCTCCCCAAACATATCAGTCAATGTGGAGATTCAGAGTTCCATTCAGAGTGAGAGAGTAAACTGCTAAACGCTTTCAAACAGTTTGCCTCAAACATTCTCCACAGGGTCTCTCGAGGCATGGAAAAACTGGCGAAATAGAATGATTTTCTTCGATAATCAACAATCCAGAGTTTTATATAGCATCGGGTGGAAAAATACTTTTTGTTCTTCGAAATCGTTTCGGCTTTGATCGGGCAGTTGTTTCAGAATATTCTATGCAATCCCCAATCTGGTTTCACCAGAGGGATTGCCAGTCTGTTGTGTGTGGGGCAAGAAAGATTCAATATTCAAATTTCTTTGTTCACTTCAAAACAGTCAAACGCATCTGCTTGTGAGTTAACACCCTGGGACGTCATTAGATTAGTAGCTTCTAAATTGAATAAACAAGAAAGCAAAAGAAAATCAGTCCTCCCTCAAGCACGATCATCGGTCGACTTTGATCTGTAATAAGTAAACAGTGAGCTGCTCTATACTGCGACGTACGGCTTATCAGAACACGGTGATCGCGAACAAAACCCCACTGAGCAGGTGAATGTAATCACACAACATAGGAGACAATCATGTTGAGTATAATGCACAAGGCAAGGCAATCCTGTTGCACTATCAATCAGATAAGCGGATTACCAGGGGCACTTATAATTAACTGTTCCAACATGCACCCACATACCAGTACTATCTCATCCTGTGTACAATTCACTCAGTCAGTGTCAAGATGACACTGAAGAGAAAACAAGACTATTGCTATCTGACCCAGGACAAATTTTAAACTGGAGAATGACACTGCCACGATGCATTGTCACAGTGTCCCCCAGTGCACAGACAGTGTGATTAAGCGCTGGTTTTTGGCATCAACTCTGACTACTGACTGTGCAGAAAACAAGAGGCACTGAACTGACCATGTCGAAAAAAATTAAAGGAGCACTACAGTTAAAATTTTAGCGCGTAACAACGAGTTTGTGGCAATCTAGCTAAGATGCACATAACTATTCACACCAAGGGGCATCTCGCAAACATCACACTTACTTAAATTAATTTTGTAGACGCTGGGAGTCAGTGCCCTTTGTTTGGTATAGATAGCTACCAGTTGAGTCAAGGATATTAACAGGCTAGTCTCAGTCTCAAACAATCCATGAAAATGGATGAACACCTCTCAGTTTGAGCTTGAAATGGGCTCCAAAAAGAAGCAGAGGAGATTCATTACTCTAATCCTCAAGTCAGACATGTGTCCCTTTGATGTGGCTACGAAATGTGAAATTACATATAAAACATTACTGCGTCTGTATTTCAGCAGTCTCAACTAAACCACCAATTATGCTGCCGGTGCAGCATTTTCAAAACAACAATTCCACTTGAAATATGCCACAGTTATCTAAACTAAAAGCATGCTGTTGTGTTTAGTTTTTTTCTCCAAATCTGACCTTAGCTGTTTCACCAGAGGTTAATAATCCAAAGAGAGATAGGCCACTGAAGCTGAGGGCATTAGGGTTTCTGCATGAGAAGGCTTTTCTGTGTCTGTACAGGACTCATCATGCCACTGCAATAAACACCCACACAGGAACCCACAGAAGAAATGGATAATGGACAAAAGGTTGAGTGCATTGGGGTGGGGAAGAATTCTGGCAGGTAATTAGACGGGTGAACATCTTAAAGCTTGTCCTTGGCATGGTAACATCGGGATGTTCATCTGCCGTGTTGTTACGTTTGAGAATGAGATATACGGCTATTTATTTATTTATTTATTTGTTTACTTATTTATTTCCCACAACATTCTTGTTGCTTCTGTGGGACCCATTCATGAAAAACAGCAAAATTGAAATGCTTGCGTGTCCGTCTGTAAAATCACCATCTATAATGCATCTCTGTTAATGACGTCACACTTTGTCAGGCGAGAGTGGCAGAGGCGGTGGACTAATGTTTGGAAATTGAATTAAGCCTTGACACGCCGCAGTTCCCTCTCACCAAGGTTAAAACAGGAGCGCAATATAAATAAATTGGTGCTCTAAAAATCGTGTCTGCCAAAAATAAATGAAGCAATAATGTTCTGTAGAGTAAGCTGCCATTAGCCATTTTTCACTTCAAGGAGGGCATAGTGATCGGGCAATTTGAAGAGGCTACATTTTAACAAAATCATTTCGGGTCTCCTCAAGTGCCCCTTTTACCGAGGGGAGAAATTAACTCTTGCTACGCACACCCTCTGGCATTCCTTGACTGTATAAAATGGAGGGGTTCTCGCTCTGAAACAGTCTTTTAAGACTACCCAAAGACACACCATTTAAGAGCATTTAAAGTGAGTTGACTGTCCATAGACATCAGATGGCAAACTACAGTGTATGTGCTGGGACACAGCATATCTACAAATGGAATCTCCAGGGTCGAGCTCTCTCTTTTTCTCCCAAAAGGTTGCTTTCATCTCTTTCATCTCAAAAGGTTTTTCTTTTGTCCTGTTGTATTCACTACTGATAGCACAAACGGTACATAAGTTAGATGGTGTCATTGAGTCACAGTGCAACCGGGTTTGAAAACTAAAGTACAATTTTATGAAATGTTACATGCATTTAGTTATTAAGGTTCGCCATTAGACACAGCGGGTACCTTGTGGAGAATAATAAGAGATATAAAGCCATTTTGTATTGCAGTAACATGTCTAGCTGGGGATCTCAAGGGCTGAAGATCACTTCACATTTCAGCGTATGCTGCTTCTGTGTTTTTGTCTAAACTTTGATGTCCTAGCACATTTTGTGTGGAGGGCTGAATAAGTGCTCTAGTAGCATTTGTCAAAAAAAAATATTTTGGTTCTGAAGGGGACATCAAAACAAGTTTTGACTTATTGCAGGGAAGAAAACAAAAACCTTCCCAACTCCAAGGCTTCAGGACAAATAGAGAAGTAGGACTCTCTTGGAGGAGCATCAGAAGTTCCAAATTGGTCAAATGCCAGTTCCACAGCCTCTCCCTTCAAAACAACAAACGTCAACAACCACAAAGATAGTGAAAAATAGATTTTGAAAAAAACAAAAAAAAAAACACCATGACCCACAAGGCTTTCATGCTACTCCTCATCTATCACCAAATGGGAATATGTCCAGACAATTTCATAACGGTTTTCTGAACATTTAGATGTTTCAGCCAGAGAACTGGAGAAAAAACAAGAGAGCACAAGCCTGGAAGGCCTTCTACGAGGTCCTCAGATTTGATTTGCGTGAGGGACAGGCAAAGGGGGAGGGGGGATGAGAGGTTTAATCAACCTTTCTGGGTGGCTACATAGTGGTGCTCTTCAGAGGCCGAGTGGCACTGCACAAAACTGACAGTGGGCCACTACCTGTGGAGGTGGCCTCCAGAAACCATGTCGCAAGTCGGGGTATAAAACTTCTTTATGGATAGCGGTGCAGACAGGTGCAGAGAAGGTCAATGGAAGACACTGACTGGGGGAAGAAATTGGTTTGTTGTCCTAATTTATTGCACCGCGAAGCGAGTGGGTGGACAAGTAGGAGCGCCGTCACTGTAGCCACGCAAACTCGGAGGCGAGTCCTTGGATTTGTGAGATGGGGCGGAGTCAATAGACTCCTTTCTTTCTTTCTTTCTTTCTCTCTCTCTCTCTCTCGCTCGCTCCCTCAGTTCCTCCCCCTCTCCTTTCTCTTGCTTAGATGGTAATTCTGAAATATATAAGCAGTTTCAATGGCTCGAATTAACCCAAAATCAATGAACTTCATTGCTTAGCAGATGGAGACCCAGACGGAAATGTCCCTGTCTGGACTTCCATTACAGAAATGACAGCGAGCCACATCGGTCTGGTTGGCATAGGCCACTCTCCAGGTTGTTTAGGTGCCTTTTCCTTTATTCTTATGTATGCTCTTCTCCTCCCTGCAGCTCTCCTTTCACTGTTTCTTTCCTGTTTTCCCCTCTGCCACAGCCTGTTAACTTGCTACAGCGGCACACATACGTGGAACATGCTCAGGCATGCGACAGGGCTACATGCGCTTTTATCGCCTCTGTTTTTACAGTGAGCGTATAATAGGCAGTGTGGTTGAGCTGAAGTGCAGCAATAAAGGCAGGAACAACCACAAATAAAAAAGACACAGCCTACCTATATAACTACTCTAACTAACAAACCCCCCGCCAGACGATAAAAGTTCACGGCCATGCGGGGTGAAAGGCCTTGAGGCCTGTGTGCTGATGGTGGAAAATGACGGGGAGGAGGAAAAGAGTAGAAGGAGGAGGAGGAGGAGATTGGTTCGGATCAAACAGAAGGCCAGGAGGCAGAGGCTGGCCAAAGAGCTGACGCACGTTCGCTCTGCACCAGCGACGACACTGACCCTGGGAGAGGAGCATAGAGACGCGGCGCCAGAATACAGATGAGGGTCTACACGGACCCGCAGCAGCAGCAGCAGCAGCAGCTCAGCTCAGATCAGCTCAGCCCAGACCAGGCCAGGCCAGCACAGTCTCCTCTCTCTTTCTCTTCTGGCCCCCAGCCCTGCTGATGAGGGCGGCTCTCTGGAGCGAATGCAGCTGGGAGCCGGATGAGTCCACTGGGGGTAAAATGGGCTGGGATTCATCCAAAATATTTCATAAATTCGTTTTGCTTTCTTTTTTTTTTCTCCAGCTTTGAAAGCCACCCAAAACCTACTCAAATGTGTTTTGGAAGAGTTTTTTTTTTCCTGGGGGTTCATTTTTTCTGCTTAATGCTCATAGGAAGAAGGGACTTGTACCCTTAGCCATCCTTCAGGGCATATGGCATGAACACAGGATGAAAACGTTGAACTTTCCTGAAGGGCGCCACCTCATCCATTCGACCGGTCACGAACTGTGCACACACATACACACACACACTGTCCTTTTGTATCATCGTCGCCATCCGTGAAGCATCACGTTCAATGACGCTACCTACCTAGCACACAGGCAGCTACAGTACCTGTGATTATCGACATCCACAGCAATGACCTGGCTAATTGGATCTGCCAGAGGGGTGGGTCTATGAACAGGCATCGGCACAGCCGACCTCACGACATGCTGCTGCTGTTAATTATTAACAGTCACTGGGGAAAAAATATAATCCCACCTCTTGAAGGAGACAAGGCTGGAATAATAAAGTGTTACAGGGGTAACCTACCTTATTGGGGTTACTGGCGGTGATGATCCAAACGCACTGGGAGTTACTGTCATACTGGATGGGGAAATTTGGTGATGTGAAAGTACCGGAGGGACCCTGAAGATTGGAGCCACACGTTTTCTCTGGAAAAAAGAGAGCAGGAAAGAAGGATAGATGAGGGATAAAAGACATGGACAAAATTTTGACATTTAATAAGCCGGAGCTCACAAGAGGCTGCTCTTAATTAGCTACAGATGTTGCTAAATGCCACCGGGCTCATTTTCGTGTCGCCGGGTTTTTGGGATAAATAACACACTGAGAGCCATGCTCTCACCGTAATAGGGTTTTTGGGATAAATAACACACTGAGTGCCATGCCTTCTCCGTAATAAGCCACCCCCCCCCCCCCCCACCACCACCCCCCCCATGCAAATGGGTTTGTCTTTTCCCCTTCCTCCGCCGTCGCTGATTCCTGGATAGATTTGCAAGTCTAATACTTCCCGAACACCTCCACACCGTCATCCATGACCGATTTTCATTTGTCAGCCATTAGCAACAAGAAATCTGGGGCCTCAGACTGGTAGCTTTCATGGCAGCCCAAAGAGTTCATTTCAAGTTAGGCTCAACCAGCGACACTCGGGCCTGATTCATCTACATAATGGAGGAGTGCCAGTAATAATTTGTTAAATAGATCGGCACGGTGCGTTTTGCCAAAAGCTCCTGACAGGGACATAAAGAATAATAACAATAATAATAACCACATATTAAAAGAGAGAGGTAGTTTATGCATACTGGAGCTGGGCCAGTCTTATTTGGGGCATTTATCAACAGTGATGTCAATGTGACGGTATTTTGATTAAAGACAAGGGTGGCATTATCTGCGGTGGTGGCCGGATTTATCTGATGCTGCATCTTGATTGCTTTTGAAAATAAATCAGTCATTATCAGCGAGGAGGTGTGAATGGGGGGTGGGCTGTCTGGCCTTCATTTGAGTTTGTCCAAAAGCGTTGTTGCTCTTCCTGAAGAGTCACCCGGTGCAGGAGGTGTGGCACATAATCAGGAAAACAAGAGCGTCTGCAGACAGAAGTCCACAATCGCGCATTTAATGCAAAGCTTAGTTTGCCGGTACCTCACAGTCTCCATCACCTCACTTGAGGGAGAAGTAGGGCTTAGAGGGTGGTTCATAAGCCAGACACTGATGAGAAAGCTAATGACGACAGCATCGGCAAGTATTTGTGTCCCTCTCTTAAAGCAACACTGACATGTTTGCCATACAGACACAAGACAAGAACTCCATTACGCTCTTCACATTATAACAAGGCAAATCAGTTAACAGCCTTTTGTCACTTAATGAACTGCCAGCACTAAAGCACTGCCTCTTCTCCACAGGCAACCTTTTGCTCTTAAAAGGCACAAACATATAATATGCATCATTTTTCTTGCCAGGTTCTCACCTGTAAGTAAAACATTTTTATTAAAGATAAACTGAACACACACACACAAGACACTCACAAAAAAAATACTAGACAGCAGGACTCAAATGTATGATTATCTCAGGGTACCCTTGGGCTGTCCTGAAAATATAGATCCAGGCAATTTTCTGCATGGTTTCAAGTGGCATATTACTTAATTAGTTTGTGCAGTGTATAGCCGCAGGAACAAACAGGCATCCGTGTGACACCAGGCTAGTGATTTAGCACTGAGCTAAAGGTCACGAGACCACTGTGAGAAAGTGCCACAAACTTTACGATTAGCCCTAGGAGGTGTGTGTGTGTGTGTGTGTGTGTGTGTGTGTGTGTGTGTGTGTGTGTACGGTGAATGGGGTTATGTAGGGAGGAGAAATGGTGAATTGTGACGGCAAGTATATTTGTGGTGTATGTGTCCGAGACCTGTGCACCATACAGATCTGTGCACTAGACAGTGTATATGTGTGTGTGTGGGTGTGTGTGTATGCATGACAGGAAGCTAACACATAGAGCTTTATTAATGAGAACTTTGTGTAAGTTCTATAGGTGTGTGAATGGCTTAGAGCAGAGTGGGGAATTTACTCTGCACTTGTGTTCCCAGCATGAGGCCTTGTTCTCTTAGAGCCCCCCACTGACTCACTGCACATGCCTGTCCTGCAGGGTGGCAGAAATGCAGCAGCAGGTTACCTCCCTCCTGACAACTTTCTCTGTCCCACAGTTGCCTTGGCAACACAAGGCCCTCACCTTAACTCCCTTGGCTTCCTCCTCCTTCACTGCCACTACAGAGTCGCCTCTCTTCTTTTCTCCTCTGTCTATTTCTCTTTGCTCTGTTTATCTCTCTTTCCCTCTCTCCCTCACCCTCTGTCCGCCTTCTTGAGTTAAGACAGCGAGAGCAGCAGCGCTGAAGTGACAGGCACAGAGGGACATAAACACTTCAGCCCTCTCCCCTGGCCCACCCCACCCCCATCCTTTGTTTGGCCTCTCTGCATCCCCTCTCCCTCTCTTTCTCTCTTCACCTCCCTCCTCCTTGTAGTCTCCATCTTTCAGCCTGCTTTAGGGGGGCCATCACATAAACACAACTGGTAACAACTTATGGACGAGGGTGAAATTTAGGGCCCCAGGGTTTGGCCGAGGGGGGCTGGGGGGCGCGAGGGAGGAGTGTGTGATGGGGCGGTGGAGGACGCGCCGCGCTCCAATATTCCGGTTGGGTACCCTGCGCGCATGCTTGCTCTGCAGCCGCTGCCGCCTGACAGCTCAATTACCAGCTGTTAAATAAACGGCCTTGGCTTCACGGTCTCGCCCGTTGGCGTCGCCACCACCCCGGCAGAAATTATCTATAAAATTAAGAGACGGGCGGGTGTGCAAACAATTCATTACTCGCCCAACAACATCCTGTCAGTATCTATCCCACCTTCACAAATAAGGAGCGGCAAGCTCGCCGTGGTGAGTGCGTGCCGCCTGTCGCCTCATGATTCGTTAACTGAGGGCATCAGCCTCGCGCCCTGAACGTCCTTATGAATCGGCGTAGCCTGAGGGAAATGGCACAAAAGAGGCACATACACCTCTCCTCTCTGTACCTCACTTGGGGACAGATGTACTATTTACTTGCTAATTCAATTATTTATCTATTGTATATGTGTGCGTGCGTGTGTGGGGGTGTGGGGGGGTAAGTGGGGGGGTGGTGTCAGGGTGACTCGCTTCCTGTGTAGCATTCACATTAGCTGAGATGCCCCCTCGAGTGGTGCCTCTTAGCGTTATCATCTGTTTTAATCATTAACTTTCACTTTGATTCCTAGGAGGAATGCCAGCCGGGAGATAAGCTTTCACTTCAACATAATTACCCATCGCAGCTGATAAAACACTCTGCCCATGTATCACTTGTTTCCTCCCCCCCCCCCCCCCCCCCAACTCCCCCCCTCCATTTTTGGTGTTTTATGCCTCTTGACATTGTGACTGACCTCCGACAGGGGAGGAAGGAGCAAATTCAGCAGCGGGAGGAAGGATTAGGGGCATGTTGCGATGGCACAGGAACAAAGTAACCTCAAAAACAATTGCCACCCGGAATGATCAATGACATCATTAACCCTGGACAACAGTGCACTGCCTCGTTCCCCTCTCTGCTGGCTGCACCCCGCCTTAGTCTCAGCGCAAGTTAGAGTGACATGCACACACACACACACACACACACACACACACACACACACACACACACATAAATAACACTCTGCAAGTCAGACACAAGTTCACACATTTGCCATCTATATAAGTTGTTTTGAGAAGGACACATTGAAACATGTTGAGTATTTCTGCACTATCAATGGCAGAATGGAACAGAACAGCGTGTTCTTTCTGGCATCAAAGCCTGGGCGGTAGATCTGTGTGAATAAGAACCTGAGGTACACACAGAATAGGGAGAGCAGCTCACCGAAGCATTGTCTGCATGCCGCTGTTTAAAGCAGGAATGACTCTTTCAACCTCTCTGCTGTTCTGTCAAAACACGTGATGATTTTTCGAAAAACTGTCGAGCGACAGACTATCTGCACATATGCAAACAGAACTTTTGTGACAAAAGTTCTAAAAACCGGTTGTGAAACTGGTGGCCATCTGCGTGCTGTTCTTGAGGCCATATGGCTTTGTGTTCTGTGACGTGTCGAAGTGCTTGTGATTGAGTGGTGAAGAAGTGGTCTGTGGACACCAGGTTCACTGGCACTGACGCTAGTTGGTCCACAGTGCCCATGGCCAATATGAATGTCAATGTAAAAGTGAAAAAAAAAAATCAACTTGTGTCCTTTCATCACACGTGACTTTGTATAAAAGAAATCATAATTTGACATTTTTAAGGGAAACGTTATACACTGATGATCAGAAAAAGGCTTTAGGGCAAAATTAATTTGGGGCCAATCACAGTCCCTCCATGGATTTTTGTGTAAGTTCAGCAAACTGGGAGGTGATTGCGACAGGATTTGGCATTGACTGTCTGGACACCCCCCAAAGAGCTCTGAACTCCACAAAGGACTAAATGGAGCAGGACACATCGATTTGTCAGTCAGTCCATCGGTGGGCTGAGCAAAATAAATAAATAAATAAGTAAATAAATAATATCCTGGCCATTATCCACTAGAAATTAAATCGAGACTGGCTGGATCAGCCTCCTTGTGTGAAGCCTTCAAGTTGCTTCTTGCTTCTTTTCCTAAACAGATGGGTTAAAGTAAGGCTACCTTGACGCATTTCAGCTTTCAGCAGAGATTTACATGCAGTCGTTTTGCTGCTTGACTTATGGGGTGTTATTTCATAGCCGTGTATACATGCTGATAAACACCTTGAAGGTTGTCAGATCAACCGTATTTTCTCAGGAGGCTAGCTTCTACCATGCAAGTGCTAACGCACACCAACACTCAGCATTGGTTTTCTTCTGCGATATCTGGTACGTCTGTCCCTTGGGCTTCGAATCAGAGGATTCCAACCCTGAGAACTTGGTGGGTGGTGGGTGGGTGGCTCACGCACAGGCTTTCAGCAAGACGCCAGAGCCATGCTCTCTCCTTGGGGAACTGAGTCAGCCAGAGAGTGGGAAGACATCCAGTTAGGTGACATCCAGTACCCTAATTGATATCCAAAATGAATATGAATGAATAATTATGCCTCAGAGTCGTCCATGTCGCTCCAACTCATTTCTGTTCCTAATTAGATATAATTAAACTGTCGGCCTGAAATATGGAAACACTTCCTCGTCCGCCGTTAGGACTTAACAACCACGACCCAACCATAGACACTCAGGCGCTCAGGTCACAGCAGGTGAGGAGACGGGGCTCTTTCCACGGTCACCGTGCCTAGATGAATCTCAGTGAGCCGTGATTGGGGTTGCCATGGTAAAGAGACACCGCTGAGGAAGAGACGGCATTCAGCATGTGTCGAGTGCTCGGCGTGCTATGATGGATGTGTCAACATCTCTACACCACATTCCCTACCCAAGAAGGGATAACTTTGATGCCCCCCCCCTCAAAAAAAAATGCCTAGGGCCCTTCTGAACAACGTGTGCAGGTGGCCGGACAGCAGATATGCAAACTGTCATGCTTAAGATAAATGAACAACCTAAAAAAAAAGTACAAAAGCAAAACATCTCCAGCAGTAGCTAGCACGCTAAGGCCCAGCTGTCTCTCTGGAGTCTTGCCCACCTCTGCAGACGGGTCGGTGGTCGCTCCACGCTGCGAACACTTCGGCTACACGCTGACAGGTGATGGTCTTGGAGCCCTGGAGGACGTGATCCTCATCACAGGTGAACTGAGATGTAGCCCCGATACTGGGTAGGGGAAATAAGTAGCACACACACACACACACAGACACACACACACACACACACACGCACACACACACAGGTGCGCACACACACACACACACACACACAAGCATACAAAAGGTCAAAGAATGAATATGCAAGCACACATTTGAACTGTGGTCGATTCTTAACAGTACAAGCATTAAAGGAGCTATTTTGTATTCTGTAGTGTTTCTTTGGTTCTGTACACACCTGTAAAAAACACCCCTCAATTTAGCTCAGCTGTTGCCCACTTACACCACTTAAGTATAAATAGCCTGACTGACCCCTGCCGACACTCTCAAAAATGTATCTATATATCCCTAGTTTCTTTCACATCAAACGTGAAAGTCGAACTCACACAAGGATTTGTACAGTGCAATTGGCTCACCTCTCAGTGTGAGTGTGAACATTTTAGTATAATGTTTCTAGTGTCAAACCCTCCCCCCCCCTCTCTCTCCCCCCTCCTCCCATATAAACACCTCAAAACAATTACACCAGGAATCTTCTGTCTTTGATAGCCCTCTGTGCCATATCCATATGCAGGTTGTCAACGTCCCGCTGGGCTATTATTAGTGTGACTTTGGGTAGAACAAGCACTTTTTTCTCTCAGAGTAAAAAAAAGGAAGGAAGGGAAATCCAATTTGGTATTCTGGAGGAGCCCGGGAGAGGCCACTGTCATAATCAGGTGCCTCAATATTAATGACATGTGTCACTCTCGCGACAGCCTTCATAATGCAAGGCTGAAAGTTCCCTCCGCACTCTTCATAAAAAAATGTCCTTCAGCACTACTCAGGTTGATGACAAGTGTGAGAGAACCTGGGGCTGTGGGGGAGGAGGGGGGGGGGGGGGGGGGGGCAGGGGGGTTACCTGAGTGATGCAAGTTTACATTAACCATGAGTGGCCCACATGGTTTGATTAATGGAGGGGGGAGAGAAGATCTTAGCCACTCTTCAATCAAGCTCTACTGCAGGGCTGGGTGATCCAAACCACAGATGGCCACTACGGCCAAGCAGAAACATGCCCCATGCAGCTCACCAATCAGTCATCTGAAAGACTGAGGTGCACTGATGAGATGAGGAGACTCAGGTGAGCTGTTTTCCGGAATTGAAAACTTTATCAGCTTTTTTTTTGTGGGCAGGACATTACTCTGCTGGCACCATAGAGGATTAAAGCATGGTTATTTACTGTTGGATCAAAGCTTTCTCACTAAGCAGATGTAATGACATGATCAGGCTGTATGATACACTAGCCCCTTATACATGTGTCAATGTAAACCGTTTACATCACGTCTGCACCGATAGAAACTCGCGAACGTGTTACAATTGCCTCATGTATAAGGGGTCTAGATGTGAACTGTTCGTTTTTACGCCGATCGTCTGAGCCTTTCGAGAGAGGTGGTTTACCACGATCGTTCGGCTCAGAAAAGGGCGTGTCAAATCAGGCCGATGTGTCATGGGGGAGGCGGTGCGTGACTGGGGGGAGATGACCCAAAAAACAAAATAACCCAGGCAGTTTCATCTTCGAGACGTTAAGGCTTATTCCAATACTGACAGCTGACTCATAGCTTGCAGGTTTGCGGCGCTTTAAGGAGACGCGACATTTGAGGGATCGTCACTTAATTTAAACCTTTTTTGCTTCCGTTAGTGTGTGTGTGTGTGTGTGTGTGTGTGTGTGTGTGTGATAGAGACAGAGAGGACTCAGTAAAACATCGGAAAACACTGTGTCTCGTAAGCCTTAAGCTATCAATCACCCCCACAATGAAATATGCCATTACAGTCGCGACAAACTTCTTGGCATTGTGGTGTTATAGCTATAAACTTAGCCATCCTAATGTAACCAAAATATACCTCTGCTGATATGCCTAACCTTCGTTCTATTTAGAATTTGTCTTAGCACTATGCAGGAATAAAATAGCATCTACAGTGTTAGGATTCAGACGAGAGTGCCTGGCTTCTATAACGCGCCCTGCGGCACTGAAGGAGCGCTCACTCGCAGCACTTGTTGCTGGAACGCATAGAATTCGTTTTGCAAGGTGCTGTAGTCGTGGGAACGACTGGCCTTGTTTCTCCCAAAAGGAAAGTAGATTTTGCTCTGCTGATCCCGCGTCTATATGGAAGTTTGTAGAGAGAATGCGGGGGAGTAAAATGCTCCGCTGCCGAAGTAGATTTCATGTTTTTAACTTCGGGGTTAATTCCCTTTCCTTTACGTCTAGCCCTACTGCTGACTAGTAAATACATACAGACAGCCGGAAAGGTTAATAAACGGAATGAAATAGCTACACATTACACATGCTATGTTTTAATAAAAACCCACGTTACTCACATACTGGTTAACACTGTTTGTTACAGCACATAAACGTTTGTCGCTACATCCAAACTGCGTCACCGTTGTCCCTCCCTGTATCTGCTCCAGACGCACCATTTTACTTGCTATGTGAATCCTTTAATTGAAATATGCTTATTGCCATTTGTTGCACCTTAATCATTTTCTACAAACATGATATGCTATGTATGGTGTAGTAGACTGAGACTCTATTCACTACTGCACAAAAACTAGACACGTTTGCAAAACTAGACGTTTGCAATGAAGTAGGTAAAACAACTTTCGCCAATATCTCCTTAAGGGAGATGGGTTGTGTGCTCAAATTTCCTGGGATCAAAGAAGACGTTAGTATTCATGTGCAAACTAAAAATCACGTCTCAGGATTGCTGCGCATGCAAGTTATTTCGGGTGTCTCAACTGTAACTAATACCACTGTCAAATAATTATAAGTTCAGTAAAAGACGGAGCAAACACAGTTTTCTACCGTTGTTGAAACACATCCACGCGTAGACTCGTTTTCTTTCCATCTGGGAGTGGTTATTCAAAGAAAAATATTAAGAACTATATGCTGATAGAAAGAAGGGAACTTTAAGCCACTACACTGCCTGTGCACGATGCAGATCCACGTTGATGTTGTTAGTAAACAAACCAGGCCACATCTCCGTGGTCTTTGCGCATGCCCCGAGGCAATGTAAACGGTTCACATTTTGCACATGTAAACACGTAACGACAAGAGCCGTTTCCCTTGAAAATGTTCACACCTACACGCGAATACGATACGATAAACTGATCTGATCACAGTGGCACATGTATAAGGGGCTACTCATATGCTTTTTACTGTACGTCTGTGAGTCACTTCGTTACTCTCGGTATTTTCTCAAAGGCACAATTATAATATGCAATAATGACTGTAAGATTTACTTCATAAACTATGGACTGAGTGTTACAGTGTTCACAGTGCTACTGCCAATTTCTTACCAAGAAATGTGTGAGCGGTTGAATGGCACAGATTAGCTAAATCAGCATTAGCATTAGCTACATCATGAAAAAACTTTTGTATGCTGCGGCAGAGCAAACTTTCCTCTGCTAGAGTACTGAGTGTTGTATGTAATGTGCACGAGAAGCCATTACAACAGGATCATAAAATCTGCTTGTGTGTCAACGACCCATCACTCTCCATTCACCATCCGGAGAAGAGGGGGTGCTGTGAGGGTGACTTTGCCCGCGGTGGGGGTGTGATTACCTGAAGTCGGAGCCGATGCGCTTGCCGTTGTCAGGCTCCCCAGGGTCCGGGCAGGAGTTGGAAGCCTGTTTGATGCCGCCCTCGTTCACTACAAGTCAGAGAGAGAGCGGAAGAGGAAAGAGTTACACCTGCTGGATGGGGGGGCAGGGCTGGGTGGGGGTGGGGTGGAAGGGGACGCTCAGGCAGGGAGCAGAGCTGGCTTTAGGTCATGCTGGCTTCATGCCACAGCGCACGGCACGGTACAGTACCTCACACAACCACCACAGACACCATCACTCACGACAATCACAGGCGATCACAAAACCATCACGCAAGAGACCCGACAATCGGGAAAAACCCAGGGTTTGTGTTGTGTTTCTGGATTAGTAGAGATGAGAAGGTCAGCAGGATGAAGGCAAGAAGGGGCAGTGAGAGAGAAAGAGAGGGAAAGAAAGAGAGACGGCAAGGAAAATATGGAAGGTACAGTTAGGAGAATCACTGGAGTCACGTCTAACCTTGTGTGATTCTAGAAGATGAACTTTAAGAGGAAGCTTAATCTTTAATGAAAAACTTAAAATTCAAAAGTAAATACACAGAGGGCATAGTTGGTGAACCGGTGCCAAGGTGAGGATGATTAATTGTGACCACCTGCCCCATCTGAGACCCTAAGAGTCCTGTGTTGACGCTCTTTTCCACTGCCCCTCCGTTAGCATCGCAGGCTAACCATATATGGGCTCTGACATGAGAGCTCAGAGCAAGAGGCTTATCAGGACCGAAGGCTTCCTCCTCTATGGCACCCAGCCACCACAGCACCTGCAGCAAGAGCATCTGCCCGGACCACACAGGCCCAGGAGCCGATCCTCAACGCCTCACTGTCAGCTCCCTGCCCATGACAGGCCCCTCGTTCCACTTGAGCAGACCCGTGGCCACGCACTTCACAGGGAGGTGGTGGAGCAAGAGCCTTGCTATGAAACCAGAATCTAAGTCATGCAGACGCCAGAAGTCTGTTCTGCTGAACATAATTATCTGTTAAACCTTGTGAACTTCCATCCAACGTTGTAGTGCTTTTAATGGGATGGGATGATGTTATTTTGAAAAGCCGAGTTCTAAGTAAGAGACATTTTCTTTCTCGGATTCAGCTGCTGATATGCTGCAATTAACATGAAGTAAAAACTGAATTCTCGCCTGTTGCTTTTCTTAATTGCTCCAGTTCTTGTTTCATTCATCTGTTTATTTCTCTCACCCAAAAAAAACAGCAACAACATCAGCAGCAGCAAAAAATAACAGTTCAGCAAATGTCACTGCTGTAGCGTGAGGCTGAGGTGTGTGTGTGTGTGGGGGGAGGGGGTGCGTGTTTAAAAAATCCCTCACAAATGCAGAGCGAGGCGGTCCCAGCCTGGCTCGGGCTACAGATGGTGTCCATTACTATTGGATGGGGAGTGGCTGCACAGAGCCCATTGCATGGTGCACAGCACTCCACTGAGTGCTCATCAGGCTCATATCCAGGAAGTTGTTTACTGCCTAATAGGAGATGTCAGAGCCTGGGGGGTTTGGGGGGGACCGGGGGATGGGTTGGCGGTGGTCAGGGCTCCAGACTCTGGGTGTGTGATGGGGGGAATGGGGGGGGTGGTTTGGGCTCTAGACTCTGGGTCTGTGTGGGGGTGGTCAGGGCTCTAAACTCAGGGCGTGTGTGTGTGGATGTGTGTATAGAGTGGTGTAAGATTTTTCGTTTTTGCAAACTACACTACATAGCGGTGTGTAGAGCCCTGCCATTCTGTCTCTGTGCCATGGGTAGAAGAATGATCGAATGGTCGGCTAGGTCAGGGGGGTCTGGGTTGGGTGGGAATGCTGTTAAGTTATGGATGCTCACAGACAGACAGAAACAACATACAAAACGACAACAACAACAACCATTGATAACACCTCAAAAAAACACTTAATTATCACTTGATTTGGAGTCCCGCTCGTTCTTCAACATGCAGAACTCGTTCGGACCGTGGTGCACTACCTGAGAAACTGCTCCGGTATTACTTTCAACAACAGCATGATTAAATTAGTATGGGAAAGGGAGGGTACGATAGCCATCAAAGTTCATGTGTGATTCAAGGCTCCTTTATTTCACCCTTTTTAAGGGATGATTAAATCGGGCCCTTTTCCGGTGTCTGAGCTCAGACCGATGATGTTGGCTCTCTTTTAATAAGGACTCCTGGGTGTGACAAACGACAGGAAGTGAAGTTATGTGGCTGTCAGCACCTGGACCATTCAGTGTCTACCTGTGTGAGAAAAAATCCTTGCTCTGATCAAAGCACTAGTGAACTGGCCCTGGGTCAGCCTTCGGTGTGGTGCTGCTATTTTTCAGGACTCTCAGCAGAGCCAGAGGGCTGTGTTCTTGTAATACAAGAAAAGTGCTGGGATATATAATTTATCACTATGTTGGCAATGAGGACACTGTAGGCATGGTACACTGTACATGCCGTCAATATGTTTTATTTAATACAAATATTTATTTTATATACAGTATATATATTTATATATTATTTGATTTTTGATATATTTGATTTGACTTACGCGTTATGTCAGTTCATATACATAGGTACTGTATTTACAGCCGCTGACAAAACATTCAGCAAGTACAGTTTATGTTCATTAGTTATTCTATCTGTGGTCTTTTCAAATTGCAAGGGGGGACAGCAACATGTGCACGTGTGTATTTTAATTTTTTTGCCAGCTTCATTCTACCAACAGGGATTCAGCATAAAAGACAAAATAAAAAAAAACGACGGAAAGAGGAAGAAAGACAGCTAGTCAGCCAGCAGACTGGAAGGGCGGGCAGGCAGAAGATGGCGAGCCAGCGGAGCGACGTGTATGTAGGCAGATAGCCATGTGGGCGTTTGGCATACAGACGCTTTGCACTGACTTTTTTTTATTATTTTTTGAAATAGCTTGTTTTGTCCACGGATGGATGACATAATCGCGTGGAGGGGGGAAACAAACAGAAGAGGGTAGAGAGCCTGGCATGACTAATGCAACAAGTGTGAATGGTGTCAGTGCAATGACTCAGCGCCCAGGCAGGCAGGCACTCCAATAGGGCCCTGTAATGCACAAAAGCAGGACAGACACATAACTGGGGGTTGCATCATAATTACACTAGATGCGGCTTGGTGGATGACGCACGCACGCACACACACACACACACACACACACACACACACACACACACACACACAGCATAGAAATACACACAAGGAACACACAGACACACACAGGCAGCAACACACGCATAGGCGTAGACACACATATACAAATAGACACACACAAACACACACACACACACACAAACACAGAGGATGTGTCTAGTTTGTCTCGGTCTCTCAACACATCTGACAATGGCACGGCTAAAACATCTAGCCGCAGTTGTGCCACCATCTGCTGCGCATCTCGGGCCATGATTGCAGATTGGATTTAAAAAAAAATAACATTTTAAGATCCATCCTATCAGAGCAGCAGACATCACAGTATTGATTTCAGTAACTGTGCTGTCAGCAAATATTTACAAGTAAACACAAGGGTACGGGGTCAAAAGAGACACACAGACGAACACACACTCACAAACACACACACACACACACACACACACACACACACACACACACACACACACACATAATAATGACTTTAGTTATATATATATATATATACAGCCGCGGAAAAAATTAAGAGACCACTTCAAAATTATCAGTTTCTCTGGTTTTACTATTTATTGGTATGTGTTAAAGTAAAATGTACATTTTTGTTTTATTCTATAACCTACTGGCAACATTCCTACCAAATTTCAAATACAAATATTGTCATTTAGATCATTTATTTGCAGAAAAATGACAATTGGTCAAAATAGCAAAAAAGATGCAGTGTCTTCAGATCTCGAATAATGCAAAGAAAACAAGCTCATATTCATTTTTAAACTACACAATACTAATGCTTTAACTTAGGAAGAGTTCAGAAATCAATATTTGGTGGAATAACCTTGATTTAAAATCACAACTTTCATGTGTCTTGGCATGCTCTCCACCAGTCTTTCACATTGCCGTTGGGTGACTTTATGCTACTCCTGGCGCAAGAATTCAAGCAGCTCGGCTTCTTTTCATGGCTTGTGACCAAACACTTCTCAGAGTTGGGGAACATTGTCAGAGCAAAAGGAAGCAAGTTTTTCTTCCGGGACAACGTTGTACTTTGCCTGGCTGAGGTTAGTAAAAGACCATAAGGATTGAACCAAAGCGGACTGGAGGGTCTTCTAGTTCGTCTTCTCTGATGAGTCCAATTTTCAGCTTTGCCCAACACATTGTCGTCTGATGGTTAGACGGAGACCTGGAGAGGCCTACAAGCCACAGAGTCTTGCACCTACTGTGAAATTGGACTCATCAGAGAAGACGAACAAGACGACCCTCCAGTCCGCTTTAGTTCAATCCTTATGGTCTTTTACAAACCTCAGCCAGGCAAAGTACAACGTTGTCCCGGAAGAAAAACTTGCTTCCTTTTGCTCTGACAATGTTCCCCAACTCTGAGAAGTGTTTTTTCCAGCAGGGCAATGCTCCATGCCACACAGCCAGGCCAGTAAAGGTGTGGATGGAGTACCACCAGATCAGGACCCTGTCATGGCCAGCCCAATTTCGAGACCTGAATCCCATAAAAAACCTCTGAAATGTGATCAAGAGGAAGATGGATGGTCACAAGCCATGAAAAGAAGCCGAGCTGCTTGAATTCTTGCGCCAGGAGTAGCATAAAGTCACCCTACGGCAATGTGAAAGACTGGTGGAGAGCATGCCAAGACACATGAAAGTTGTGATTTTAAATCAAGGTTATTCCACCAAATATTGATTTCTGAACTCTTCCTAAGTTAAAGCATTAGTATTGTGTAGTTTAAAAATGAATATGAGCTTGTTTTCTTTGCATTATTCGAGATCTGAAGGCACTTCATATTTTTTGCTATTTTGACCAATTGTCATTTTTCTGCAAATAAATGATCTAAATGACAATATTTTTATTTGAAATTTGGTAGGAATGTTGCCAGTAGGATATAGAATAAAACAAAAATGTACATTTTACTTTAACACATACCAATAAATAGTAAAACCAGAGAAACTGATAATTTTGAAGTGGTCTCTTAATTTTTTCCGCGGCTGTATATATAAATCTACAAATACGTCTATTTTTGCTGCCTTTCAATGCCTCTCAACAGGCAGCCTTGATTTGCTGTGCCATGTGCTCTTCACTGGAATACGAGTCACCAGCTCTGACAGCTGAGGGAATGTGCTTACACTGCTGCAGGACAGCCGGAGACTCACAAAAGCACCGCGCCATCCAAAAATACTCCCCTAGGAAGACAGGAGCGGCAGTGGTAGAGGCAGCAGAGGCAGCAGCCAAGGCACCCAAATCAGACTGGCAACAAACCCATGAAAGGGACTGTTTCTATATCAAAGCGGCAAGGCTCAGGAGAGAGAGAGAGAGAGAGAGAGAGAGAGAGAGAGAGAGAGAGAGAGAGAGAGAGATCTTGAGTTTCTTTTAGGCCCAGAAAGGAGAGCTGGGGTGGGTGTTCTTCGAGGGAGGATGGAGGAGGGAAAGGATTTTTCTTCTTTTTTTTTTTTAAAGGTTGCTGTTTGCTAAATAAAAATGCTATGGAAAGTTTATTTTTGTTGCGATTATGAACAAGTACATTCATCCAGCTAAAGATGCATTCGCCAAACACATACACACAGACTCACACACACACAAACACTTAAAAAACAGGATGAAGACAAAGGATAATCCAACATATTGTTTCTCTCTCCAAGTCAATTTGGACTATGAAACACAAGAGTTGCTGAGGGATTTTCACAAAATTCTTCTCCTCAGTTTGTAATCTACTTCAGCGTGGCACAGAAGATAATCGGTGGCCAGAAAGGCCTATCATGGTAATCTTGTTCTCTTAATCAAACATCCACAGTGTACACAGTTAAGTGCAAATTCTTGTTAAAAAACACATCAGCAATGCGCTGCTATGCAGAGAAAACAAAATCGAATATAGCTATTGTTGTTTTTTGCTTGTTTTTTTTTTTGTCTCCTGAACAGCAGTTGCTAAGAAACAACAGTTACCAGCTGCCAGTGTATCAATGGTAGGGAGGGAGAGGGAGCTCTGACCAAGCTGACTCCTACTCCAACTCCGTCAAAACCAGTGAAGCCAGAGAAACCGTGAGATTCCGCACGGCACTGGGAAGCAGGGGAGCCATCATCTCTACACGAGTCAGCCATGATGACAAAAGGGGGAAAGCGGGAAAGCGGGAAAAACTGCTTAACAAATATATATATTTTGAAATGGCGGCAGATGTCTAGACAACAGAAATCAGTCTGTGAAAGGTGTTTTTTTTAATCTATCAGATGGCCATATATAATGTAGTTTGCGGTGTCATGTTGTCTGTCCCATTCCACCATCCGTCAGCAGACGGAGGGAAGTTGGAAGTATATGGTGGAGGGGGGGAAAAGGGGGAGTTTGAGGCTGAGGGTGAGGCTGAGGATGGGGATGGGGATGGGGATGGGGATGGGGATGGGGATGGGGATGGGGATGGGGATGGGGATGGGGATGGGGATGGGGATGGGCTCATCTACAAATGGCCCTGCCTGGCGGTATGAGAATGTGGGTCACTTGAGCACACCTCATCAGCTCTTTCCCCCACTGTGCACGAGGACAATTTGTCTGAAATGTTTAGGAAAGTTGCCGTTTATTTCCACATGGTGGAGACTAGCGGAGTGTGAAACCCGTTGGGAGGACGGGTGGAAGTGCTGGGGCAGGAGAGAGGGAAGCAAAGGGAGAAGGAGGGAGTGAGAGGCTGGTTAAGAGAGGTACATAGAGAGAGAGAGAGAGAGAGAGACAAGAAGAGGGAGGGATGGGTGGAGAGACAAATAAAAAGAGACAGAAAGAGTGGAAAGTAAAAGAGAGTGGGGTGGATCTTTCAAGAAAGAAAGGAGGTTGTCTGTATGGTATTTTTTATTTGTGTTTGAGTGTGTGTGTGTGTGTGTGTGTGTGTGTGTGTGTGTGTGAGTGACTGGGGGGTGTTTTTCTCAGGCTGCACTCAGAGGCAGACAGTGACAGTCCGCCAGTCTCTATCACCTGTTACACCTCTAGACTTAAGCCTGTCAGACAGTCAACTCACAGCAAGCAGTAACACCTGCTATTTACCACAAACACACAAATACACACAAATACACACGACACACACACACACAAATACACACACACACACACACACTCACAGACACACACACACACATACACATACACACACACAGAAACCTACATGCACACACTCACACCCAACCAGCCTGGAGGCACACAGTAGACACACGCAGACAGTTTTTTACTCACTCACTCACAAGTGTGCCTGTATAAACACACACACACACACACACCTTTGTTTCACCCACAATCTCTGTTGTGAGTGACTTTGTTGTGTGTGAATCAAACACACATACACCCTGGATAAATCGCAACTCAGTGATTAATTCATGTTTGGGATAACAAAAGCTAAGCGTGGCCTATTTCTACGCAGGGATAAACACAAACCCTTGTTGCACCACTGAAGTAATATGGAAAGATAGTGGAGGCTCTGCTCAGTGACCTCCATATCAGAAGGGCAAGTATACACACACGCTTTTGATGGAACTATATTCAGGCGACGAGCTTGAACCAGTCATTCTGAGAGTCAATATAGGCTTCAATTAGCTGACGTTCAGTGAGCGCATCTCAGTGAGCGCATTTGTTTTGGTCTATGGTAATTAACTTCTGCTTCGTTTCGTTAGACAGTGTCTCTCAACTCCTGTGCAACGATGCATCTCACCATGCATTTGTTAAATACAAACACACAGCTGGGCAGAAAGAAAGGAATATCATGAGAGAGAGAGCAGAGAAAGAAAGGAAAGAGAGAAAGAATAACAATAATATAATAATAATAATGATATCAATAATAATGAACAAAAACATACAGACCAAATGCAGATGCATACTGAACATGCGGAAACATGCACACAAGCTTCAAATGCAGAGTAACTGGTCTTGGGTCTGTCATCGCTGCTGTGTTCTGCTCATGCAGACGCTCTCTGTATTGGCCCCTCACACATGCATTGTGAAAGCCACAGGGACAAACACATTCCCTCTGTGTGATATTGAACGGACCCTGCTCTGAAGCCCCACACCCACACCACAAACTAGGATCCAATGCCCATGCTAGTTCTGATGCAGACGTGCCTGTCGGTAGACAATGGGTGGTAAGAAGACAATCTGTGATAACAGGAAGTACTTCTGGTCTCTGATTGTTTAAGACCTGTCACCTGTCACAGTTCCAAAGGGACTGTGATGTTTGCTTTCATGAAGTCAAGTCCTTCCAACAACAAAACAGACAAGTCCAATGCCAATGGCCATACACTTTACTTCACTGTAATTAGTCTAGACTCTAGACTACACACCAACCAGTTTCAATGCATTTATTATTTGTCTAAGTCATTACAACAATGGATTAATGAGCTGTTGTTTAACTTCTCTCTTAATTATGTGGAGGAAAACAACGGTGATGATGGTGACACAAGGATTTTTACTAAATATAAACATATCATTCACAAACGGGATAATCCAAAATATTTTTACTACTATTTTATTCACACATTGATTGTGTTCTCTTAAGAAACATAAACATTTCATCAGGCACCTCAGTGCTGTACTATGATCAAATGTATTTATTTCCAATTACTATCTCTTGAAGCAGATAATTGCTTCACCCAACAAGAGGAAGAGGATAGAATGCAGACAATCTAAGCATACTATACATATGTGGATGAGATACTATTATTAAAAAAAATGTCTTAATGTGAACATTTTGGTGGGCCCATATGAGCTTATTCATAGCTGTGAAATACTGACCATGTGTGTGTGAGGCTGGGGCAGTTCCTGTGAAAATGGCAACTGGTGCCAGTACTCACTCAAGTGTGCTTGTCAGAAGAGCACAAAATGAGTCATTCGACATAATGACGGTGACTAGAAAGAACTGGTCTTCACTCACTTCCACAGAATAGGAGTAGACCTCCTCTCCAAAAAGGGATTCCTGTCTAACCCGTGCAACAGAGTGCCTAGTACTAAATAACTTAAGAATCCATTAATATTATTAACATACCTCTCATATATGGTCACATCCACCATAAGATGTGCTTACAATTAGGATATTTTGAGGGTTAAGGTTATCAATAAATTACCTGGAAAGTAAACTGCATTGAAATTATTGATTTAGAAACAGATTAGTTACGTGCTATGTCAAATCAAGTTAGGCTAAAATCTAATACATGGGTGTCATGGGACAGGGTTTAGGTAAATTAGCAGGAGTAGGTAACATGAAAAATGTCATTTATAGGTGAACCATCCAATTACACGAGTTGAAGAGCAGAACACTTCCTTGTTCACAAACAATGCTACAAGACTACAGGAACTGAATAGACTTTTCCATTTCATAAGGACTCTCTACCTTGCATGACTTGGAGGAAAACGTGCCTGAGGTTTGAATTCAGTTGTGTAAGTTTTCTTTTTTGAGGAGAACTAAACAAAATCTGTGGTCGCACGGATGCACAATGTCTCCACTCTGCCAGCCAGCTTTTTCACAGTCAACAATCACAGCCATTGTTTCAAGCCAATCCACCTCTGTAATTTGGATACCTAATTTTAGCTCTCTTTAATGCACACAGCACACCAACAGACCGTGCCAGTGAGCTTTGATGTGGGTAGGGGTCTGAACAGACTGACTTTGATTTCTAAGAGTGTGTACTCTGTGTTGTCCGTAGTAGAAAAGGTCAGCTGGGACTCTGAAAAGAGTGGACCACCAGAAAACATGTCTGTTCTGCTCTAAGATTTTCATTCCCACTCATCTAGGAGGGGTTAGATATATCTGGAAGGTATTTTGCAGAGTACTGAAAGTATGTAGCTCACCATAATCTCAGAATAGGCCCACAATGGCTGAACATATATAATTCTATTAAATTAACCCACACTCATGTTTTAATGTCTGCACATTGCATAAGGGCACTTTTTGCTCTATTTTTCATATCATTGTTTGACGTTTCTTGTAAAGTATGCTGAAATTTAAGAATGGCCGACCAATGTAGACAGTGTTTTGGTTTTCTTTAGTTGACGCAGTTCAGCAGCAGACTTCTCCTCACACATAGCAGAGCTAAGTGGTAATCTACATTTGACCACAAGACTGCTTTAAGGACATTCTGCAGCCGGACACTGTTCAAAGGCAGCGTTGACCAGTCATTGACTGACAGCATTGTGTGACTCGATCCTTGAGGTTTGAACAGTGCATGTGTGCCATAATGGGTAGGGTCACTGACACAGTGCAGAATCGCAGGCTGGCTGGCTCACGGATGGTGGGGCAGGGAGAGGACAGACCATGCAAGTAGCAACATCAGGCGGTTACTGGGGCCAAACAAAGCAATAGCAAATATGAACCAGGACTACAAGAACACGACACATACACACACAGACCACACACAAACGCCACAGCAAAAAAGTCACAGATTTACCATAAAAAATAGTAACAAATGGGTAGACTCACAGATAGAAAACTTGTTGCTGTTGTCTTTGCCTGGGAATAATTTTACTCCTCTAGATTTAAAATCTACGGACCTTTTCACTAGTCGAAGGGAAAAGAAAGGAAGAAACAAACAAACAAACAAACAAACAAACAAACAAAACAAAAAATCAGGTGAAACAGGTTCCAAATAATCAGTCAGCATAGAAAGAAAGACACATTCCCTGAAAAGCCTCATGAAAAGAACTGCAGAAAGCATGAACAAACAAACAACAGTGATAATCTGCAAACACATATATCTTGGCCAAAAGAAGGGAAAGAAAAAGTAAGCTGAAACATGTGGTGTGGTGGAGGAAGCTTTTAGATGGAGGATGGAAGAGGGTAAAGGGGAAGAGGAAGCTGAAGAAGAAGCAGGAGGGACTTCTGTTCATTGGCCAGCCATCAGATAATTGGGTGCTCAACAGCCAGCCGGACGGACGGCAATGGTGACCTTGGTGACGGTGACTCGACTCTGTCCCCGGCTCAGAGCCTCGGAGGGCTCTTTAGGGACAGAGTTGGCCCTGTCGGGCAGTTTTAGAGGTGGACCGACCAATTTGTCAGGCCACGCCAAACTTTGTCAAATTTGTCCCGGTGCCAAACAAGCACGGGACAGGACAGCAGCACACCCAGTTTAACATGTGCACTGCAACAACTTTGTCAATTTTCAAGAGAGACAATCTCAGATGAACAGAAGTCCAGCAGAAAATCACTATAATAGAATTAGTAATAATAATCATACAAATAATAATACATTCCAAATACTTCCAAAACAAAAGGGGTTAATATTTCTTTACAGCTGGATACTGCTTTCTTTTAGCTAAGCAGATGAGGGACATTGTAATTTGATGCATGACAAGATGTGAAAAACAAACAAACAAACAAACAGGATCATATGTCCTCATAACAACCTTCAAGCATCACCTCACGTAGACATAACAAGAAAAGATCACACCCTTCTTCAGAGAATCGGGCTTGTGGGAATGACTGGGGTTTTGGAGCTGAGGACTGGGCGACTGGGGAACACCGCTCTGTCTTTGCTTTAGGTGGACAGACCCACTTCCCAGCCCTCAGCCTACCCAAGGCCCCCGCCCACACACTCCCATTTAGCCTCTGTCTGCTCGTTCTCTGATTCAACTGTTTCTGAAGGAATTTAAACTCGGGCCATCGATTGATAAATTAATTTGGGTGTGATGCTAGCAAGCATGTCTTGACTGAATTGCACCACCATTTCACACAAGAATGCGTCATACCAATTTTAATGTGAGTCAAGAGGCGGGAAAGGGGAGGGGGAGGGGGAATCGGTGGTGATGAGATCAGCAGCAAATCCACAATGGTTGACGTGGTGAATAGTTATAGGACATGTTTTTTCTTTTTTTTCCATGGGTATTTTGTGCATATTGAGAGACATGGAGATGGATGTCAATAAAAATAAGATGTTTGCCCACCCTTACAATGTATTCTACAATGTTTATACCATCGATTTGCCGAAAAATCATTCATACAGAGAGAATGATAATTACCCTATGTTGACGAATATTCAACTCGAGGCTACCATCCTTTTCAGTGCTGTGAGTGGTCAAACATAATGGAGACAGTAGCAAACCTGCGTATGTTCTGTTCTCCCACGTGTTCTGTGTTATACAACACAAATTATATTTCAGGTTAAAAGGAAACCAAATTAAAAACCGAACAGACTGCTGAATATTTAATTGCATAAGCAACCACTTACATCTCCCAGGCATTGTAGACATGCTACATATACATCAATATCTTTGTTCTGCATGACGTCCACAGCTTTGATTAAACTCGTCAGCACGACAATCCGAACTACCCTCAACACATCTCACAATATTGATTCATATCCCTATTATAATATTGTGCCAGTTGTGTAAGATTGATATATTCAATTAATTTCAAAGGGGCCATACTTAACAACATTTTGAATTCAACATACGATCATGCAGGCTACTTAGCACATGGTGCTCGCATGTGAACCACATACCAAGGGTGCTCTTACGCAAAGTACAGCACTGACAAATGGCACCTCCTTGCTGACTCCCATTAGCCAGAGCTGAGTGTTTCATTCCAGTACTTCAATCTCAGCCCCCTTAGGGGGACTGCCTGCCTGCCTCCCATAAATAAAAAATCAAATCAAATGAGAAATTGATTTCAAAACAAACTAAAAATTGTTTAAAAAAATTGAAAGGATCTAAACTTGACGAAGCTCTCACATCTGGATAGGCTCTTGTTCTCCTGCTTGCAGCTGTGGGCCATGTGCGTTTGATTGACAGCTCCTAGAACTCTTGGATTGAAGGCTAATGATTAAAACAGGAAACGAACTGACCATTACTTAAGGCCTACTTAAGCAGTGATCAAGCACAGTCCCAATGATGGATGAGGGGAACCAATTTATGTCCGAGTGCCAATGCAGTGTTCATTTGTCCCCTTGATTTCTGGGAGACAAAGCCAGAATGCAACCAAGAAAGAGGTTGAGGCTCTCAGATTAAGTTTTCTGGAACTTCAGAAGTTCATCATCCTATGGTACAATCTTCTTCTGAATTGGCACCCTTAAATGCTGTTGCTCCATAAAGAACTCAATTGATAGGGAAACACCCTATAGGGAAACACCTTGTGACTGCACAAGAATGTGTGTGGTGTTCCACTACTTTATTTAAAAAAATTATGAACTAGCCGTACATCTGTGGACAGAGAACAATACTGCAGGCACTGGTGCAGCCCCAATGTCTGTGATTGTCGCTACTTGATGGCCTGTTTTTCACACTGCCTGAAGCACGGAACTGTTTCTCATTCAGAGACCAATAAAACAGTGTTATGGTTGTAATGCTGTTATTTAGTTTAGGCTAAGGGCTAAGCTGGGATAAAAGCTAATGGCAGACAAAGCCGTAGGGCTGGTGGCAATACAGAATGTTTCCGCACTAGCAATATGGTGGTGTTACTATAGAGCCTGCGGTCCTTGCAAACTTGAGTTTATCCAGCCCTTTTTGCTCTTTCTCACTGACAGGTGGTACCACACTTTTCTACAGCATCAGCATCCGTACTTTCCCATAGCAAGGTGATTCTTTTAACTATGACGGGAATATATGGGATAGTCTTATTACATTTTTGTATATAAATGAGAAAAAGGACCTCAAATGAGAGGACTTAGGTAGTTACAAAGTCTACTTTAAAACTTTTGAAGAGGCCAACTATTCACTTAAAACTCCTATCAGACTCTTGTATGTCAAAACAGCTAATATCCAAACGGTATGTTAAGTAAGCTTGTCCTCTTGCAGTCAACAGTCCTCTTGCTGACGACTCAACAACAGAAGTTGATTATAATAATCAGCAGAAAGTAAATGGGCAATTATTATTTGTTATCTTGTTAAAGGGAAACATATTTGCTATTTTCAGGGGGCAAATACTCAATTAAGGCCACCGCAATATGAAATTGTATTTCAGTCCATAAACTAAACAATGGCTGATTTATTTAACTGTTAGATGTCAGTAAGAGTTTTATATGCTGTTTCACACAGATCCATTAATTTTTAATGGACAGGATGAAATATTTCTGTTTTATTATTTTCTTTTGGGCTGGATACAGCAACATAATACCACATCCTTACTAAAATAGGCCCTTGTTCTTTTTGGTCAAAACTTTAATTTCACACCTTCTGTTATGTTCACGGAAACGTCTCAGTGTGATCTCAGACACATCTCCAAATTGTGTTCTTATCTCCGGCTCACAAGTCTCCTCGCCTCTTATCCTGAACCTCCATCATATCGGGGATAGATTACTGTAATTGTCTTCTGTCCAGAAGGCTGAGATTATCCAGTGGTTTGGAATCAAGCGTACGTTCCCGCCTCCCGTTCCCGTTTGTTATCGGAGGAGAAAAGGCAAGACTCCGATTATTCACTGGTCCGAGAGCTAGACGTGGATGTGCTGCTCCGTTTGTTATCGGAGCAGAAAAAGACAACGCAGTCATATTTCACCTCTTTTACTTTTGCCCCGAGACAAACTTATTGGCTGTGACAGCCTGCACAGACTGCACAGGCCCTACTATAGCCCTACTGCTAGAGACACTTTAAATTTAACTGTAGAATCTAAACAAGTCTATTTATATCTCTGCCTTGAATTTCCATAGACTACACTGTCAAACACCAGGTCTTAAGGGGGTGAATATAGCACAATTTCCAATGTATTTCTAAACGCCTAAGGTGGGACTGCAGAGCATGCGTATATGAATTTTATGCTTTGCTGTATGGGTGGACACCAAACCCAGTCAGTCACATCGTCTTTTGATACAAGTCGAGTTTTTACTCGATTTCTTAAATAATATTACCATGCAACTACATAAGAAACCTTGTTTCTAAACATTTCTAGGAATAACTGCAGCTTAGCTGCAACATACATTAACAGTTTTTTTTCCAGGGAAAATGGCAGGATAGCATTCTGCCCCAAGTGTGTGTGCACCTTTAAATAATTGAATGGCACCCTTTGAGCGGGGGAAGCTCTGATGTGCCCACTTCATAAATCACTGAAGGTCACAGGGGGTGTGCCACTAAGATGTGTGATGTCAACATCACAAACCCCCCCGTCTCCACCGCCACTCCATCTGCCTCCAGAGCGCATTAAGTTTGAGGAGAGACTACCGTCCTCCGGAGGACCGGCGGCAGGTGGAGGTTCGCCATCGTAAATGGTGGCAGTGATGTGAGTGTTGATGTTGCACGGGCAGATTTAAGGCCTCGCTCTCTCTCTTTCTTCATCTCCCTCTGTCTTTCTCTCTTTCTCGCTGTCTCTGACTCAACAGCCTACGTCTGAAGTCGATTCTCACTCTACACTAAGAGGGATCTGCACACGTCCGCTGATGTGAATACTGAAAAAAAAGTAACATATTTCCCCACAGATTCAGTCATTTTGTGCTATTTCAACAATACTAATAATTTAATTTAACCTCATTATTTGCCTATTTTCTGCAGAATAAAAAAGAGAAAAAAAGAGATGCAGCTGAAAAGAGTTGTTCAATGCAACTGCATTTCAAAACTGTCAACGCAGCCATTGAATGTTATTCATCCCTTTTTTGAGTCCACAGTCTATTCATGGACACAACAGCATGTATTATGGAGGATAGTTATTTGAACGTATTCATATGACACAGAAGCTACCAAAGATACTGGACATTGTTCATCTTCTTAATATGGATAAAACATATTCCAAACCAAACTCACCATATTTCAACCCCCCAAAAGTAGTCCTGTCTCACACACGTCACACAGTTTGCCCGTTAATAAGGGTACATTACTGCATCTATTAAGAGGCAAAACACTTATCATTCACTTATTATGATCCCTCCCACTTCTGGGCATTCTCATAAGTCAGTCTGTTTGGAAAGCCTTTCGATACTAATTAAACCTTGACTCGCTGGCTTAATTGGAAGCTGGACCTGAGGAGTGATTGGAAATTAGATGGTTGATTTTATGGCATAATTAGTTTCTGTAATCAAATTGCTGCCAGTGATTCTCAGGTATTGCTTACTCATTTCAGGTTCGACTGGCCTAATGGAAATTTCTTAGAGGACCACAGACTATGGTAAAGGTGAAAGCTTCACTTTATCCGACTCGCACATGTATGAAGACATTCGAACGTGGGGCAAGTCCATTTATTAAGTCAAGTATACACTAATATACAATGGGCAATTCATGTACTCCCAGCAGAGGTCTCATAGTCTGCACACACCAAATGCAATGGTGCTATGTTTTTTACCCATAATGCAACAGAGTTGCACTGCATCCTGCAGGTAGTTTCAGCACCTCACCTCATGCATTTAGCCTATGTGAAGATGTCATGATGGCATGTTATGCATCTGACTTCTTGGAAGCAACAGTGAATCCTGTGTCAAAGGCCCAGTTTAAATACTGTGTCAGTGATGTAATGAATAGCCCATATATCTCCAAACGAAAGAGCCTTGGGCTGCAGAGTGACACAAATACATTCAATAGTCTTTCAGTGTCAAGAGAACATGACCTCTACACTAGCAAACGCAACATGCATCTCAAAATATTGACATGTGAGACTCTGCAAGTAATGCTTCTTGTCGACGGCCAGATACTTCACTTTCCTTTCCTTCCTGTTCATGAACCCTATAAACCTTCCTCTATATGGGAGAAGGGCACATACTGACACTCATCTTCTCAGCTCGTCTTTCCACAGCCCTACAGATTCAGGCCCACCAATTATTAAGAGGAGAAGGGAAACAGGACGTCTGGAAATGCCATTGGCCTACTTAACACTCCTATCCAGTCACTGAGCATTCAATAAGGGTGAGAAATGGAAAGGCTCCCTTTCGCGGCACATCAACAAATCCATCATTATCCTCCACGGGAACAGACAAATTCATCGACTTACAGGCAGGGTCCCTACAATGGCATGATTGACCAGCGAATCAAAGCAGTCGGCGTTGACACAATTGCAATTGCGACTCCCGTGTCGGTAACAATCCGCACTCGGGTATTGTGTAAGCTGACAAGACTTCAAGGGAGCCGTGGCATGGCTGGGCAAATTCGTTGAGATATGAGAAGATGACATTTGAGAGAATCATTTTGCTTTCTGACAGAGATGAGAATGAGACATGGAGCGGGCATGCCAAGGACAATCTGGGGTGCTATGCGGAGAGAGAGAAACAGAGAGAGAGAGAAGGAGAGAGATAGATAGAGAGAGAGCAGCTCATGATGTACTAATAAAGAGTGCCATTTGACTTTTTTTTTTCACGACATGCACTCTTCAAAGCAATGAAGGTCTTGTTCAAAGAAGCAGCCTTGGAGGTTTGAAATCAAAATTCAATTGAGAAATATTTCTCTCCAGGCAAAGGTTTATGGAGTATTTTTTTTACTTGTAAATGGTGCTGTAAATAAAGGCCATAACCTGCATTTTAAGAGCCTTCCATCTTTATTTATTTATGACATTGTTTATTTATTTTCCCTGAAACAGAACTAATGTGAAAGGAGAAATCACAAGTATGCTGTTGTCTAGCCCAAGGGGAAACTGTGGCCATGGCACATCGTTCATGACAAAGATTACGAATAACTGGTGTAGTTGTACCATAGTGTCGACACATTCACTGTCAATCAGCAGCCATTAAAGTCTGGGAGTGAAAGGCACTTGCCGATGGAAAACTGTACGGCTCTGAACAGTCACACTTTTAGGCTTGGACAAGGCCCCTGTGCAAGACAGCAATCACTCCATCACCTTGCAAAAGGCTGTGAATGATTTTAAATTGAGTCCTTGGAACTGATCCAAAAACACCAATGTGGCGCAATGCAGATACTACGGAGACGTCCAGAGATGTAATCCTTGGGGTTCGCTGCCCTATGCTGCAACAGGAAAAAAACACATGAATACTAACAGCATTATGATTTAAGCAAATACTTGAGGAATCCAGTTTGACAGAAACATAGTGGAGCCTTGCCAAATGAATTATGGCCAATGGCAAACTCGGAAATGTAGCATGGCGCTTGCAATAGCCTGCGGTCTAATGGCATAGTTGTGGAGTGACCATCAAAACGGGGCTGTGCCTAACATGGCATGAGCTCCAGGGGATGATTGTGCGACCCTAGTTACCCTGATGGTGTGTACTCCCTCAGCCAGTCATTTAGAGTCTGGGCGAAGCAAATGGGATTACATCAAGGGTACTATTATGCACATTTAGAGGGTGGATTTGCCTTTTCTCCTTTGCTGGTGGTCATCCTATGTTAAGAATTTTCATATCTTATGTGACGTCAGAATTCACCACGAATAAATGAAATCGCTACCAATAAATTAAATGCGTTGACAGGCTTTATTGGAGAAAGAATATTGGCTATAATTAAAAAACATAAAGCCTTTCTAAAACCTTGCAAGTACACCCAGGAGAGTTGGTGAGACAGCAACCCTTATGTGGTTGTGTTTTTTTCTCTTCCATCCATGTATTTGGTTTTATGTCAAGAGAGGCTAAAGTTCAAAGGGGTATACTCTTCAGTGACGGATAGACTGTGCTGGTGAATGATTTGGCGATCTCAGCTGAAGAACTCTACCAAACTTTGGCGAAGTTGTGATTGTACGGCTCTGCTCTCATTTCTCAGGATGTTGTACCCAACTGGTTGCTCTGTGAAATGATAACATTATCATTATTATCATTTTGGACTTGGAGTGTTTCCTCACAATGACGCTTCAAGGCAGCCACAGTTGGTTAACATCCCTAACTGCAGTTTGGGTAAAAAAAGAACAGGAAAAAAATTATTGTGGCTATTTGATAGCATCATTTTTTGGGGTGGGGTGGGGTGGGGGGACATCAGAGAAGTAAATTGGATTTCGGCATGTTTGGTGTCCTCTGGCGCAGTACAGCTGCTACCCCTATACCGACAAGCTTGTTGCTCACCAGGTGGTACCTCCAAGCAATCTTCCAAGAAACATGAAAAAGACAGATTGCCATCGGTTAACCTACAGTACATTTTCTGAATACAGCTAGATTTAGTGGCTAACCGAAAGAGAGAGAGAAATAGAGAGAGAGAGAGAGAGAGAGAGAGAACAACTAGAGGATGCATTAAGGGGTGCTTCCTTCATGTTGGACAGAGACAGAGAAGAGAGATGGGGAGAGGGAGAGAAAGAAATAGCATTATCATATTTGAGGCAAACCTGCAGCATGAAAATGAGCTCAAATTAATTTTCATTGAACACCACCTTATAAGAGCATGAGACCATTTGTACTTAAGAGACAGGAAGATAGCTATAAGAGGTACTCTTAAAGATAATCCAGAATATCCCTTCCCTTCCCTTTGAAATCATACTCTTCACTGAAAAAATTATCTCAAGGGTTTGGCAAGGTTCTAGCATCGTCAAGGTGATGTGCTTGATACGCAGGATGAATATCAATAAATGAGTAGCTGTCAGTCTAACACCGTTAGTCATTGTTAAAGAAATAATGCTAAAAGAAAAGGATGAGCGTTCCACTATTACGCACTAAAATACATCTAGTGTGTGATCAATGGACAGCAGCCTTTCCCCTTCTCCTTGCTGCCGTCTGCAAAGGACTGACCTACAAGAGCGCCCCCTGGAGAGAAGACCAAAATAGGAACATTCTGGGGGTCTGTGCCTCTGTCCAGATGTCCGTTTTTTACCAGACTCCCTTCTATCCACAAAAGTCTGAGTGTAACGTCACAGCTGGCTGGGTCAGCAGCTTTCTAGGAATTTCTGTGCAACTTTGCCACCCCAACCCCCACCAAAACTCCAAGCCTCCCTGTCTTCAATCTCTTAATAGTCTGTAACGGGAGCATCGCTATCATGAAGGAAGCTTTTCAGAAAGATACAGCTTATTACACTACATTATAACGCACGTTATAAATAGTAAAACATACAAAAGCTCCAACATATGTAGAAATAAAAAAGGAGAAACATCACGAAGGAGAACGTATTCCCTCAAACAGAACTTGTAAGGGTAGGCAAACAACTTCACATTTCACCCAGGATCTCCAGAAAACTGTTATGCAGTTATCATGTATGCAGACTGAACTTGGGTTTATGGTAAATGTGTGTTAGAAGAGCCACAAACACAACACACACAGCAAGGCACAAGTGGGTGTATGGCTTCGAATGATAGGTTAAAGCTTTTTTTTGGTAATGTAAGCAGCTTTGAAAAACATGAAGACAGAAGAGACATCTATTTCAGAAGAGGTGAAAAGTGACTTGTTGCTGAAAAAACAAAAGTTAGTTTCAAATCAAAGAAACCCATGCAAGCTTTAACAAAAAATAAATAACTTCTGAGAGAGAATATATATATATGGCATTAAAAGAATAAAAGCTATGTCCACTAAAAAATACGAAAGAGAAAAAAACATTCCCTGTGTGCATTTGATCCAGGTAGCAAGAATAGTTGGTCCCTATAATTACACATTAAAGAATGTTGAATGATTAAAGACGCAGCTTAATCAACTCTGAAACTATCCATGACTGTGTAAAATTAACATATCACTACACTTTGAAGATAATTAATAAAAAATTAAGCATATAGGGTTCCAGTTTTGAAACATTTCCTAAGATAGCCGAGACAGCAGTGCCAGTTAATCCAGACACCGGGCTCTCTGAAGTGCACTGTTAGCATGGCTCAATACGTCTGGCCTGGAAACCCTAGTCAAAGTCCACTGGATAGAATGCCTACCTTGATAATGGCCACTAAAGCCTTTGTATCGGTGGTTGCTGTCAGTTACAAAGTGTAGCCTCAGCCAGTTCTTGTTGCTGACAATGGGTGACGGGACATTCATCCCCGATAACCTGTAAAGAACAAGGAAAGGGAAATCATTAGGCGTGTAACGGCATGCAACCCATCAGCAGAAACAGACACTGATATCTTAACCCCTTCAAAGCCCTCACAACAGACGTCACCTTCCCCCTTGGAGCCAAGACAGTAAAAAAACGGCAAGAAGAGAATAGAAAAGAGCACGGCTAGAGACTCAGAGTCTCTTGATAGAGACTGGGAGTCTCTAGGTAGACACTCCATGCTGTTCAAAGCCCAAAAGAACTGGACATGGCTCGCAATCAGTGAATGTCTTCTGTTATTGTAGATTTAGGGGATTATTCATGGAGTGGAGAAACATCAAAGATCACGATGTCCAACGATCTATTCTTTTTGTGACAGATTTAACGGTAACAATGGACAGATTGTTCTTTGTTCTTTCATAAAGAGGAGGACTTCTCAGTTTTATATCAGTGAAATATGATCTTCACAGTGCTTATGGGTAGTGTTGTACTGATACTTTATATGTGACAATATTTGCCTTTAATCTGACTGTACGGATATGAGTATATAAAGGTGTTATAAAAAAGTAAATATAGAATAAATACGAATATGTACGATATATATATAAAGGTTTGTGTACACAATGCATTCATTCAGTTATGTAACACTGTTTTGTGATTTTTTTTAATGTTTTTGATAATGTTCATTAAATAAGAATACCTTGTTTAAAGCAGCATAACGGATCCATTGCTAATTGCCAATGAGATGCTAGCGGAGAAAACTAGCGAAACCTCTTGAAATGTGCTCACTTTGACACTATGACAAACTAGTTAGTCAACAACTGTCCTAACACAATCAAACATTAAGCAAGTGCAACACAAGACAAAGCAAGACGGCAGATAAGCTACCTACTAGTTCGGCATACAGTAGAAACTGGGCGGCTTCAGGCAAACCTACAGAACGTAGTTATATGCCTACAGACCCTGTTATGGCAATGGCACGGAGGCGATTCTTCATATAAAAAGTCATTGTAGCAGTCCAATTTTTTTTTAGCTGTTATTTTAAGGTAAAACTGCTTATCCTACCCCTAATCCTGTAGTACAATTACTGCATAATGCCACTTTAAATCATCAGTCTCATAATGCTCCTTACTGTTGTTTGTCTGCAATTTATTCTAACTTATAGTGGCAGCATTACTCTTCCCATAAAGTGTGCCACATCATTTTTATTATTGTTATGTTTTACCACCCACAACAATAAAAGCAGCATTTCTCAGATGGGCTGGTGCACACAGCCATTCCCCAGTGTTAGAAAAAAGGGCCACAGAAAGACAAAGGCAAAATATATTTATACCTTCTCTATATCCTTTCTCCTCACTGCTGCATCTACTTCTATTAAACCTCTGGGGTTGCTCTGAAAGAGCAGCCACTGGCCAGCTGGTCCTCACAAGTATAGGCACACCCACACCCACACCCACACACACACACACACACACACACACACACACACACACACACACACACACACACACACACACACACGCACACGCACACAGACACGGAAACACACACACCCACTGAAGGGACAGCAGGAGAGTTGCAGAAAGATGAGCTTGAGCGTGCAAAGTTTCTGGTCGATTTGTTCATCATGAGACAACGCGTGATGGCTCAGACCAAGCACAGAGGTCACGTTGCCTGCCCTCAACACACACACACGCCCACACTCACACACGCACACGCAAGCACACTCACACACACACACACGCACATGCACATGCACACGCACTCCCACATGCACACACACACACACCTTCTCTCCAGCCCCTTGTATCCGGCTAGCTTTATTGATGACTGACGGGATGTGTCATTAAAGGACACGGTCACATGAATCACGGCTTAATGGCCTTCACAGGTTGGAGCTGAGCCATATCATTACCGTTATCACGCTGAACGGACACCGGGCCTCCTTCAGCATGCTTCAATTTGAGCTGGGGCTGGCTGTCGCTCTCTCTGTCCCTCGCTCCCTCTCTTCTTCCTTTCCCCCTCCCCTTCTTACTCTTTCTTTCTTTCTGTCTCTACTTCACTTCGGATCTTTCTCTCATCCCTTTTCCTGTTTCTCCCTCTCTCTCTCTCTCTCTCTCTCTCTCTCTCTCTCTACCTGCACAGCCACCGCTCCCTCTACCTATCTATCTCTGTAATCTTCCTCTAGCTGTGGGCAGCGCACGGCACAAATGGCTCCCTATACAGTCTCCCTCTGGGCAGCCAACATTTATGGAATGTTAACGACAGGTGTAACTGTCAAATGCCACTGATTCGGCATTTCAGTGACCTTGGGAGAGGCCGGCGTTGCGTGAGGTGTGTGGCGGATGTGTCTGAATGTTAATTCCCTCTTCTGTCTGTGGAGAAGCTGGAATAAGAGTCGGAAGGAAAGCAGTGCTCTAAAGCAATGGCTAAAATAAAATCTTAATGACATGGCCACATGACCCTATACAACACAGTCAGCAACTGTGTATTGTTGAGGACCAAAAACCAATTCAGATCCTCATCATAGACCATTATAAGACAACAGGCCTCAAACAAATGCATGCTCAGAGAGCCATTGCAACATACATAGATCACATACATGCATTAGACAGCACTTTGAAACTTGAGCAAGATGGACGGCTTATGCGGTAATGGCATGTTGTCACAGCAACGTCGCAAATTCCATAGTTAGCATCACTCTTTATTTGCCGACCACCGACATAACGCATGACGCAAACACCGATTGAGCAAAATAAATTGCTGCTGTTCAGCATCCCTCCCTCCACTTGGCAAACGGCGGCGATTCACACAAAAAGCCACAATGCTAGTGCACGCCGTAAGGACGAGATAATTAATGTGGAACCCAGACAAGTATGCGTCTACACAGACGTGTAATGTATGGAGCGTGCCCAGATCTATGAGAGGCATGGCGAATCTTCATTCAAGCAGGCATCCCTCCGGATACAAAAAATGATTTTGCATCGATTTCTCCAATGGCCAAAGGGTGCGCTCAGTAGAGACGGCAGGCCGTGTTGTGTTTTCTTCAGCGCCAGGGTGGCCATTAATAACTAGCCATTGTAAACTTCTACATTCGGGTCCAACTGTTCCACTCTCAGGCCCTAATGGAGATTGGACAACATGAATCTCTTGGGGACAGAAATGCAATCTCAAGTTTATATGCACATTACAAGAACACACAGACACACACATGCGTGCACACACACATACACACAAGATGTTACAATCTGTATAGGGGGTGTGCAATCCTCCTAAGGCTTGCTTAATGCATTTTGGGGGGGCTGTGTGGTGTAATCTCCACTGAATAAAAGCAATCTGGCCGAGAGATGCAGAGTACCGTCACTTAAATCCACCAAGTGAAAATTGCATGAATCCACCTGTCACTGACA
>NC_137923.1:46869361-46874361 GCF_963457725.1 Sprattus sprattus | reverse complement strand
AGTGTTTTTCACTATTCTTAACAATGCAGCTCCACTTCAGCTCTAGTCTCGGAATACAATGGTAATAAGTGGGTAAGTGGGTTGTTTCTAAAAAAGAATCCATTTATATTACATTATATTATTACTTATTACTTACATATATATTACTTATAAGATGAAAATGTATAATACAGTATGCATTAAAACAAAGTTTTGTAATATTTGTTATAATGCATAAATGAGATTCATAAATGAGATGCAGTAATGTCAACAGTAATCAGTAACCAGTGGACATCACAATGCTGTTTAGAGACTAGGACAAGAATTCAAGATTATGTAGTCCATGGACCCTTTACCCAATTTTCCACATCAGTGAACAATTACTGCAGCAATAAGGCACGCTATAATTTTGACCACTCTTTAATTAATAATTATAATATAATAATAATGTTGTCCATCTTGGTGTAAGGTGACACAGTGGGTATAATTAGTTATTTCTGAAATGACACCCTCCGTAGGCTGTGCATATGTCACATTGTTCTATGGCAGAGGGGACCATGAAATGAAGTGTCAACAAGACGACACTAAAGCATTGTTCTGTGGATCGGCTATAAAACAAAGACTTCAGATGCAGCCAACGCTGACCTTCAAAGGCTACTTGAGTGACACTTCAGGTAGCACACACCAGCAGTACATTGAGGCCAACACTGGCACCCAACTCCTCAAGGGTCTGTGTGAGCTGAGTTTAGATGGCTCACCCTCTGATCTTGCCTGTAATGGGACTTGACTACAACCTCCTATTTCTTTCTCTCCCTCTCTCCGTCTCTCTCCCTCCCTTTATCACTGACGCACACACACACTTTTCTATAAGCTTTTGTTAAGTAATTACTGACAGAAATGAACACCGCTGTATTGATTTGCTGTTTCAATTTTTGGCCTTCATCCATATTGTGTGACAGCCTTTAAAGGCCCTGTCTCTCATACACATGCCCATGGGCTGAGCTCTAGGTTTCTGTCTTCCCCGTCCTCTTCTCTCTCTCTCTCTCTCTCTCTCTCTCTCTCTCTCTCTCTCTGTGCTGTAGCCGTGAGCCCCTGTAATGATTCCTGGCGTGACCCTATTGGCGTCCTTTAGCCGAGAGCTATCTACTGCCTCTAATGCCGTGTGGCCTCCACGAGCCGCCCTGGCTCAAAGGTTACCAGGTCACTCAAGCCAGTCAATCCCCTGCCTTACAGCCCTCCAAAGTCTCCCGGCCCTTAGCAGATGACCTGGTCCCCTGTAGCATCCATTTTAGTGTGAAGGACTGAGTGCACACTTTGTCCACATGGAGAGAAAGAGAACTTGAAAGAGAGCTGAATTAAACGTGAATTCTAATTCATCTGCATGATCTTTGATTGCAAAATTAAGTGACAGGTGAATGGAGATGTCATCCATATATGTGTAGTATTATAGCCAATCAGTGAACACCCTTCCCTTCCCTTGGCCACTTTGTGTGGCCAGTTTTAAAGGATATTGTGAGGTCATTGATTCCATTATTTCATTTCCAATACATTGATTGTTTGTGAACGGTTAATAGCTTTTGTTTGTTCTATAGCTTTTGTTTGTTCTGCCTCGGCCCAAAGAGGGTATCTACTGATGAGGACCACTTTACATCCAATTAGACCAAATGGAATGTGGTTGAGAAGCCACTCCAAACTCGAAATCTCTTAAAATGTCATGAGGCAAACCTCTTAATATTACCCGGGACTTCTGGATGCAAACGTCTGTTTTGCAGAGTGCAATAAAATACAAAAGGTCAAGGCTGAAAATAGCACTGACATTCAGATGTATTTTAGGCAGTGTCGAACAATAAGCCTACAAGCCTACAAAACTATTAAGCAGTGGTTTTATTTGACAGAGTAAAGCCTTTGTTAAACTTTGCAGATGGTGAAAACGGAGCAGTTGTCGAGGGGGTGGGGGAGCAATGAAAAACTGCTCTCAAACTTATACTTATACTGCTCTCAAAGCCACCAATGACTACAGTTAAACAAGTTTCAAGTTCAGAAGCCACATCATCTATTAAATGTTCTTAAATGTAGTAAAAGTACTAAATACATAATAGTTAATTAATGGATAAGTACAGCATACTTGCGCATGATATACTCAGGGCTTCAGATAAGTATTCTTCTATAACATAACATAGGAATCACTAAACATAGTATAGTACCACAGAAATCACTATGCATAGTTTAATAACACAGTAATCACTATGCATAGTATTTACTAATTCCTTAGGTATAGTGTTTGTGTCATCAGGTGGGACTACTACAGCTTGTGTGAAACGAACGATTGAATCCTTGCTTGGTTGTTTTGTTCAGCTACTTTGTATTCCCTCCACTGAGCTGCCCAGTCTTCATGAAGCTCTTAAGGGATCCGCTGGAACACCTCCTCCTCCTTGTGAGGTCATGGGGATTACATGTGTCTGTGCACATGTGTGATGAGAAGAGCATGGCTGTCAAGCAGAGGTGGCAGCGAGTCCTTGCGGCCCGCTACGAGTCCTGACAGGCCAGGACCACCCCGGGGGAACGCTGTCGCCCGACCATGTAGAGCCTTTACCAAGCGGCAACCTCCCCCAACACACACACACACACACACACACACACACACACACACACACACACACACACACACACACACACACACACACACACACACACACACACACACACACACACACACACACACACACACACACACACACAGTCACGCACACACACAGAGCTGTCACTTGACCGCATGGAGCCTTAGCCCCCCGGCCTCCCTCCAACACACACGCGCGCACACAGAGCAGTCAGCCAAGTGGAGGGGACATCGTCTTAAGTCTTGCCTCTGGATAAATCCCATGGCAAAGCCCTGTTCTGCGCCAGCGGCTTGTGTGTATTGTTTTTCTTTCTTTCTTTCTTTCTTTCTTTCCATCATCCACCTGAGCCTTATAGACTCACAAGAGCCCAAGCCTCTTCTTCGTACACGCATAGACACACCGCTAGTTCTATTTCACCAACGGAGGTGGTGGCTGGTTGGGATTTTCCCATCGCCGCTCTGTCGGTCAAAACACAGGGTGTTGGTGTTTGGATCACGGCGAAGGAAGGGGATTAGGGCAAGGAGGGTGGTGGGAAACGAGGGGTGGCGGATCAATCCTTCCACCGTCTGTTGATCACTCCATTGTGGCTTGTCAGGGCTGAGGCAGGCAGGCAGTGACAACCTTGATAACACCTGAAGATCAAACGACTAAATCGCTACATCGCCTGTTCTTCAGAAGTTTTGGTACTGTTTGTGTGAGGGTGTGTTTCTTAAATGTTCAATATCACTTTGTAATCAAACATAATTTATTTCACAACTGAGGGCTTATGTAACACAACTGAAGGGCCTTAACCTTCTGTGAGAGTTACTTACCTCCGCTTTGCTTGTTAACTGATGTCTGTTTCGAAGCAAGAGGTGTATGCAAAGCAGGTGAGCTTCAGAGCGCCTTGTGCTGTGACATGATTGAAAGCACTGTCCCCCCATTGTCAGCTCCTGAATTATTGTTTCACATTGAGGATCAGGAGACAACAACCTTCCGCAACAATCAATAGCCATGGTAATGCTGCCAAAACATATCTTAATTCTGGCGGCTCGATGTTACTCGATGGATGGTTCCACAGCCTCTCTTTCCTCCCTCTCTTTCTCTCTTTGTTCTCTCCTTCACTCTCTCTCTTCTGTCTCTGTTTCTCTTTTTTTCTTTTTATTCCTCACCTCGGCACATTGCAGATTGAAGGGATGAGGGTGCCAGAGGCAGCTGCCACTTATTTGTAATATTTCGCTTGTTTCTCTCCCTCCTGTCACCTGCCGCACCTAGGGAGGCCGCCATTTCCCTGCCTGACTCCTGCCCGGACATGGCACGCAGCCCGAAGGTGGGGACACAAAGGAGCGTGACAGATGCTGCTGCCAGAGCTTACTTTCTGGATGATTCTTCTGTTCCTGGATGTTTCAGTCTGTTTGCTTTTGGAGCATACAAACCTTCATGATGAGGTTTAACAACTTTATGGAGTACAATTACTGTATAGATAATGAGAGCAAGACATTACGTGTGTATATGTGAGTGTATGCATTTTATGTGGTTTGTGTGTGTGTGTGTGTGTGTGTGTGTGTGTGTGTGTGTGTGTGTGTGTGTGTGTGTGTGTGTGTGTGTGTGTGTGTGTGTGTGTGTGTGTGTGTGTGTGTGTGTGTGTGTGCTTGTGTGCATGTTGGTAGGGGCTTGGAGGGAGGGTATAATATAACCAGTTGTTAGTCTAGATGTTAGATTAGAAAGGATGGAGTTTAGCACGGAATTATTCAATAATTTCCCTGACATTGAAGAATGACTTGGCCGTAAATCACCATGCCAACTATAGGGACTCCATTAGCATCGACTGCCATCACCATGCCAACTATAGGGTCTCCATTAGCATCGACTGCCATTTGCTAACATTAACTCAACAGCTCCAAGGCATCCATGCTCTTTGGTAAACACTAGACATACCAATATGGCCAAAAAATGGCTGTGAGGCATGTGCATATCATTACATGGATCTGTCTCCCATTCTAAGGCCTTCAACCCAATGTGTGATGGAAAAGTACTTAGGATACCTAAGTGCTTTAATTAAGGCACAAATTGATTCATAATTGGCCAATTTTGCCATTACCCAGTGTCTTAATAAGTGAGAATATAAGCGAGCAACCAGAGCAATCTGATGAGCTAATGCAATTTTCCACTCACATTTGTAATGAAATTCTATGAGGAAGTGAACAGGCAGCTTTCCTTTATATCACATTTTGGGTTCTTACATAAAGCGGAGTGTTTTCCGTTCTGTAAACATGGCAATGATGGCAGGGAACTTCCCATGAAATATTCATAGGGTTGGTGTGTACATAAAAAGAGCCGGACATTAAATATGTTGAGGCAGAACAAAGCAACAGCATTATGGTTCTATTCTGAATTGCCCAGAAGACCATTTTGGCTCTCCCA
>NC_137923.1:46829361-46866861 GCF_963457725.1 Sprattus sprattus | reverse complement strand
CCAGTTTCCTCAGAGAGGGTTGGTGACGACAACTCCACTCTGGAATTAAAGTAGACTGGTAAATGTTTGAGAGGGAATGTGGCATGCCCGGGGACAATACAATGCCTTGGTGCCATGACGCAAACTTAGCACTGTGTAAAGACCTGAGGCCAACACAATGCTAAGTAACAACGTCTGACTGAAAGCACTGACAGTTTCCAAACGGCGTTTCGAGTTGAACTGAAAAGTATTTCGAACAATGTGAAGCGCCGGTCTCCAGATCAATAGAGGTGCTGGACAAGGCTTGCAGTGGTGGATGTAAGTGAGGTGTGGAGTGTGTGATCAATATCAGAGGGCCTGGTGGGGTCGCAGGGTCGCGGTGAGTTACGAAGCGGAGTGTCGTAGGGTCAGAAAAACATCTGCAGCCTGACAGAGGTGCTGTGACCCAGCAGACCTCTTCAACCCTCCCGCAAGCTAACTCAGGGCTAGATACTGCACCGCACACAGAAAATATATCATAGCTGACAGCTCTCACTCTCTTTCATTTTCATTCTCTCTCTCTCTCTCTCTCTCTCTCTCTCTCACTTACTTCTTTCTCTAAATCTAGAATATGTCTCCTTTTGATGCAAACCCATAGTGAGTGCAACCACCGGTGCAGACATGTTAGGTGCGCCGTGCGGTAATTGGGAATAATGTGTGCATAAATGCTGGGTTTGGATCGGCTCATGCAAATTACATGGTGGAGCAGTCTCTGCCAAAGGCAGGTTGAACACGGCTGTATCTGGCGGCAGGGAGGAAACTACCCCCATTTCATGTCGGCGCTGGCACGAGACCCAGCACAAAAAGGTTTCGTGTGAAACAAGAGGCCTGGCTTTGCCGCGGTAATTGCTTTGGCTGGAACCCGTGTGGGGCGTGCGAGACGGCGCTTTCAAGCCCGAGTTGGCCTTGCATCTCTAAATGCAAATTGATATATAATGTATATGTGCTAGCATGATATATGTGTATATGTGTGCATCCATGTTTGTGCATTTGCTTATGTGAACCTATATCAATCAATGTGTTTGTGTGTGTGAATGTGTAGGACGTTTTTTGCAATTTGAGCCAGTTTGAAGCATTTTTAATATGCGATTTGTGTCTGATTCCATCCAAATGGAATCTGTGCTGAGCCAGGAAGAGAGTCAGGAATATCACTGCACTTGTATGTGCTACGACAGAAGAGGAAAATGAAACTCCACTGATTATAGCCTGGGAGAGAGGGTTAGAGAGCAAAGAAATAGTTGGCCCACTTTAGGGTGACTGGAGGGAGGACGAGTCGGGGTCCGTCTGAAGGACACAGGACCTGGGGAAGCAGCAGCGGCTGCTCCTGCCAGACGAGGCTGCTGTCCAGCCTCCTTATCTACCTGCTTGGCACCCCTGACAGGACCTGGTCGCCTGCCACCTCCACTTTAGCCACCACCCCCTCACCCCCCTACACCAGCCCCATACCTCTCTACCCCAACCTCACCACACCTCACCTCCCCACTTCAGTCCTCTCCTCTCCTGATGGCTGTGTGGACGCTGATAAATGCCCTGGCTCTGGACAGCCGCGCCAATTGAATGTCACAAGTTTGAGCGGAGCACTTTCCCTTTCCGCTAACCACTTTCGTCTATGGGAAGGACGGCAACTTTAATGGATTTTCCACTTAGCTATCCCTCTGTGTGTGTGTGTGTGTGTGTGTGTGTGTGTGTGTGTGTGTGTGTGGGTGTGTCTGCGTGTGTATGTGTGCTTGATATCCCATCAGTTTGTGTTTAAAAGTATGAATGCACTTTAAGCAGGCAGTGATGAACAGCATGTTAGTAATCTACACGCGTTCAGGGAGCAAGTGTCAGTTTGTGAAAGTATGGGACGTGGGGGCCAAAGTGTGCTCAAGCGTGTGTGTGCTCGTGTGTGTGGGCACCCATGCATGAGCACTCAACACACTGCAGGGTGTTTAGAACAACACACAGCCGGCCACAAGGTGTCTTTTAAGCTGTACACACACGAATGCATGTCCTCATGCGCATATATGCAGTGCATGCCATGTTTACTTATAGAGTATTTGCCGGAGTTTATTTACAGCTTCATCTGTGTGTGATAACGAGTCTCTGTGTGTGTGTGTGTGTGTGTGTGTGTGTGTGTGTGTGTGTGTGTGCGTGCGTGCACGAAAGGGTGAGTATGAGGCATAACTCTCAGAACAGTCCAAGGTCACAGTGGAGAAACTTCCTGCTCGGGATGCTGCCTCCATCCTGGCGCGCTAGATTTCCCTGAAGTGCACGTCAAGGAGTGTGCCAGCCAAATTGATTGGAACGTGGAATGCATAACATTGGTCGTGATCGTTGCTCAATTCACAGTTTACCTTCTCTTGTTTTGTTGCTCCTCTCTTACCTCTAAGCTTCAGCCAAAGAAAATAACACAGATGTGCACAAATCATGTACAACCCTCCTCCGCCCCCCTTACACACACACACACACACACACACACACAAACACACACACACACACAAACACACACACACACACACACTCCTGATGTGCGTGAGAATGTGAAGTGGCAGTGCTCTCTAAAGGGATGTTTATGGCAGGATTTGCAAGTGAATGCCGGCGCATGAAACACTGGCACAGCCTGGCATGTCATCTGGAGGCCGCTGGATAAGATATCATTATGCACACGCACGCACACAGCACAGCACAACCCCCCCGCACACATACACACACACACACACACCCACACCCACAGACAGATACACCCCCCACACACACACACACACACACAAACACACACAGACAGATACACACCCACATACAAAAACATCCACAAGATCCGTGAGTGGAAAGAGGAGGGGGGGAGGAGTAACAGAAAAAAAATGTGTGGAGTGACAGCCACTTTCATAATCTCCCCAAAAAGAGATTAGATCTCAGAAATTGGCCTGGGGTCAACCGCTACGCCGGCGGGGGGGGGGGAGAAGAGAGGTCTCGTCACAGCCGTGTCACTTTCAGCCTATTAGGAGACGTGCTGTCTGGGGCTCTCTGAGGGAACTCCAGGGCTTGTTTAAAGGCTGGGCTAATTGTCTTTGTCCCGCTGTATTTGTAGGGATAATGTTGCCTGGCTCCGTGGCGACTGTTACCATTGGTAACATGAAGGCGAGCAGACTTCGTTGCAGGTGTTTTAAAAAGCTCTCTCCAGCTGCAGTCCACATTTCAGGGGGCAAGAGGGAGTAAGAGTGAGAGAGGGAGAGAGGGAGAGAGAGAAAGAGAGAGAGAATGAAAGACAGAGAAAATGAGAGAGGAGGAAGAGAGTCTAGACTTCCTCCCTCATTCACAGGATAGTGGAGGACAGCCACATCTAATCGTCCACCAATTTTGACACTCAACCTAGTGTGGTAGCTCTAAGTCTCTATATCCGATAATAGATACACTTATAGATGCACTCTGACAAAATTCTCAAAAAAGATAACCTCCTCTTTCTGTAGAGAAAAACTGTCCGAGTGAGCAGTTTTACTCACCAATTTAGAGCTGCTGGCCAAATTCCAAAAAGTCTGACTACAGGCTTAAAGTACCTCAAGGCAACATCAAGTCTGGCCCTGGTAAGCACTTTTTTTTGCCATACTGTTAGTGTTGTTCATGGGCCTTAGATGTAGTGGACCCAGGTTCAATTCTAGAGTATTTCTCTGGAGAGGTTGAGATAAGGTGAAAGACTGAGAGCGGAAAAGAACGAAGTGCCCATGCTGCACACATACGAAATCAGCCTCAGTGCAAAGTATCACCAGTAATCCTATGGGGCACTACCCATAAAATATAGAGTGGCTATTGGATGGCCTAATGGTTAAATCAGTAGACCAGTGATTTTGATATACGGAGGCTGGATAGGAAAGTTGCAGGATCGAAACTCAGCCAGACGGAGATTTTAGTAGTTGTCTTGTCCCTTTAAATTTATGTTTTATTTTAGCCAGTGAGGACATATTTCAGGAGCACAGGGCCCCGGGTGAAACTACACATTAGGCCACACTAGTTGTGAGTGTGTCATGTTGCAACTAAAAACATAGAGTTCAGCACCATGGACAGTGCATGAAAACACCATTAACGTCAGGACCATGGACAGCTTCAGACAGAAACAAAAACTTCAGACACTATGGACAGTTCAAGGCAACAATGTAAACTTCAGCATTAAATAGCATACATGGAATGGTGCCAAAAGTATGATCAAAAAGCAATGTCATTATCTCTCCAGCAGTCTTGACAGCCACTGCCCATTAACTTACCATTGGTGTATTACTAACATGTGCAGCATTATGCACTGGCCAGTGGGGGGGATATGAACTGTTCCACTCCTTGAATCCTATTCGATTACCGTGTCGCCCCAACTTGACCCTGCTAATCACGGTTAATATGCCTGACGCTCACAAACGATCCGGGCGGACAGGCATGATCTAACCCCATCATCGCCAATCAGCGGCAGGGAGAATGCTAATTGAGGCTAATGCAGACCTACTGTACACCATCATGTGTCTCGCATGTCCAGCTGGTTAGCCGACGACCTCCGACCTTGTGTCTGCCTTTGTTACCTGACAGGGGCTAGGCTTGGAACAACCGGTCTACAGCTTGGCCCCGGCGCTAGCTAGCGTTAGCCATAAAGTATGAAGCATTACCCATAAAGCGCTGCATCTTTTGCCTCTCCTGTCCAGTTGAGTCCCAACCTGAACAAGCCTTTTGTTTGAGCCATGGCAGTGTGGGCACATTTAAATCATCCCTGGACATGTTTTCTCATTCACTTTCACACGCCCTTTTGCCCGCTCCATATCTGCCTGTGGAGCCTGTCTGTGGATGATCTAAGGAACCTGTCCCCAGGCCCAGGCTCTTTGCCTGCCAACAATGGGGTCAGATGGGCCAGAAAAAAAGGACAAAGCTAGACACACACACTGTGCTCTCTCTCTCTATCTCTCTCTAATACACATATATGCAACATGCAGGAACACAGACACACATTCACATATCTATTTAAGAGACACATACACAGAAACACAGAGACACACACTGAGCAGAGGCTTCATGAAACTGAAGAACCATAGGCACAGCTATTCATTCAAATGTCAAAGATGATAGGCAAAAGATAAAAGCCATCCTCTTTATACGAAACATCTCTTTTTCTCTCTCTCTCTATCTCTCTCTCTCTCTCTCTCTCTCTCTCTCTCTCTCTCTCTCTCTCTCACACACACACACACACACACACACACACACACACACACACACACACACACACACACACACACACACACACACACACACACACACACACACAATTGTGATGTCTATTCTGTGGTTCCCTTTCATACTACTCTCTGGTCAGAGAACTCTTCTCCCTTTCCTCTCGGTTTCCAAGCCAGAGACGATGCTATGACTTCCCACTTGACTGCCTTCTCTTGCACTATTTCAATCTCTCTCCCTCTTCCTCCCTATCACCCTGCACTCTTTCAATCTCTCTTCAATCCCCTTTTCCCTCAGTTGTTGTTTTGTCACCTGTGACACTGGAGCAGTAATGCTGACGTTGGTGGTCATGAATGCTCCACTGGAACAAGGTATTGTGCGTTTTTTTCTGAATTTGCAACCACACAAAAAAAAAAAAATACCTTGTCACGCACAGACACGTGTTTGATGGCCAAAAATGTGTTTCTTTGTTGAAGCTGTTGAACTTTGTTGAAACCCTGTCGCAAAACAATGCAGTCGTGACTGAAAGTTCACGGTGCTGATCCAAATGATCTTCTGGCTTCACACCCAATTTCACCTTTGAATAACTGTCATTGTTTTATGATGTTTGTGCTCCACCAGAAGCTCCTAAATCAAAATAACGAGAGTAGGCTTTTATTCAACTCCTCATCCCCACAGCCGGCTCCACAGTACACCATAGGCACTCAATGTGGCCAGTTAAGCTCACAATGACTGCAATAAATTTGGAAATGAACAGGAGGAAACCAACCAAAAAATCCATCTCCCAAGCACACACCAACACAACCCCAAATAGCATTTGATTCTTTAACAGATCAGAGCTTGAGCCCTTTCAGACGCAGGAAGGTCTTCATCAGATACAGACACATCGCCTAAACAGAGCCATACACAAGGCTGCTGGTGTCCATAAAGGGAGATTTGTGTTTCTATAATCTGTAACAGTAGGGAAGTACAGAACCCGAGCACATAGAGTGATATGAAAGGCATTCTTCTATACAAGTAATCATGTATATATACTTATATACAAGTATAATGTGATCAAGAGGAAGTTAGATGGTCACAAGCCATGAAAAGAAGCCGAGCTGCTTGAATTTTTCCGCCAGGAGTAGCGTAAAGTAACCCAACAGCAATGTGAAAGACTGGTGGAGAGCATGCCAAAACACATGAAAGGTTAGTCCCCCAAATATTGATTTCTGAACTCTTCCTAGGTTAAAGCATTAGTATTGTGTAGTTAAAAAATGAATATGAACTTGTTTTCTTTGCATCATTCGAGATCTGAAGACACTGCATCAGTTTTGCTATTTTGACCAAACAATTACTATTTTAGTAAATAACCACACAAAATGAAACTGCTAGACTAACAAAAAGGGTGGGCAGATCCGGCCCCCTGAAGCCACCATGTGTGCATGGGCAGAGAGCATAGCATAAGCATTAGCTAGCCACTCTTTAGATATGTGCATGGGAAGAGAGCATAGCATAAGCATTAGCTAGCCACTCTTTAGATATGTGCATGGGAAGAGAGCATAGCATAAGCATTAGCTAGCCACTCTTTAGATTTGTGCATGGGAAGAGAGCATAGTATAAGCATTAGCTAACCACTCTTTAGATTTGTGCATGGACAGAGAGCATAGCATAAGCATTAGCTAGCCACTCTTTTGTAGGGGCTGGCTATGGTCTCCTCTGCCTGGGTAATTGAATTGCCTATTCATTTTATGGCTAGGTTCCAGAGCAGCGAACGACAGGGAAAAACGAAAAGGGGACAGAGGGAGAAAAAAATTAGAAAATGAAAGGAGGAGAGAGGAGCGAGGAACTAATAAAGCCAAAGAGGAGAGTCAGTTATAGGAAATATAAATATTAACTACTGTATGTGTGAAAGCATATTTAACAGCACGCACAGTGTCATTGATGTGAAAGAGCAGTCTGGTATAGCAGTCCTGACTTGCTTTGCCTGCAGTCATGTCCACAACCTAGCAGTGTTGTATACTTGTATACAAAATATTCAGATTGCTGCCTGCTATGACTTATCACCTTTCAAATATGCAGGTGTGATTAATGAAGCCAAAAAATGATTCAGGTGTGAATAATATTAAGTGATTGAATGGATGAGAGAGAGAGAGAGGGTAAGTAAGTACGTTTACTGCTTAAATGGTTATATTTGGGGCCAGGTGGGGTATTTCACATCTAAATGTCTGACAATAATATTTAGTTATTTTGTCATTTAAACACAATTTAGCACTAAAGGTCAGCAGAGCACCAGTTTTCTGAGCGCTAAATGAACAGTAAGTAGACATTTTCAACATTTAAAAGTGTGTGCTTGTGTTACTCGAAACCTTTGAAAGGACATAAACAAAAGTGCAGTGAATAGCAGATTAAGCATTAGTGGCATATAAACTGGGATCTCCAGTTTCATAACTAGAGAAGGACTGTTGGGCTTAAAGATGATTGTTGCTGCGGTAAATAATATGAAATAATATTCCGACATCCTATGAATAAACTGTATTGAAATCTGAGAAGAAAGCATTTTAAAAGACCCCTAATGACTTCCTCTTCTAATTAGCTTTCATCAACAATATATCACATTTTTTATCAGTTCTGAGTATAAATCCAGTACACATCTGACTTAAATATATGGCACAAAGTGGCACACTGGTTACAATTAAAATTAGAGGGGCTTAGCTGTGAATAAGATGCCCCCAAACCTGTGTGGACTCAATGTTCTTGTGCTTTAAAGTAATAGTATACAATTTGCCACTTTTTGAGGTATGTTTTTTATAGGCAACTAGTGTTGGCATCGTCTTTAAATTCATTTTTAGAGGTATACAGTCATGTGAAGGACATATTAACACGTCTGTCGTTCCCGCTGGCCACCCCGGCTAAGCACTATGTAATTCAATGGTTCGGGATCGGACCACCACCCCATGAAAACGTTGAAAAAGCTTTCACAGCATGACATACTAACTATAACGTCAAAAGACACCAGTAAAGCACGCTAGCAAGCTTTTACCAGTACCAGTTGTGCCTTCTAGTTTTAGACCAAAAATGCTGCTTTGACTTTCATGTTATGGATATTTACACAAGAGACGTTACAAGCATCCTAAGAGATTTGCAAGAGCTAATAGTTCTCCTAAACAGAGCAATAATTATCCATCCACGCTCATCACTAGTGGCAAATTGGTTTACCGGAATGGCGACAGGAATCAATAGACTAATTTGAACTCAATCAATAACAAAGATGAAATACTATTATGATGGGCACATTAGAAAATATTAAGCACTTCCATTATGACTAATGTTTACATCTATTTATTCAATTTTCGTGATGGTGAGCATGCAGGTACGTGTTTGCGAACACACAGAGACACACCGACACACACATACGCACTAGTTCACAGCACCATATATAACTGAACACCGCATGCAATGTATGCCAAACACAACCAACTCACACTGGTATACTCTTTTTGTAACATGTGCAAAATGTTGGAGTAGAAATGCATATAGTTCACAGTTAGTAACCCCACAACAGAGGGGGTTTATTCCGGTGAGATGAGAAAGCAACCATTTTGAATGTGTGTACCAGGAACTGTATGGTTAAGCTACTACTCCAGTGAAGGTTCAGGACTTAATCAGAATGAGCTAAATGAATACACAACCCAGATGAGGCGGAGGCGGTCTTGAGGAGGTATGGGTGAGGTGAGGGTGGGAGTGGGGTTTAAAAAACTCACCAAATTGTCGGCGGCTCCGACCCTTCCACTTCCAAGTAATCGTACTTTTCCTCTGTCTGGAAGTCTGTAAAAATGACGGAAATGGTGTCTCCCGGATCAGCAAGTATGGTCCACGTACAGTCCGCATTATTGTAATATTCACTCGGGAAATTGGGACTTGATATGATGCCACTTGAACCCCTCAGAGTATCACCACATGTGTCCTCAGCTGTCAATCAAAATGGAAAAACTTCTGTTAGGAATCGGGCTTCGACTACACAAAAGTATACAGCAGGAAATGACAGCTGAGCCTTTTTGCTTTAAAGATGGCCGCACAGTCTAGTCTGTGCTTGTATGTTTTGTTATTGTATACATTCCATTTACATGTATACAGCCATAGACACTTAGCGTGTGCCGGTCAAATTGGCTTTGAGGCTGCTGCACCAGACCTCTGTTTGCTGGTGAAATCCCTGCACATTAAGGGGCTTCTCTATTTATATTACCAGGCTTTTAAAATCATATTTCATTCAGCCTTTTTTTCCACCCCCTGTGCAGTAATGTGAAAACAGGGTTGGAATTGACTTGCCGATTTCCATTAATCCAGTATACACTGGAGTCAGATGGAACTGACTTTCGTTAGTCTTTTTTTCTCTGTGGCTCTTTTTTATGACGTTAGGGAGAGCTAGAGGCTTATTATGAGGCTCTCCAGGGCTAGAGGCCATCTCTCATTTGTGCCATCAGTTTTAATGGGCTCCACCAACATAAGGTTCTCGTGAGTAAGGCAAAAAAAAAAAAAGGTCCCAGCTGCATTTCCCAACAGACTCAGAGCTTTGCTCTTGTCTTGTCTATTTCAAGGTCTCCAATTCAATCTGAGAGAGCAATCTCTTTATTTTCCTTTTGAATTTTCTTTAATTAATTGTAATGATTTTCAGATTTTGGATACATCAGGATAATGTACAGATAAAGACACATGGACTAGTCTGTGCACACATGATAAATTATATACATATAATTTATACAACTCAGCATACGTCCATATGTACATGCAGTCGCATGGTATTGTGCACAGTACCTGCAGACATGTACATAGGGCATATTCTGTAGAAAATGTTAAGTGTTTCTCACAAGTGAGAATCACTTTAGTGTAAGACTAAGACATACCATTGAACGTTCAGAAACAGTAAACAGGAATATACATTATACACACAGACACACATTTAGAAACCCACATTGACATGAGCCTTTGCAGGGGTCATGCCAATGTGATAAAGATTTGACAGTAGACATAAAATGTACTCACAAGAGAATACAGTAAGAACACATGCACAAGCATCCACAGGAACTCACACGACACACACACAAACACACATACACACACACACACATGCTGTTTCATTCTTTCACCCACCACACACACACACACACAAAGTTTCACGTAGCAAAATATCAGCAAGCACCATCTCGATGACTATTAACCCTTGGTAGCTTCTACTCTAGTGTGAACATGAGCTAGTCCTGGTTTAAAGGCTGATTTGATTATGCACTCTAATGACATGCTTAAAAAAATATGTCCCTGGAAGTCAAACCATTTGTAGTCACAATATCGATACAATCAATATAAACACATGGGATGGCTAATGTCACTGAGCACGTGATTGGCAGACCCATAAAAATTCCATTAAGTAAAACGCACAAAAACCAGAACGTGGGGGGGGGGGGGGGGGGGGGGGGGAACGAGTGGGATGGAGGGTACAAGGGCTGTTAGCGTGAACATTAGCGCCCCTTTCTCTGTTCTCTGGAGACCGATGGTTTCTATTTGTTCACTGTACATTCTAGCATGAGGCTGTGTTCACCTGACCCGAATTCCTGAGCAGTGAAACCGAAACGCAATTTAATCCTGATGTGCCTCAGAAAAAGAACAGAAACCCTAACATGCTTTGATGAGTATGCAAACACCAGTAGCTTTATGCTTTGTGCTAATGGCTAAAGCTACGCGATAAACACGAGAACAGTGTGTCTGTTATTGAGCGATGAACATTGAGTGGAGAATATTTCATTGTGTGTAACAAATTGACACAACAAAGAGAGCAAAAAATGCCCTTAGCACTAACAGAATTGCTGATGTGCCATTTGGCTTCTTTTAGGAGGAACGTCTCCTCCCCAAAAAAGCCTGCGCGAACGCTAAGGCGTTTAGCTGAGCTACATTAATTGTGACAGCACTATCAAGTCACACACTCACATTATAATACATTGACTCTCAAGTGATGTCCGACCACTGATAAGTCGGGGAAAGGGGAGGAAGACACTGATTTTGCTCGATCCACCGGCTAGCTCAGCCTTGACATAAGCATTGTAATGCAGCGCCACACGTCTTGTGGACTATGATAAATTCCCTTTAGGAAACATTCTTGTCAGTCATTTGTAAATCAATTCTGCATTTCCATGTTCCTGGTAGGGGTGGCAAAGCCCCAAGAGGAGACCGTACTACCAGCCTCAGCATTCCACTGAAACCCTGAATAATAATCATCAAAACGAGAGAAGAAGGGGGGAGGGGAGAAGGAGAGAGAGAGAGAGAGAGAGAGAGAGAGAGAGACAGAGAAAGAGAGAGAGAGAGGGAGAGAGAGAGACAGAAAAGATAGAGAGAGAGAGAGAGATAGAGTGAGAGAGAAGAGAGAGAGAGAGATATAGAAAGAGAGCAAGAGGAGTGGAAACATTCTGTGGTTGGGTGGGGTGGCCAAAAACAAAAGCTAATCAGCAAAATGTCAGCAAAGATGCTGTGGTGTATGTGAGAGCAACTAACTTATGCCAGGGACACAAAGCACCTCTGCATAGGTTAACAGAGCCACTCACACACACACACTCTCTCTAACACACACACACACACACACACACACACACACACACACACACAAACAGAGTAGCCTAGTTCTATGCCTTATCGACAGCAACATATGGCTTGGTAAACCAAGTGCTTTAAGGGAGGAAGCTGGGATGTGAGGCTCCCCTGGTTTAAACACACACATGGTCGTTTACGTGTGTGTTTGTTTGTGTGTGTGTGTGTGTGTGTGTGTGTGTGTGTGTGTGTGTGTGTGTGTGTGTGTGTGTGTGTGTGTGTGTGTGTGTGTGTGTGTGTGTGTGTGTGTGTGTGTGACATGCCAACAGTAATGGAGGGCAGAGGACCTGTCATGGCTGTCACATAACAATCAGAAGCAGCCTTGGGGAAGGGCCAGAGCTGCACACAGCAGGCCTAAGGTACCTGTCAGTCACCCTGCTGACATGCTAAACGATGGACCCCTCAAGATACACTTGCTGCAGGAAATGATAAGAATGGAATAAAAACTAATTTCATTTTTGTTTTGTGTGCTTTGTATTTTTTCTCTCTCTTTAAGATTTAAATCCTATCAAAAGTATAAACACAAAAAAGTAATTCTGTGACAGACAGTGAGTGGATCATGCTGGTCTTATTTGTATTTATTTATTTACTTTTTAATCCATACGCTTCAGGCAAATTAAGTGGGGATTTTATGGAATGTTATCAGAGTAATTGCAGTGCTGTCCTCGAAATTAAATTACCAGTATCGGACAAAGAGGGTCCCCTAAATTCATGTGCAAGAGTAATCAGTAAAGTGAGGAGGGGGCAGTAGTCAGACGTCAGGATCCATAAAATATGACTCTTAGCTGAATTGAAGAAAACCATTAGTCCTTTTTTTCACAAACAGTGATGGTAGGGCTCAGACATCATCTGAGCAGTGGGCCAGTGTAATTGGTGGGCGTGGTAGGAATTACTGAGAGAGGGACATTTTTTTGGGGATAGACAGACCAGAATGGACGTAATTTCAATCTTATGCTTATCAAATCAAGAATAAAGTTGCTTTTATTGTAGAGCAATTAAGAAGCAATTTACAATTAAAAGAGACTTGAGAAACAATGATTACTAGCTTTGATGTAGTTTACCTTCTAATACAATTTCATCTGTAATAATACTGGTATGTGTTATTGTATTTTTATTTTTAACAGTGCCCACTGAGAAATTTAAATCACAATCTTCTGTCATGTCAACGGATACTATGTTTATTTAATCATTTTTCACATTCACGTGTTGAGCTTGCCTCTCGAGCAATTTGGGCAGGACCTCTGTGTGTGTGTGTGTGTGTGTGTGTGTGTGTGTGTGTGTGTGTGTGTGTGTGTGTGTGTGTGTCTGTGTGTGTGTCTGTGTGTGTGTGCGCACGCATGTTTGCACGTGTGTGTGTTTGTGTGTGTGGGAAATGAAGGAGGTGAAATCTAAGCTGTGCTGAAATGGTGCCCAGTCCCTGTGATGTGACGTGACGGAGGGTGATTGAGAGGCATTGAGCAACGCTGGGGGGACTCAGGACTAATCCAGTCATTTGAAAAAAGGAGGGAGGATGAAAATTGGGGAGACGACAGAAAGCCCTGGAGATGTTTGGCTGGAGAGGATGCATGTGAGAGTGAGTGTGTGTGTGTGTGTGTGTGTGTGTGTGTGTGTGTGTGTGTGTGTGTGTGTTTGTTTGTGTGTGTGTGTGTATGCCTGTGTGAATCCCTCTTGAAGGAAGAGGGTTAGTGATCCGACTACTAATCTATCCCAGAGCTGAGCTGAGCAGTGGGAAATGTAAAGGGTGTATTTTTTTTCTTCTTGAGGGGGAGGAGGGTGAGAGTCCAAGGTGGGGAATACTCTTTAAAAGTGTAAAAAAAAGGCATCTGTTGGACAGATACAATATTGGTGCAGACTATGGGGGTGGGGGGGTGGTGAGGGTTCCAGAAAAGCAGGCGGCCAGATCAAAGGCCCTTTGAATGCCTCTGGAGGAGAGGTCTTTCAGTCCAACACAATGGCTTGGCTGTGGATCACAAACACACACATACACACACACACACACACACACACACACACACACACACACACAGAAATATAGGGTAGAGAGCCTTTATGACGAGTGCCTTCACAATCTTTGGCCCTGCGCCTCGAATATGTCCACTGTGGTGGGTCGCACTGCCGATTGTTCCCCGGATGTTTCTCGGGGACTAAGGTCACAGTCAGAGTGACACACTCGGTCTGGTACATCCAGACCCTCCAGGAAACAAGGATCCTTATCCAAAAACAACCATTAAGGGATCGATGCTGACTCGCCACCAGGCAAGACATGACTCCACTGCCAACCCAGTGCAGCACGCGGAAGCACAAGCCAAGAGTCCATATTTGTGGTTTCTGAAAACCACAAACACTTAGATTCAATTTCAGTGCGATGATAATGATCATTTAGTAAATATTGCTCCCTCTCCCATTTTTTTTCCATCAGTCATTAGAAATTACTGGCTGAACGGCTGAGGTGTTTGGCCTTAAACAAGCATGGTATTGGAGCGGTTGACCTCAATTTAGAGCTGATTTTACCAGATGCCATACCAATAAACCCAGGCAGCTGTTCCCATCACTAAAAAAATGGTTGACATTTGGCCCAATTAGGAATTATTGAGGCAGTGGAGGAGTCTAAATGAGCTATAACTGGAAACAAACAAGGATACAGCACACCGCAGCTGGAGCTGACCCGAGCAGAGATGGACTCCATTCGTCCGCCGTCTCAGGCGCGGAGACCTCACAAGCTCATGGTACTCCGCTCAGTGCCCTCGTGATCCTCGTGGCCTTCTATTGATTATTTAAAAAATAAATACAAATCTGTTCTTCCTTTCGGGTCAGCGGTGTAGAGGGAAATAAATGCACATGTCGTTGAGAAATCTTGTCCCCAGGGAGGGGAGTATGTGAGTATGAGTGTGTGTGTGTGTGTGTGAGAGAGTGTGTGTGTGTGTGTGTGTGGGGGGGGGTTTGCAGCAGGCAGTCTTGAGGCTGATTTGTCAAGCGTTATTCCATTACGGTGGTCATGAATATGTTTCTGTTTGTTCAGCGATCGTGTCCTCACAGCAATTACTACATCTGTCTCTCACCCCCCACAAGAAGTAGGTGAAATATGACCTGCCTTGCAGGAAAGTTTGTTGGTAAATTTTTGTACTCTTTTCTTTTTTACCTTTTTAGATGAAATATAAATATGTCAGGGGGAGAGAGAGAGAGAAGATGCAGGAGGATGAAGGGGAGTTGATTGCCTAGTCTCAGGTGGGTGCTCCACCGAGCGATGGTAAACCCCCCACCACAGCCACCAAGTAAGTGTTGCCACGCCCGTTCGCGGCAGAGGGGCTGCAAATGTCACTGCTGACAACTCTAACAAATGCTCACATGAAAAGGCATTTTTATGCTTGGGAGCTTGCTGGGACACAAACACATTCTAACTTCTCTTCTCCACAGAGAGTGCTTCTGGCAAAATCAATGATTATGATGCGAGTAGCCAGAAAGGAGAAGTTGTGCACTGATGCAGTGAAATGAGTTTGTGTAAGGAAGCAGAGTCGTACGTATAGGTTTGTTGAGTTGGGGCTGGTTCCTATGTTATTTGTGTGTGTGTGTGTGTGTGTGTGTATGTGTGTTTGTGTGTGTGTGTGTGTGTGTGTGTGTGTGTGTGTGTGTGTGTGTGTGTGTGTGTGTGTGTTTTTTGTATGTGTGTATTTGTATAATGACTGCAAAAATATTCAGAAATGTAGTTTTTTCTAGAGCTTCAAAAAAGAGTACTGCACAGGCCTTCCAGAAATGTCCAGCCACGATCGAGCAATAGGTCTGTCAGTGAGTTTGAAAGACGCAAAAATAACAACAACAACAATAGAAAAACCAAACTAGAGAGCAGCACCTGAGCAGTCTGTAGAGCCCGTAGCCCCTCGCAACAAACTGCCAGGCAGCACATAGTGGACGTCCACTTACATCAATGTCAGGCCTTTGCAGGGGAGCCATGGCGGAACAGTGATACAAATGTGAGGACAGGGACGGTGAGTCCAGGGCCAAATCGCCCCGCTCCCGCCCGCCCGCTCCATTCATCACATGGCTGCTTGGGGGATCTGCCACAAATGCTTCATGTCAAAACAAAGTCGACCAAGACCGGCCGTAATGACTCCGGCGCGCCGCGGTCTCCCAGAGCTGACCGCTAAGCCATGCATTAAAGCTAGCGCTGCGCGTGAGAGGGAGCCAACTGCTCATTTATTTCACGTAATGGGAATGCTGGGGTGGGCCGTGGCAATGATGACATGATCTAGGGGGCAGGGGGAGGGGGGAGGAGATTTGGAGCGCGGCAGCAGGTTCCCGTTCGCATTCATCTGTGACAGGGCTGTGACATTTTTTTTGGGGGGGTTGCTGTCCCGTCCCGATTGAGGACTGGGGGTGGGAGTCGAGGGGTGAAGGGGAGATGGTTATGGAATTAGCAGCTCCATATTTTATGAGAGTGACTCTTTTGTTTGGGGATTTTTCTCACCCTGAAGGCAGTGTCTGATACAAAAGAGGGAAAAAAAGGAAACTGAGAGCTGAGTAATCACTCTGGAATAATTCCTAAATGAGGAAAAGGGCTGGGCTCAGCAGGCTTCTGAGGAGTCTGTGGTTTGGAGGCTGCCTTGCCCCCCCTGCCTTGCCCCCACCCCCCCCTTCGTAATAACATCATCAGTGCTTAAACTATGCAACAGGGGAGGCAGTGGCCTTGCTATTGATAATCAACAAACGCGACGCACATACAATTTAATCGAGTTAATCCACTAAAGAGCAGCGCCATCATTTCACCCCGCAACCCCCCCCCCCCCCCACCAGGGCCTCTAAAAAAATACCAAAATGCCTGGCGGTGTGTCAACGGAGCACAGTCACGCACACTTGAGAGCGCGTGGTGTCAATCAGTACACTAGAGGTGGCTCAGGAACTTGGATAGAGGGGTAGTAAGGAATGGGGAGGTGGAGGGGGGTGGGGGTTGAGTCTCTTCATGCAGGCACCAGTTAACTGCTGATTATCATATCGCGCACTGTTATGGAGTTACCAATCCAGTGCAATTAAAGGCTAGAGAGTCTCAGCACTTAGTCCAGATGACAGTAACATTTGCTTTGCCAGTGGTCCTTAAGCCTGCGGGAAAGAGAGAGGGAGAGGAAGATATTGAGAAAGGGAAAGAGGAAGGGAAAGAGGGAGGATGGGAAAAAATTTTCCTCCTCCTCCTTGCCCTCCTTATCTTCCTATGTCGTAGTTGACTTGTTTAGCCTTACTACGTTGATATTGATGTTATTATTATCTCCGACCTGAATCGCTAAGTACGTTTATGACACTTAGGTGACGCTTATTTTTTGCCATGTTATCCATCAGTGTTGTAAAAGATATTTGATGAAGTAAATCGGGTTAAACTGAACCTAATCAGTATCTCTTGACCACCCCTCGCGAGACAACTGCACTTAGTGACAACAGCCGACTCCGTCTACGATTTAACCCCTCATCAATCTCGAAGCTTGGGGAAAAAGGAGAGGATGAGAGAAAAAAAGCTGATCCCCTTCCAACATCTGCTAATTAGCACACTTAATTACGAGCTTAGCCCTGGCCGTCAGGAGCACAATCCATCCTGCAGTAAAGTAATTAAAAGACACAGCAAATATTCACAGTCACCTCGTCGAGTGAGTGGGGTACCAGCTGAACAGGGCTATCAAAAAAAGGCCAATCCTTTTCCACGGCCGGTAGAAAGGTAGGTGTTGTTCATTAAACAGACATAGGAAGAACAGAGTGTTTAAATAAGGCTCCGTATCACCATTAATGTTGTGCAGTTAAATCAGCAGGCTTTATACTATAACCCTCAAAGTAGACACAACGTGACAAAAAAGAAATAGCTTCAAAATGATAGATTGATTACCGAAAAAGAGATGACATTAAATGTCATTATGTTTTAAGGTCAATCTATAAAATGATATATTGATGTTTAATGTCAGGAGGGTGTTATGGAATGAATGATGGAATTAAAAAATGTTTTGCTTGCTACACACAATGGACAACTCCAAAAAAATACCAAAATAGTATGAACTATGGAGGCAGAAGACGAACTTAGAAGAACCTCCAGTCCGCTTTTTCAATCCTTATGGTCTTTTACAAACCTCAGCCAGGCAAAGTACAACGTTGTCCCGGAAGAAAAACTTGCTTCCTTTTGCTCTGACAATGTTCCCCAACTCTGAGAAGTGTTTTTTCCAGCAGGGCAATGCTCCATGCCACACAGCCAGGCCAGTAAAGGTGTGGATGGAGTACCACCAGATCAGGACCCTGTCATGGCCAGCCCAATTTCGAGACCTGAATCCCATAAAAAAAACTCTGAAATGTGATCAAGAGGAAGATGGATGGTCACAAGCCATGAAAAGAAGCCGAGCTGCTTGAATTCTTGCGCCAGGAGTAGCATAAAGTCACCCAACGGCAATGTGAAAGACTGGTGGAGAGCATGCCAAGACACATGAAAGTTGTGATTTTAAATCAAGGTTATTCCACCAAATATTGATTTCTGAACTCTTCCTAAGTGTAAGCATTAGTATTGTGTAGTTTAAAAATGAATATGAGCTTGTTTTCTTTGCATTATTCGAGATCTGAAGACACTGCATCATTTTTGCTATTTTGACCAATTGTCATTTTTCTGCAAATAAATGATCTAAATGACAATATTTTTATTTGAAATTTGGTAGGAATGTTGCCAGTAGGTTATAAAATAAAACAAAAATGTACATTTTACTTTAACACATACCAATCAATAGTAAAACCAGAGAAACTGATAATTTTGAAGTGGTCTCTTAATTTTTTCCGCGGCTGTATAACTCTGTCTGATTAGATTAATGATTCTGTGTGATCTGATTCATGATTGATGACTGATCTGCTCACTGTTTGTCTAGTCACCCCATAATATTAAGACCAAATTAATTAAAACACTTTAGTACATCAGAATCAATCCAAAAAGTGTCTCCATTATTTTGGGTCAGTATACATACATTCATATGCACTCATTTTATACAGAATAGCCAAAGAACATTTTGGCTTGATGGCAGCACATGGAATGCCGTGATTATAAAAAAAATGCCACCTTGACTTGGCTTAAAATACTTCTCAAACTCTCTTTGACTCTCTACTGACAATCTCCATCATTCTCTTGGGCATGATCTAAATCCAAATCTAAATGAGTGGGTTTGGGAAGACGGTGGGATCATGGACAAGTAATAATGCTGTTGTTGGGCCCGGCCATCCATCCATCTGTCAGTGGGGGCTGACAGGGTCTGTTGGTCACGGACGGAAAGCCGCGAGGCTCACTCTGTGACGACCCCCAGGGCTAATGAGGAATAAAGAAATGAGGTCAGACGTGATTTTCTCGGTAAGTCGCGCAGTGATGGATTGCCTCACGCTCGAGACTGGGGATGTTTGACACAAGCTGTTATTGAACCATCGACTCGAACCCACTAAATCACACAACACTAGTCACCTGAAAACCTCCTAAGCCAAAAGGACAGGGTAATGACAGTGGTACATGTGTAGCCAAAAAACCCAGAAGAAACCGATAACAGATAACGTATTTAGTGCGTCTACATGAAGTTGACGACCACATTAAGTCAATGCAAGCTTAAGATGTTACGTCTTGTGCTGCAGGAAACAAGCGGGCGGCAGTGAAGGAACAATGCAACAGAGGGGGCCTGACGGTGCCTCTCAAATGACAAGACCAATTACCAAGTGGAGTACGCCTCTAACAAGGCTGCAAATGACTGCACATCACTACCGCACAAGGCTGCTGGATCTGGAGCACCTATCCAACGCCTGGCACAGTCACCCTCAACTCCTCCAATGACTACATTTGGCAGAAGCAATTCAAACCGAAAGTAATTCATGGTCACCGTTAGATATTTCAATGCAGGTTACTAATCCCATTGTTTCAATGCCCTTGATTTGTCTTTGTCTCTGGATTTCACAATCATTCTTAGTCGTTTTTTGGGGGGTTTTGTTGGCATTCCTTTGTTTGTGCTTGGGGCTTAGCGTCTTCACGAAGCGCAGCTTTATGACAACATCAGTGCCAAGCTAATCAGAGTTTGCATCTTTTATTGCCATGCCCGTGTTATCGTTGTCGGCACATGCGTCTAAATATGCTTTTGATTAATGACGTCGATAAGTGAAGGAGAAAATGGAGCAGTTGGTGAACAAGTCTGTCACGCGTGCAGATCCTATGGATATGTTTGTTTATCGACATTAGTGAAACTTGAACGCAGTGTGTGTAGTGCGAAGCCAACATCGGTCTTATCACTGTTGCTTCGGAGGACCTTCTTTTAGCAGCTGACTCTTTCCACATCTGTAAATAAAGGACCACAAGAGGGGTCAGTTTTGTGAACTGCAATTCTGATGGCTCTCCTGCACTCCACACATGTATGCATTTTCCCCTTAATTAGTACTTTCAAAGGTATAATCAGCTGAACCCGACATACAGTGCAAAATTGAGCAGCTCTCTTCGGAAGTGGGGGCTATTATTGCGATCCAAATACTCCCTTGTCTCACTCACTGTTCGATACATAACTCTCATTTTATCGCTGGGAATGAGAACGTCTCTCTGACACTGAGCGGCAGGTACATGTTCTAATGATTACAATCAGTGGTAAGCCGCTGCAAAGCTCGGCGGCCAGTCGAGGAGATATCAATGCCAAGTCCGACATTTTTTTTTTGTTGAGGGCGCGCCTGTCAGTGCGCTGAGTGTGGCGCGACATGCCAATGCCGAGGCTTTATTCCATCAGTGCCAGGGGCTGTTTCCGAGGAGGAGCGGCCCACTCCATCTCGTAGCGGGGGGCTGCCGGCTGGAGCTACGGGGGAACAGCTGCCACGGCTCAAGAAATATGGGCTGGTGTACTATACAAGTAATGCAAGCAGTGTGTGTGTGTGTGTGTGTGTGTGTGTGTGTGTGTGTGTGTGTGTTTGTTTACACACTCTTCGTAGGTGATATCAATAAATGTCTGCGGATAGTCTTTGAGGAACTGTGTTTGAGTGTGTATATGTGTGTGTGTGTGTGTGGGAGGGTCTGTGGGTCTGTGTGTACAAATTTGTGTATGTTTTATACATGACTGAATTCTATAAATGTGATTTTCAGTAAATTAATCTCTGGTTTCTATAAATGTCTGCTGCATTTGAGTATATGTCTGATTGTGTGTGTGTGTGTGTGTGTGTGTGTGTGGGGGGGTATGCATGAGAGAGGGAGAGATAGCATGCAAGCGTGTTGAGGGAAGAGAGAGAGAGAGTAGCAGCATCTGACATGACTTTACCGAGGCACTCATCCAATTAGTTTCCCTTTCTATAAATCAGCAGCCAGGGTCTGTACAGGTCAAACCCTGTCAACAGCAAATATGAGCGGCTTTAATTGTCGGAGGAGGAGGGGAGATGACTCTAGTCTCACACAGGCATGAGCAAGGCCAGGCGTGAGCAATGGCACAAAACCATAAAATGGCAGAAGTAGCACACACAAAAACTATACCCGCCAAAGGCTAAGGATTCGCTCTATGGGGCTTTACATCCGAGCAGACAGGACCATAACACACCTGAAGAGGGAAGTGTGTTTACCGCCTGTGATATGATTGGCACACCTGCCACAGCGTGATGTCAACACGGCGAAGATGTTCCTGTATGTGTTTGTTTCATACAATGCAGCGGTCGTAGGCTACTGCAAAGCGCAATGTCAGACTCCATGTGAAAACAGCATGTGACAGCCAGTGGCACTTCCAGAGCGTATCTGCCTGCTTTGTGCCCCTCTCTCTGCCCTCCTGCTGACGGTTCCTTAACCCCGCGAGTGTGTGTGTGTGTGTGTGTGTGTGTGTGTGTGTGTGTGTGTGTGTGTGTGTGTGCTGTGCGCCCTCCTCGCCGTGCTCCAGCATTCTCTACCTGCCAAAACTGGGGCGATGAGAAGCGATGATGCGCTCCTGTTCTTTTATCACCGCATCAGGTGACCCCCACCAACAACCCTCCCAACAACACACACACACACACACACACACACAGACACAGACACACACACACACACACACACACACACACACACACACACACACAGTCTGCTGTATGTGTGTCCTGTGCCTGTCGGATCACATCTCCAGCTCTCTGGTGCTGAGCTACATCCTCACACATTAAAAGATCCCCTCACATGAAAGGGCTGTCTGTCACAATAGTAGGGGGAGCCTGTGTGTGTGTGTGTGTGTGTGTGTGTGTGTGTGTGTGTGTGTGTGTGTGTGTGTGTGTGTGTGTGTGTGCACGTGCGTGTTGGTGTGAGTGTATGAGTGGGTGGGTGGGTGTTCTCTGGTGCCTGTTTCTCCCTTAAAGCTTCTGGCATTTGGATGCTTTGGGATTTGTTTCTTTTTTATGTGTGTGTGTGTGTGTGTGTGTGTGTGTGCGGAGATAGAACAGAGCAGAGGGCCACTGAGTGTGGTTTGTAATAGCCTTTTTTATCTAGCGGTATTTGAAGGTGCCAGTGGTCTGGTATTACATCAGTGACCTAAGAATATTAACAGATATGGTTTGACAGGTAATGAAATGCGAGAATGATGAATCTCAGCTAGAATTAGAATATTTGGCTCACAGCATGAAAGGCGATCATGACAGACGCGGTGATCAAGTGCAGACGGGATCATTTTTCCCTTAAAAGATAATGCGGGGCTACTGTGCCTGTGTTGTGAAATTGAATTTCGGAATATGAAAAGAGACAGAGCGAAGGAGCAGGGGAAACAGAGAGGAGGTGGGAGGAGATAGGGAGGGAAGGAGAGGAGAGAAGAGAGACAAAGGGACAGAGACGCTGAGGAGACACAGACACAAAGACAAATAAACAAAGATAACCATGCTCACTTAAGGGCCAAGTGCAGAGAGACATGTTGTTTTCCCACAGCAAGGTGACATGACCACCAATCCCTTCTAGAACACCCTCATTGCCCTTTCCCCCCCCATCTCTCTCCCTCTCTCTCTTTCCCTCTCTCTCTCTGTGTCTCCCTCTCTCTTTCACTATGTTCTAGTTGCTTGGGAGTACTGTGACAAGCCGGCTTTGTCTTCTTGCTCTTCCATGGTCTATTATCTCACTGTCTTCACTCCCCCACCCCTATCCCCACACCCAGTCCCCCTTTTGTGCCCACACATGTGTGGGTCCAGGAGATATCTGCTTCAGCCGTCTGTTCCTGGCACTCGCCGGCCCGGCCGGCTGCCTGCCCGAAGACGTTGAGGCACGTCTCGCTGTTGTCCCTCTCAGAGGGCGCCGACTGGCAAGCTGTTTGCCTCCCTGTCGCATTCGCCGCTGTTAGCTTCAGGGTGATTCTCTTTGTGTCTTATCTCCTGGCAGGCTGTCCGGTGAAGGTATGGCGCCCCCGAATATTGCCAGGGTAGCGGCTGTGACAAACAAAACTGGCTACAGAGTGCCGGTGCCATGTTGTGGGGAAAAGGAGGAGGTGTGCATGTGTGTGTGTTTGTAGTGTGTGTGTGTGTGTGTGTGTGTGTGTGTCTGTGTGAGGACTGTCAAAGTGGCATTGTTTCAAGAATACCATTGAGCCAGTTTCACAATGCCTTAATCCTCCTGCTAAATGCTAGCATGTCCCTCTCTTCACACATTCCTCAGTAGCAGCTCTGCATCATGGTACTCGTGCCCTGAGGCTAACCCACAATCAGTGAGGGCAAATACAGCCTTAGGATTTATCACTGTCTGCCAGTCGCCATGCTTCCACTCTAATTGTAGACATGCATATACTAAGACACATAAGACAATACAAGTACATGTGGGGTTTTTAGACACGGCATGAGACACATATTTCTGACTACACTCTAATGGTCACCTTCCTCTATCTGTCCGTCTGTCTTCGCGTGACTGTCTGTAGTCAGACATTATTTCCCAGCCTCCAGCTGCCACATCAATCGCTGGGCTCATATCAGAGGACTAGTCTATCCAGCAATGACTTTCATTATGGCCTTTCTTTCATTTTTATTACTGTCCTTTTTCCTTCTCCCCCCTACCCCCCCACTCTGCCGCCCTTCACAATTCCTTCTGACTATGCTGTGCAGAGAATATACCTGCCAGGCTGACACCTCCGATTTCTGATAGAGGCTCCAATAAACTGTCACAAGCCCACGAGTCAAACTTTTTGATGGCCAACGCGGCAATTAGTGTCAAGCAAAAGACTGGAACCTGGATGTGAAGAACATCAACATGCCCTACAATTTATTTCATATTTCTTTCACTCATTTTTTTCTACCCCCTATTTCTGCCTCTCTTTGTCTATCCTCTATTTTGCAAATACATTTTGGCTGTGGGACTGAAAAAACCCACCCAGTCTCTCTGAGCAGAAACCGTATGGTTGAGTCGTTTCCCCACATCTGTGTGTGTCGATACCAGGGGAGCTGACCGACACTGACAGGCTTGATGTAACTCGGCTTTGGAGGTCCGTACATAGGGACCAAGGGGGCGAAGAGAGGCTGTCATCAAAGGCAGTATCAAACATCCCGGGCTAACGTCGGATTACATGCGCAGCAGAGATTGCCTTTGGCATCTGCTGCACGCGCCGACCGCCATTGTGCGCTGCACTTCGGAAAATCAATACTTTTACACAGTGTAATTTGCATCAAAAGCTCATTAACGTTTAATCAACGCAGAGACAGTCATGCATATGCTTTTAGTTTTCAGCGATGTGCGCCCCATCCTTTCAAGTGTGACAGCATATTAGCATACCTGCGAATACGCCAGGCAATTCTAACGTATAAATTGGAAAATAAATAAATTGCCCCTGATCAGTTTATAGAGAACCACAGAATTAATGACAGGGCAGGGTAACACCAGACACAGAATGGCCAGTGGGCTCGCTCAGTAATCAAGATGCAATAACAGCTGATTATATAAATGTATTTGGTGACATCAAAACTATTTTCTCTCTGTGTTCTGTATGCGTGTGTACTCTCTCTCCCTCTCTTTCTCTCTCGCTCTCTCTCTGTGTTCTGTTGTTTCTCCTAAGGGGCCAAAGCCTAAAGCCTTTTACTTCTCACAGCAGGTCTTTGTAAAAATAAAAAGGGAAATAAGTCTAATGCAGAGAAAACTAGGCTAGGTTTGTTTATTAGATAGTGTGGAGATAAGAGTTCACTTCATTCTGTGTGTTTGAAGGTCTTTTCATCAGCATTTAAATACAGAGAGAATATCAGTTACATGCATTTCTTGAGTGTGTTTAAAGCTTGTTAAAATTCTCTACACAATTTTCTTTGGTTGGTACTGTTACAGTGTATACATTCCCATGTCACTTGTCAATTGATAGTCAAATAACAAATAGACAGCTTGACAAATAGAATCGATAGATATTTTAACATATTCTAGTCCTAATCTAGACAGCAGTTCCCTTGACCCCTTGATCTTTTAGTACTCTAACATGCTAAGAAAGACTTGGCACCTGATAAAGTCAAAAAGGGGGTACCAATGACGACAGTGTCATCAGTTGGTCACCGCGCAATACGGCCTGGCAGTCACTTCCACAATGGGCCGATAAGGAATGAGTAATGCATTATTTCAGCAGCGGTAAAAGGGGAACGGGATAAGAGAGACAAATGGAATGCGGAATTGGCTCGGCTGATGCTTTGCAATTCGGAGACAGTCACTCTGGGTGAATGACAAATGGCAATTAAGACAGATGACTGGAATGAATATTGAATATACGCATTTGAGTCATGGCAACTGGGGAGAACTTCAACAAAGGGGGCGAACAGGATTGTTCTGGAAAAAGCGATGAATAAATGAGAAGTCTTTCATGTCTTTTTTGTCTCGGCTGTCTTTTTTTTGCAAGCTCTCATCAGGTATCTCCAGTGAGTGAAAAGAGGGAGAGATAAATGGACAGATAACCTAAGAGTTCAGTCATCCTTGATTCAACTTAGTCGTCACAGCGTCTGCGTAACTGATTGGGTATAATGACTGAAGACCCATTGGTATGTCAGATTTAAATTGGAAGCTAAAGACACCCAATGTATTGTGACAAAAAAAAAAGAGATTTGACTTATACTGTAAGTGGGTCCTTAGCACAAGTAACCATTCATTTGTCTTTCTTTTTCATCTTCCTTTTTCTTGGGTATTCACATAGATTGTACTATTGTATTATTGTATTATGATGGATGATGTATAGATCTAAAGTTAGTTTGACAACTGCGAAATATTCTTTTGATAACACTTTCGCTTAATCACAGAGACTTTGCCCGGAAACATCTACTGATTATTTCAGTTCATTTTACTGTAATCTAATGTGCAGTGGAGCAGCCAAATGTGACGGGTGAGAAAGTCTACTGGTTTGGGGAGAGAAAATTGCCTCCCATTTTCCATGGAGCAAAGTGCAAAAGTGAAATTTTAAACACATTCTTGAGCAGTCAAGGTATTCAAAATAACATGGTGATGCTAGTTTCTGGAACATAGAGACAAACGCACACTGAGTAAGTATTACCCCAGACCTCCCTGTGAGGGAACTGTGCATCAGACCTCATATTAGATAGATATATGATGATCCTCTAAATGCTTATTTTGGAGATACAAGGGAATTTGGAGATGTAATAGAGAAATAGAAGTGCACTAGCAAACATCTAAACTCTAAGGGGGTCAGATTAATTTGTCCTTTCAATGAAGACAGTATTATATTCAGAAAATAAGGAAAATTAGGCCATATGTCAGGCAAGATACGGAAATGTTCTTGGCACCCAGACCAGTTTGAACCATAACTGTGCCCTGCATGTGTCCTCTTTACCCGCGTTCAGTCCATTTTAAATTAAATACCAGCTCTCCCATTACAAGGAAAGCAAATATTTCAAAGAAACGCTCCACTGCACAGATATGATCACCCAACTGGGAGACCCAGATTCAGATGACTTGCATTTAAACACCCTTGATTCATGCCTTTGAACAAAGCACCCCGCGGCTGCACACACATTACTGCCTGTGCACACATTAAAAGATAAAGGGGGGGAAGGAAGCGCATGCAACCCCACAGTGACTCTAAAATAAACACTGCCCCGTGAAGCAATCCTGGTCCTTGACTCACGACATCAGGAAAAGTTTGCTGTGACTTGACCTCTGACTTTTGCCTTTCACCCAATCAAAGCCTCTCTGGGGACCTAACTAGCTGCCACAGCTATTCGAGGGTGTGGGGGGGGGGGGGGGGGGGGGGGGGTGGTCCCTGGTAGTTCTTCAGCGGTACTGCTGCCAAATCATTGGTAGTAAACATTCTGTATCAATTGCGCCGCTGCATAGACTGAATATCATTATCTGTGTTTATTTATTTATCCTTTCTAAGTTCAACCTAGGGAGGGGGGGGGGGGGGGGGGGGGGGGGGTACCTCATTAATTATACAAGCGCTTTTTATATGTTTCCTTCATATCGTATCGCGTTAGGTTGATGTGGGAGCTTCGGCATTAATAATAAAGACACGCTGTGCAAAGCTAATCATTTCAGCATTTTGTTTTTCGGACATATTTTATTTAAAGGCTCATTTGTAAGTCAAATAATAAAAAAGTGTGTATATGTTTTGCAATTATTGTAGCTTGCGGCACATTCCAAAGTAGTTAATATATTTATGCAGGTTTTAATATAGAAAAATAGTGAATTAATATTTAATAGGAAATTAACTGTGACTTTTCAGGTCTGCTCATTCAAAAAAAAAAAGCTTGCACGCACAATTGTGAATAAAAAGGTAGTTTCCAATCCACCTTTGTAAATTTATTTCTTGCACTTACTTTTAACCACTCAACAGTTTTCTTTACCCTCTGAAACTCCTGATAGTGCCTTTTCCAGTCTCGCTACTTCTCTTTCTTCGTCAGAAAAAAGTAGCTGAGCCAATTCATCAATGAAAACTTTCAGAGTGACCTTTTCCTGGCTTAGCGCCACAGAGAGTGGCGCAACTCAGCACTGCTCTTCGACCGGCTCCACAGGTGACTAACTGACAGGCAGGACTGCAGACTGATACAAGTGTGGTCAGGCAGGACATTAAACTGTACCTGACCGTCGCCCAGCAGCAGCAGTCTACCTGAGAGGAAGCTAACCTGCCGGATGAGTGACACAGTCTGAAATTTGTAGAATCATGGAAGCAGGGGTGTGGGAGGAATGGTTTTTGACTTTTGGGGGGAGGCGCTTATGAGTAAGAGGTTCCGAAAATCGAAGGAGTGGCAACACCATTCTGACTGTGCACAGCCACTTCTGTTTGGCTCAGGGTGGTTTATGTACAGTGTGTCACAGGAAGTACACCACAACTCGGGAGTTTTGACTCGATAAACTGTACTGGCAGTAAGCTCCGGTCGGGGACAAACTTTTCCGGCTTTGTCCCTAACATCCTCTTCCATTTGGAACCAGAGCGGGCCGCAGCTTACATCAGCATTGTTCCGAGCTAAGTGCACCCAGTAAATCCACAATTGACTACATTGTCCATGACAGCATGTTGCGGATGCCAGCTTAAAGGGAAACGAGAGGGAATCCGTACTCAATGCAACCGCTATTCAATTACACCGCGTACACTTGAAGTGCAAAAACAGTAAAAAAAAAAGAATCAAAATTTCATTTTAGTGCAACAATGAGCAAAGCGCTATTCTTCTGCTGAACTGGCCTTGATATGGATTTTTGGATCGGAGGCTTCGCTACGAGTGGGCTACTGTTAAATCAGCCAGTCAGATCTGTGTCCTGAGTGGTACCACCATGCATTTTAATGAGACATGCATCTATCCTCATTACCCGAGCCTGTGGGAGAGCTCCGGCTCACTATCACCATGGAGACAGAGAACTAAGTAATTGCCTCATATAGTGTAGTTCTACAGCAGCCTCAAGGTGTTGCTTGCTACCACACTAGAGGTGGTGTTAGTGTCGGGGTGTAATGGCAATTTGCTCAACCAAAAAAGACCTGAATCATCAAGGCGCTCTTAGAGAGGGCAGAAGACAGGAAGTAAAGTTATGACAAAATGAAAGGAAGAAAATATGTCAGAGTGGAAGGCTCTGACTGAGTATTTGTTTCAGAAGCAGGATCAAGGCTCTGTCAGTGCCTTCAACGTTTCTATTATTAACTGTCCTAAATATAGTGTCTCACTGTCGTTAAGGTCTTACTTAAAAATAGATCAAAAAGCTGTAAAAGCTTCTCAGGATGGAAAAATGGGTTCAGGTAGACATTGAATTATTCATGGGTGACTTGCACTTGGTCCAAACAAAACTAAGATGACATGCCAACACTTACATTAAAGACCTGACAAACATCCTGTCAGTGTTATTTTCTCCCTCATGATTCTGCCAACCCTCCCAAGAAAGCTTAAGAGCATTCAGATATCTAATTTTGTTCTAATAAATGTAAAATTCGCATTCAAGTGGTGTTAATTTATATTTGGCTAAAACATCACTACAGTGTCCTGAAATGACATACAATCATGGCACACAACCCCTAGAATGAGAAAACAAATCAAATATAAAGTTAAAGGGTCTGGTCTGAAGGTATATTATTGTAATCTAGACTAAAAGAGCCATAGCACATGCCTTAAGCATACCACACATAGCTTAAGGTAGAATATGCTCTTTTCTTTTTTCAAAATAAAGGTGTCACCTAAAGTCTCTGAACCTTGCTTGAATAAACCAACTCCTAGATTTATGTCCTAATGTTCAGATGTGATTTCTAGGTTACACAAGCCTCAAAGCATTTAATCCTGCATTGTATTTATGTTTGTTGTTTGTTTGTTTGTTAGAATGTTTTAGATTCTCTGCATCCTTTCATATCTAAAATCATTTTTATTTTACTTTTTAGTATTAATAAAATGACACGAAAGGAAGAAAATAAGATAACTGTTGTTGAATTATAGCTGATTGAAGAATGTATTAACACAAAGCTTTCTTCATCCAATTAAACTGAGTCTTCCTTCCGATACATTCACTGGTTCCAGACCGCCCCTGGCAAGCTCTAAGTTATATACAAGTCAATACCTGCAGGTCATACGAAAATGTCCCAAATAGCTATCGTTAATCACCAGGGTCAATGTCTCATATTGACACTGAGGGAGGTGAATTAAATGGTAGGCATTAGAAAGAAGACCCCTCTGAGATGGTCTAGAGATGTCCTCGTAAATCAAAGTCACTGCAACTATCATTATTAGATCTAAGGTAATGGAGCTCTGATACTGTCTTAAGACACAACCTCTTACATGCGGATGAGTGATGGCGATTGATTGCTTGTGGCTCCTGAGACACAGCTGCTCAAAGGAGAGCATGTAAGTGTATCACCGCCGGAGCTTAAAAGCGCTGAGTTGGGAAGGTTGAAATTCAACACTAGTGAAAAAAAAAGGAAATTGTGCTGATCTGAGAACAGACACACAGAATGAAATGGTGTGCTACAAAGTGGTGTGCATCTTCCAGCTTGGCAAAATGAAAAGGGATCAGGGAGGCCTCGCCTTGCACTGTTCCACGGGCGTCGTCCCCAGGGGCAGCTCTCGTGCTCTTGTTAAGTGAGCACAAGGTACTTGGGGTAAGAGTAGGAACACTACCCGCTATCCACTACCCCCCCACCCCAGCCTGGAGTTGGAGAAACTGCGGGGAGCCTGGGAGTTGACCATAAACCAAAGCTTTAAAAGAGTGACTTTCAGTTTGTAGACACTGCTGGACTGCAGCCTCCCTTCGGCCCTCTAGTCTTCACCTCCAAACTCTGAAAGTGCTGAGAATGACAATTTGTTCCATCTCACACACACTATCTATTTTTCACACTCTCTCTCATGTTCAAAATCCTGTTTTCTTCACTGCCTGTCTCCTCCTGTCAGCAGGACGGACGGAAAAAAAGCTGATTCTAATTCTGAGTTTTGTGAAGTTTCTGAAACATTGCACTAGTATCGTGGCACCTTATTGTGACTAAAAACACTAGCAATATTACTCTTACTGCAACCATTACATCATGGTTTCTTTGCATTTTAATTAAAAAGTTATATCATCGAAATTATGCACAATAAATTGACTGGTAACCTTTTAAATTACAAAACATTTTATGACCGACTTGAAATTTCAACATTTTTCTTTTCTTTTTCTGTAACAAATGGAATGTACCGTGTCCAAATAGTAGCACCTCCTCTAATTGTCACATCCTGGGCCACTTCTCAAAAAGCACATTTGGGGCCTGATTTACTAACAGGATTGCGCCCATTTTCTGGCGTAAAATAGCGGTCGTAACGAAAAACGGTATTTACTAAGCTGGCGCAGCGCATATTAACGCTTTGAGGGTGTGTACCTGCAAACAGGTGGGATGGTTCGGAAACGTGGGTGGTAACGTAGGCGTGTAGCGCTATTTAATGGGAGGAGTGCGCCTAATGATGAACTGCGTGGTATTTACTAAACTGCCCGGCGAGCGCACATCTCTGATTTGCAGGCTAATTCTCCGCCTCATAAAAGCACGTCTTAACCAAGCGCATTTCCACTGAGTCTGAAAACGTTGATATGGCAGCAGCAAGGCAAAGACATAGACAGAGACAGCGAACAGAAATATTTGTTTCAACTCGTATAATTCATATATTCATATATATGAAATTAAACTTTCCGAACGTAATTGGAGAAATTGATCGCACCCACATGCAAACAGTCCCACCTTCAATCCGCGAACACGTTTACCGAAACAGAAAGCACACATATTCAATGAATGTCCAGGTCATATGTGATGCCAACATGACCATTACTTACGTGGAAGTGGTCTGTCCATGACAGTTTTATCTTTCGGAATAGTGCCATTTATCCATGATTGAGCAACGGTGATTTTGGAGAGGCCTGTCTACTTGGTAAATGTATTTGTTTCAGTGGGGATATATTGTAGTGAACCCATGTCCCTTGTAGAACGTATTAATCTCGCCATGTACACATATATATTGTTATAATAGACAGTTTATGCATTAATGCCACCAATAGCATATTATTTATAATCGTGTTCTTTTAAACATCTCGCTGTAGATGATGGCGGGCAAAACACCAATATAACCCATTGAATCAGGTTCAGTGATTGAGCGAACGTGAACCAATATATCTATCTCGCTATCTATTCGCTATCTATTCGCTGAACCTTAGTTTTTTCTTCCTCGAATCTCCATGGTGGCAGTAACTTGCTGGCAAGTTCTCCAGTCTTTTAACGGTGCACTAAATAATGATTGCCCAGCGCGTATCTGGCTTGATAAATATCACGGAAAATGCGGGGAATCACCGTGCGTTAATGTGCGCCTGGCAAAGATGCGTTCGCAAATCAATCTTAGTAAATCAGGCTCTTTAAAGGGCGGAGTAAGCACAGTTTGCCCAGCGCAGATCTGGCTTGATAAATACCAAGTAAAATGCGCAAAAACACCGTGCGTTAATTTGCGAACGCAGATTAAGAAGCGCTCGCATATTAGTAAATCAGGCCCTTGGAGTCCGATATAGCAAGTGTTATACAGCAGCTGAAAAAGGAGTTTTGAATCTCGTGGCCACAGTGCCATACTAATCAACAGTTTCTTAGTAGAAGGCAAATAATGAAACTTAAACTACCAATCCATTAGGTAGCATCAAAGGTTTATCTTAGAAAATGTGGTGTTTATTTTATACTTAGTTAACTCAAATTATTGCACTCCTTCTGAATTTTGAAACACATTTGAGGGACAGAGCAACAGGCAATTATGTCTCATACCCTAAATCCTTAACACATTAGATGCTCACTTTCCCTCATTAAACTGCTCTGTGACCACTGCACTTAACCAACACATCCTTAAGCAATTCAGTCTAATGTAAGCATACGTCCCTGGGGAGCAATTAGTTAACAAACTGCCTGGGCAGTCACGTGCATTGCTCACGGATAGCATCCCTACCCTCAGCACTGCGTCATCTTACGGAGGCCTGCACAACTTGTGGGGGTGGCAAAACGCTACGTGGCTCAATCCAGCCTCAAGGGTCAACACAAAGTGTTCATTCGCTTACCATCATTTTCCATTAGATGAGTGATTAACCACAAGCATCTATATATGGACCACCCGTATAGAATGCAACCTATAGGCACAGATGCATTCAAGCTACTGGTGAATCATTTATCACTAATCTCTGAGCATTAGGCATCATGAGAAATAAGCGATACTACTGATGGTAGGCTGCATTAGCAAACATGACAGTGACTGGGGTGTAGCATGTTTCTTGTAGGCAGCTGTCAGTTCTTGTTTTAGCTAGGGAAATCTCAGACTCTATAAGATTAGCATTGTCTATAGGATTTGCATTGCTAAACAGGTGGTTAGCACAGGCTCATAGAGCTACTGTAGAAAGCAAGGTGGGGGGACCACACATTACAATATAAAATGTCTGTCCTCTGTTTCTATGATATAGACCTTCAACATTAAGTACGGCTGGGCTACATGAAAAGCATGACACGGGGGTCCATCTCTGCATGTCTGAGTGTCAAGTGATCACTTTTAATACCTTTGAAGGGAGGGGGGGGGGACATCAGATCAGATTTTGCCATGTTTTCAACTACAGGCTAGACGATTTAGGCAATTTAGCAAAACTGTATGGACTGTCAGTATATAAAATATGCATTAGCAGCAATAGGCTAGCCTCTATCCAGAAAGTCAAAGGAGTCACTTAGTGGTGATCACGGGGGGTCGTGATCTCCATTATTTTCATGGACTCACTGAAATGAACTGAGTCTAAATCATTGTTTCATATCTATTGGCTGCCTTCGCTAGGGTAATGTAGCCAGGCACAGCAAGGAATCAAGGATCAAGGGTATGAGAGGCATGGGAAATTATGTCAAGGAAAAAAGGCAGAAAAACTATCTATGGGAGTGTTATTAACATGAGCAAATATCATGTGTTAGTAATACCACCAAATATGATATGATATATATTACTATCACCAAATATAATATGTTAGTAATATATACCAGCAAATATCATATGATGGTAACACATACCAGTAATATATAAGTTAGTAATATATACCAAAAAATATTGCATGATAGTAATATACCAGTAATACATTTGTAGCCTGGCCATTACCAGCCTGTGACTCCATATGAGCTTGAAATCAATTCAGGCGGAAATACGTAGGCTGGTGTCACCAGGCTAATACATTTGTACTATATCAAGTATATAAATGCATCTGTGTTTACCTGAGCTGATTCATATGTGTGGCTGTATGTATTTGTATGCCTCCTCATAGGTTCCACAGAGACTTTAAGCCCCTTAATCTTTGCCTGAACTGAACATGCATGTAATATAAAATGACATAGGCCTACTGTGAACCTCTGGGTTGCGCTGTGATGTTCCTTTTTTTCTTCTTGGCACTCAGGGGCAAAAACAAGAAATCAACAAAACACAAACAACCTTGAAAGAAATAAAGCCATGGCATTTTGCACTTATTTATCCTTGACAGTATGGTACACAAGATGACTCCAGTGGGTCTGGCCAATTTATCCAACAATGCCAGAGTGAATATATTTTCCGTTTCACGCCTCTTGGCAAAGTGTATATTTACCAAAGAAATGAATTGAAGCCTCCGCATCATAGCATAAGATGCTGGGAATATTTGTCAATCAGCTCAGTAATATGAGCCGGCAAATCAGCTGAATTATCGCCAACACACAAAAACAGAAATGCCACGTCTATAGGCAACCAAGTAGAGCGGTGCTCAGAATCATATTTTTTTTAGGCCAAGACCTCATTTCAGTCCCTCCCATCTCCCACGTCCATGCCTGTGCTTCCATGTGCTTTTACTTGGTACCTGGAAATTGCCTGACTCAGCAGTACTGTCAAGAATAACCAACGGCAAAGCTTTCCAATGATACCCCACATTAACAATTAACTTGCATCTCGATAGTTCAGATGTGTCATGGGAGGTGGAGAGCCCCTCAGATTTAGCATAGATATCTATTCAGCACATTGTACTTCAGTGTGTGTTTGTGTGTGTGCATGTGTGTGTGTGTGTGTGTGTGTGTGTGTATGTGTGTGTGTGTGTTTGAGTGTGTCTGTATGTGTCAGTGTGTGTACAAGAACGATTTTGGTGTTTCAATGTCAAAGTGGTAATAATTGGATAACTCCTGCTAAGCTTGTCATAATTGACCCTTACAGCTCCTGCACACATTCACAACTTGCTTTAGCTATGCTCCCCCCAAAAAAACGTAGTTGAGACACGATTGACACATGCAATATGTTAATAAAATGCTCTGAAAGCCTGGCTGGACCTATTCCAGACTGTCACTGTGTTGTGTGTGTGTGTGTGTGTGTGTGTGTGTGTGTGTGTGTGTGTGTGTGTGTGTGTATGTGTGTGTGTGAAAGTATCCAGAGCCATCTGCTGTTGTAGTGAATGTAAGACCTAAAAGAGTACCACACTAATAGTCCCAACAGCTTTGCGTGAAGTAGCACAGAGCAGTTCTAAACAGCAAACCTTACGTGCCCTGGTGCCCCTGTGTGACAGATGACATGCATTGACGGTAATGCTCAATAGTACCAGTGGTGGGGCGGTTGTCTGAACCAGGGATTTCAGCGTGTGTTGCACCGCTGTCATGCTGATTTTACACTCCCTTATACAGCCTGGCCAAGGCCGCCGCAGGCACCGTTGCACAAAAACATGCACATCCAAACATTTCTGAGCAGTTTTTTTCTATAATTTTTTTTTTCTCTCCACATTCCTCTGTGCCTTTGAAGAAATTGAATTTATCAAAGTGTTTGCTGGGGGATGGAGTAAAGGTTGTAGGCTATTTGTTATCGATGCTAATATTTGGTCCGTATTTGGTTTGACATCAGCTCATTGTGGCTGACAACAGTTGAAGATTGTTTATGGTGCAGCACCTAGCTCACTCAAATGTAGTAAGTCACAGGGAAAGATGTTAAATTCCATGTGCTATTGGTTGGGGACTTCCAACAGCAGCCAATATTCTCAAGATTTTCAAAATGTCACATGCAAGTACTCCCAATACCCAACAACCTAACCAAACCAATATAACAACTGCCCAACCACAGGACCTGAGCAGCAAAAGTTTTGTGAGCATTTTACTAGGGTTTTTAAGCAGGCACATGCTTAACAGTTTTCACACAAACTACAGTTTTCATACTCTGCAAAATTCATGTATTTTGTCATTAAAACACCATGAATCATGGGAGTGGTTGTGAAGCTTTCATCTCCCATCTTTTAATTTAATGCTGCATAACACAGGATCCCAAAGTCCATTTTTCACCACTCCAGCTTCACCATAATTGAATCCTGAAAGGGCATAATTACATTTAGATTTAAAAATGGTGATTTGTAGCTTTAGAGAGAGTGGAGTACTGCCCAATCTGCCAGCTGTTTTATTCCGGCTTTATTTGATTAAGTTTGGTTGAAGTGGAGTTTTCCATTAACACAACACACGCTCTCTGTTTAACTTTCATTTGTACAAAGCACTGACGACAGGTTCTCTATCCACAGGCGGATCTTAGTGTTCTTTCCTTATTTCTAAAGGAAAGGAATGCATTTGACCACTGCAGTAAAAGCCACCTCGCTTAATGCATGTCACAAAGACAGATGCGGAGAGTTCAGAGTGCACAAAAGATTTGCTTTAATTTGCCATTTGCTTTAATTGGAAGGAAAGGAAAAGGGGACATTTTGGAGAAGTATGGGCTATAACATTTCTGGCTGTGTTTTCGAGGGGATGAGGATGCTGAATACCATGAGCTCAGCAAGTCTGGAAGGTCAATTCAAAGTCACCATCTGTAGGATCTGCGCTGACTTTCTCTAGAATTTCCCCATCAAATTGTCCGGCTGATTAACAAATAATTATTTAACGATTAATGAAAATATTATTATTTTAAGAGTTAATAAAATAAGAGGTGAATTTGAAAAAACTCTTGCAGTTTTTTTTAGGCACGTCGTGTTCCATTTTTTAACACTACAACACAACCTAAAACATTAATTGTGCAGGATTTCTTAATACATAATGAATTACTATGATAAACGCTGAATCAAAATCATGCAACAAATCAGTGCATGCATCGCGTCCCCTCTGGTCACCTGGCTAATAAATATTTATAGTTTGCAGCACAACACAGGAACGACAAAAATACTTAATTCGGAGCACAACGTAAACTAAAATATTAATACTTCTTCCAGTGATTCCTTCCACTCGTAAAGAGTTAAAAACTTTAAGCAACATATTTTCATGGCTATAATTAAAAATAATAATAATAATAATAATAATAATAACTAGAAAATGCATTTCCTGAAGGAAATACCAGTGCATGAAATGCAAAAGTTAAGAAAGAAAAGAAAGAAGAAGGAACGAAGAAAGGAAAGAAGAGTGGAAGAAGGAAAGAGTGGAAGAAGGAAAAAAGAAAGGAAAGAAGAGTGAAGAAGGGAAGAAGAGTGGAAGAAGGAAAGAAGAGTGAAAGAAGGAAAGAAGAAAGGCAAGAAGAGTGGAAGAAGGAAAGAAGAGTGAACAAGAGTGGCCCTGGATAAAGAGAGAGTGAAAATATTGAAAAAAGGAGATAAAAATGGAGTGAAGTAGAAAGATTGAGTGTGAGAGAAAGTAGACTGAGAGGGATAGAGAGAAAGATGGAAAGATGGAGTGAAAAAAAAGTAGAGAATGGAAGGTGTCTTAATGTTCCTAGTTACAGTTAAATTGAGAGGGACAGAGAGAAGAGGTTCCTTGGATTTGGCGCAGGTGTCAGTGAAGCACAGGTGCAAGCCAGTTTAAAGACCCTATTATGATGTCATAATGG
>NC_137923.1:46809361-46824361 GCF_963457725.1 Sprattus sprattus | reverse complement strand
GGCTGGCCCTCAAAATAACCTCGTTCCCTTGCCAGAGTGACAAAGTAGCTTGTTGATTTTGAAAAAGGCGTGGGGGTGTGGAAATAGATTTTGAAAAGGAAGGTCTAAATAATGCTTTGTTGCTTTTAGGGCACCTACGTGGGTATTCAGCCTCGGTCTTCAGGCAATGTCTGTGTTTGAGAGTGTGAGAGGAAATTTGCCGTTTCTACTCTTCAGAAGGGATAATGTAAAACATTAAAAACAGGTAAATTGACATTGTTATGGGTGAAAAGTCTTTTCAATTGAGCGGAAAATTGCTATTTTGCTCACAAAAACACCGCAGTATGAGTAGAACTCGAAAAATTAACGCATTTCTAATTGACAATAAAGAGAGGAGTCATTTCTTGCTAAATTTTTGCTGCATTGCCTAAGAGCACATAGTGACCCCCATAATACTTAAATGGAAAAAGTTTGAAACAACCAGAGCTCTTCCTAGAGCTGGCCGCCCGGATATACTGAGCAATCGGGGGAGAAGGGCCTTGGTAAGAGAGGTGACCAGGAAGCTGATGGTCTGTGAGAAATAAGATTCTCTGGTCTGATGAAACCAAGATTGAGCTGTTTGGCCTCAATTCTAGGCGTCATGTCTAGAGTAGGGATGTGCATCTCATCACTGAGGAAGATGCGATACACATCTCGATGCACTGCCAACGATCCGATACATTAAAGATACATAAAAGCAGCTACTAATGCGATACGATACGATTCACCCCTATTGCGATGCAGTACGATTCGACACGATGCGATTCGACACGATGCGATTCAACAAGGTGCGATACAAAATAATGCAATTTTATATTATTCATAATGATTCATTTATTTGTCATACAACAAATCATTAAAAAGGTATCTGACAAAATATAACATGTATATGTAACATGTGTAAGTGTTCTCTAAATGTCTTATTTTTTTATTTTTAACTGTAGGCCTACCAAGCAGTCACAACACAGTTTGCTTCATCCTAAACATGTGGATCAAATGCCTCACGCAATCAATTTAACTTATTTGCCCTATTTTAAGGTTTTTCTTTAGGTTTTGAGTTGATCTACATGATCAGGATGAAGAAAAAAGTATAATGGAGACTAGCTGCTAGATTTCCTTTTCCAATTTAAGGAAGGCACAGGTAAATTCAAGTAACAAATAGAGAGTTTAGCTACGGTATATGGAGTATATTCTTACCTCTTCCTCCATCATCACCTCTGCTATTATCTTTAAAAATACCATGTCCTTGGTGCCGTGGTCTTCAAAGAAAGCCAGGTCTTTGAAACGTGGTTCAAGCGCCAGTGTTGTGTCTGAACGCGTTCATTGAATGAAAGTTCATGAACTCGTTCATAATTTTGGTGAAAGTGAACTGAACGTAGGGTATTACTGTCTGATTAACGATACTGTGAGCGTGTTCATTCTGGTGTCTGAGAACTGCACGTTCACTCTTTTTAATTTCGTTCAATAAAGTGCTAGATTTCTAGAGACTTCCATGCGAAAAACACCGTTAGTAATAGTCGCTTATCCCACTGTCTATTCCTGTGAGAGCCCCGAAGTTGTGTAGAGGCCGAGAGCGGTATTGCAGACAGATAGTGATTTTAGAAAAGTTATAGACTTCACGAGAAGCGGCCATTAACAGCAGTGGAGATGAGAGCGCGTTTAAGAAACAGTAAGAGAGGTGGAATCTATCTAAATATAAAATGATTGGTCTTGTATTGAGAATATACCGATACAAAAATGTTAGAACCGATGCATCGCGATTCATCTCACATTGTATCCGGTCCACACTTTTTTGATCCGGGCCATCGTATCGTGAACTTTTATGCCGGTGCATCGTGGCGAACCGGTGAATCTTCCCATCCCTAGTCTAGAGGACAGCAGGAATTGCTCATCACCTGTCCAAAACCATCCCAACACTGAGGCAGAGTGGAGGCAGCATCATGCTGTGGGAGTGTTTTTCAGGCACTGGGTGATGGGTAAGTGTTGAGGGAAAGCTGAACAGAGTAGAGATATCCTTAATGAAATCCTAGTCCAGAGTGCTCCGGACCTCAGACTGGGCCGAAGGTTCACCCTCTAATAGGACAACGTGTCACACTCCTGCCATTGTCATCCTACAGTCATTAAAAAGGTCATTGTAAAATGACTTGTGCATGTATTCACATTTATAACGAGCCTTGATGGGAAAATTGATGAGGTGTCGATTCGTAAAAAGAAGTCGAAGTTTGCAGAGTGTGAGCAAGTCTGACGCGACAAGCACACCAAGTAAAAATTATACTGATTCTAATGTGTTTCTGTATTAAAATAACTTAAAAAGGATAGTCTGCCATTCTTCTGGTCTTGAACGAATACTTAACTTGCACTTCAGCAGTTACAGTCCCGCACATCTTTTTCTTTCTATGGCGTTTTCTATCTCTTATGTACGTAAAGAAGTATTTATTTAATGTGCTTCTTATTGCTCTTAGCTTGAATGTCTCTCCCTTGTACGTCCCTTTGGACAAAAGTGTCTGCTAAATGACTAAATGTATGTAAATGTAATCATAGACCAGGCAACCAATGGGGCACCAAGTGTTACAGACCTTTTCATTTTGTGGACAAAAAGCGGAATGCACCTCTGACTTGGTGAACAAAAGTAACTCATTTCATGAACAAAAATAAAAACCTGATCGTAAAACACCTGAGCTGTAAACCTGATTGTAAATTGTATATATAAGTGATGGTCTTTTCTTTGATTTTCGGTGGCTTTTCTGCTGGCCACGGAATGAACCCTTTGTAACCTATTAACATTAAATGGTAGCCTAAATGAGAGAAAAGACTGGAGGAGGTGAGTGCCCACTCTCTATGCTTAAAAGGTGTGCATTTTTAAAGTTAAAAAAAGGAAGTGTTCTCCCATGAATATATTACATTTCTGCAGTATGAGGCTACGTTCCCCCTCAGGAATGGCTCTGTAACTGAGCTTTATTTCATGATCTCACTATCGGCAACACTAATGGACATTTTCTGAAAATCTTTGCGTAAGCTCTGTGCATGGTTTAAAGGATATGAAGAAATGCTCATCTTTCCCCATGTAGAACTAAAAATCGGGTATTATAGAACACATTTCACCCCGTTTACACAACTTTTTTGGATGGAGCAACCTTTATAAATGAGGCCCAAGGTGTGAAAAGCTAATCGCATCACACCAAGGAAGACTTGAGGCTGTCATCACTGCCAAAAGTGTTTCAACTAAGTACTGTATAAAGGGTCTGAGTACTTATGCCAATGGCTGGGTCATTAATGTGCAAAAAGTAAAGTGAATGCTTTCTGAATGCACTGTGCATGCAACTGTATGTGTAACAATTCTAGTGTTAGGCTGACATTTTGCATCAAAATAAATCTAGCGGCTTCAAATTTCTGCCGTCAAAACATCTAGATCACAATGTCAAAGATATCGGTGGAGGCACACTGAAAGCTACACATGCACGTAACAAAAGACAAACAAATGAATCAGCCAACAAAACACAGTAATTGGCAAATCTGAAAGGACCCTCTGCATTATCAGAATGTCATCCAACTTAAAAACCATGGAAGGCCTTTATGTGGCAAAACTGATGACCTTTCTTAAAATGATGCTCCAAAAAACATAATGGTCTCTGTAAAGACTCTCAAAGTACACTGCTATGTCACAGCCTTCCTGCCTGTAAGCCAGGCTCCGATGCACAGTGATGTGCCATGGAGGAGCCAGCCAACTCTAATGGACCATGCAAGGGCTTGATTGCAGCAGAAGGGGAAGATGGACTTTTAGCTACAGAATTACCTTCGCTCTCAGGCAAGTCTTATCAGCACCAAGCTGGCTCAACTAGCACCTTCCCTCCCCATCCATCTCTGTCGCAGGACCAAGGGAAGGCTGTGGGTGTGTGTGTATTTTGTGTGTGTGTGTGTGTGTGTGTGTGTGTGTGTGTGTGTGTGTGTGTGTGTGTGTGTGTGTGTGTGTGTGTGTGTGTGTGTGTTGGGACGGGACGGGACAGGACAGGACCTGAATGCCCCGATAGCACCAGACCTTGCCAAGACTCTCCCTTGGTGACAAGGCATTTGCTTGAGTGCTCCTTCCAGAGCGTCGGCTAATATGGGGTCTATCGATTGCATCTGTAAACCTGGATGTACTTGGGGAGCGTGATTTTCTTTGTGTGTGTGTGTGTGTGTGTGTGTGTGTGTGTGTGTGTGTACAAAATGCGTTCCAGGAGATCGAGCGAGGTGAAGTAAGGGGGAAGCTGTCTGCTGCCACGGCTGTTCAAGGATGAGCCCAAAAAATGGAACACAAAGTGGGACAGAGAAGGTTTATGCTGGGCAAGGAGAAAGATCAATAGCTCATTTTGCATTAGATGGGATTTTAACTCCTGTTGGTTGAGGGGGAGAGGGGGTTTTCTGGGTTAATAGGTAAGGTATAACCCTCTGTGAAACCATGCGAAGCTCCGAGGTCCTCATGCTTACCTTACATTTCCCATTCTTGCGAAAATTAAATAAATTAACGTCCGGAGATATTATGGATATAACCTTGAGAAGACTTTGCTGGAGTCCAAATACTCTTGCATGGATGGAGTGCAGCCCTTCGCTATTTAGCATACGGCTTGAAAAGAGTTTGAGAGTCATTTTAGAGAGGGAAGGATTCCACTGCATTAAAAAGGAAAACACACCGCTTGGAAAGTAATTTCTTCTGCGGTAGCATGAGTTAATCTTAGTGATTATGTGCAGATCCGTCTTTGCCATGAAAGACCATAGTGAATATGAAGCCTTAGAGAGAGCATTCAGTCAGGAGTGGTGAAAGCCACATACACCAACATTTGGGAACACGCATATGTCATTTATTTTTGACAGTAGTGCACACACACACACACACACACACACACACACACACACACACACACACACACACACACACACACACACACAGTAATGCACACTTACACATGCACACCCCTCCAAGACTCGCACACTTTCAGGAGTAGGACAAAAGACGGTCACTTCAAACAACACCTATCTTTCCTCATTATGCCAGTACACATCAGTGCATGTGAGGTTTAAGCTGTCCTTAGGCTCTTCCTTCACCTCCCTCTTCATCTCTTCCTCCCTCCCTCCCTCCCTCTCTTTCTCTCTATCTATCTCTATAAGGACTCTCAAGGCCGTCTCATGTGAACCAGAACAACACGATCGCCTCAGAGAACAAGAAGTGAAAAGGACGAGTGAAAGAAAAGAGAAGCAACACAAAACTTCACACGTCTTCAAGGTACGGGAGCACAAACAGTCTTAGGATGCGTACAGTCGAAGTGACCCTAACTCTATGTGCATTGGCGTGTTTGGGAATAAAAGGGAGGCCCACACAGCCAAACAACACACTCACTTCACAATTCAGCTTGAATAAACCAGGAGCAAGAGTTGATGGGGGAGAGACAGTATTACATTGTGCACTGACCTGAGCTCAACTCCGATAACATGAAATACATCACTGCTGTTGCATCTAGATGTGTGTGTGTGTGTGTGTGTGTGTGTGTGTGTGTGTGTGTGTGTGTGTGTGTGTGTGTGTGTGTGTGTGTGTGTGTGTGTGTATGTGTGCGTGTTTGTGTGTGTGTGTGTGTGTGTGTGCATGTGCATGTGCATGTGTGTGTGTGTGTGTCTGTGTTTGTGTGTGTGTGTGTGTGCTTGTGCGTGTGTGTGTGTGCGTCACTGCGTTAAAAGTGGTATATAAACCAACAAAGCCAAAACATCTGCCAAATGTCCATCTGCTGTTTGCCGGAAGGTACTCAGATGCCTGCAGAACTTTGTTATGCAGACCTGCAAACACCCGCGAATGTCAGAGTACAGCTGTTAGATGGGGTTTTCAGAAACCCACCGGGCTACAGTCGTTAGCTGATGGCTTGGCCTTTCAAATGCTAATAACAGAATGGTCTGGGTGGGGCTGGGTGATGAAGCCTACCCCTGTTTCCCCTTCTCCTCGCCTGCACCCATTCCCCTCTGCCTCCCTCCATTAGTAGTTCAGAGAAGTAGGTATTAAGGTAAATATTCAATATATACTATAGAACTACTTCTATTCTTCCATCTAACTTATACTTAACTGTTTTGAATCAACACAATTGTCTAAAAAGAATCTCTTATGAAGTGCCTACTGTAGGGCTATGCCATAGGAAAGATGTGACATTAGTGTTGAAATCAAGGGAATAACTCCACTGTGTGTGACACCTAACAGACCCAGCAGAGAAACAGTAGCAGAGACATCTGGATGCTCTCTGGCTTTTTTGTAATGAAGGATAAATACTAATTAATATTATACAAAATAGTGTATTGCAAAGTGAACCAAAAATATATACAACTTATTACAGGGATAAGAAACCTTTTTCCAGCCCCAGTGTGTGGAGCATGAAGGCAGGCTTCACCGTCCCCACATCACATGAAGCATAATGGAAATGTATCTTTCTTCTCAATCATTAACACAATGTGAACCTGTTGGATTTATTTTGACCAAAGCCCGACCTGACCGCGTGTGGAAATCAAGCATTTCGTTGCCTATGTAGACTCGCACCCCAGCAGAGGCGCCAACCTAGAGGGTGATTTTTGTTTTTTGCGAGAATTTCTGTCTGACTGGCTTTTTTTTCTCTCAATATTTGTCCCCGGATAAGCAATTACAAGTAGAGACCTCCTTACCAGTCAGGCAGAGCACAAAGATTGTGAAAGAGAGAGAGGGAAGGGGGGGGGGGGATGAAAAGTAAGCAGAGAAGACATGAAAAAGAAGCCTTCCAGGCACACCTTCAATCACACTTTGTTGTTGAGACGGATGACACTGCAAACTGGGAGATTGGAGCCAAGACAAAATGAAGGAGGCCCTTGGAGGGCTTGGAGAAAAAGAAGCGGAAAGAAATGAGCCAGTGCTGATTCATGGGAGGGTTTACGGTAAATATGCGCCAAGAAAAGGCCAATACATTGCTTACACCAAGATGGGCTGCTTGACAATTGATCATGGCCAGTCATTCCCAGGTTGGGTGGTAATACCTTCTGAAATGACCTATTTAGCGGTGACGCTACCTTTAGTGCTGTTACAGAGCAATACAGCCACGGATCAGAGTGCTGCTGATGAGCGGCATGGACAGTGGACAAAGGTTATCGCCCGTCGGCTGGAAGAGATGGTATGACAGACCACACAAGATTACCTGTGTGTGCGTGAGTTTGTGTGCATTTGTCTGCGCCATCCACCTGCTGTTTCTGTAATTCATGCTTATCGTGCATGACCAGAATCAAAGTCGAATCTCTCTCTCTCTCTCTCTCTCTCTCTCTCTCTCTCTCTCTCTCTTTCTCTCTCTCTGTCTGTCTCTTTCTCTCTCTCTGTCCCCTCCCCTGCCAATCTATTAACACTTTAACCATCCCTTCATACACTTTGATCACCTGTCTGGTGGGATCGCAACATTGTGAGCTCGGGCCACTTTTGTAAATTAACCCGGACAAAAGATGAAAGGCACAAAACCTTATTACATTTTTTTCTTTCCTTCCTCCCTCCATCCGTCTCTCCCGCTCTCTCTCTCTCTCGCTATCACTCTATTTCATTTCACTGGCGACAATGATAGCCTGCATGACGGGCTTTCATAAACTTTTGATGAAATTGTGACCCCCCCCTCCTTTTGCTTTAATGTCATCTGCAGAAACCTAAAGATCACCGCGCAGCTCAATTGTGTATCGATCGGCCTGGCCTCTCTGGTATGGACGAGCCGTGCTGCTGTGGCCGGGCAAGGAGCTGTGTCTTGCACACTAATTTCCCGCCCGTCCGCAACGCCGCCACCACCACCATGGCCGCCGTGGTACCTGCCGCTGTTCTGCTCCCCTTTCATCCTGATCAAAAACACCCACAATGATGCTTGGATCGAGCCTCAAAACACAAGGCCTTGTCTGCTACCCTCCACCTAATCATAGCAAACACATTGCTAGCGCTTAAGGCTTTAATGGAATGTTTGGTATTAATTAAGTTGTTGGTTTTAATTAGATGAGTTGAAGACTGGGCTGCATTTTTGTTGTTGTTGTTGACTGAAAGGAATTTATTTGCACTCTAATGAAATGGATTCTTATTTGTGATGCCATTTTTTTTAAAACACCTCATTATTTTAATTATTTTAAAAATGAATCGGTACTAAGCAGCAATGATTACACAGGTTTGCTTAAAAGTGGCATTCACAGTGTAAAGCATGTTAATCACCAAAGTAAATTAGCGCGCGCAATTCCAGATGCTCAAATTACTTCAAGAATCAGTCATCGGTGAAAGGTAAACAGTCCTTCCCCGAGGATTCCGGCCAGTGCCCTACTTAAAAGAGGCGGAGCGTTTCTGAGGAGAATGAGGCTGGACTCGAGGTGTCCGCACCAGGTAAGCAATTACAGGGATGATGGCGCACCGAGTCTGTCATGTTGCCTGGATCTTGTGAACCTTTCTCGCTGCCCCCGTCTGCCAGCTAGCTCGTTAAGCACTGTCTGACGATCACTCTAAAAGATTACAGGCAGACATCGACAAGAAGAGAAAAAAAAAAGAAAGCAGGACCATCTCGCTGGCCACCATCAAGCCTCCACCACAACCACCATTCCTGGGTCAAGGCCCATGATCCAGTGAACCCAGCGTAAATAATTTAATGTGCGAGTCATGAAAGCTGTGGTGCAGAGGTGAACAGACGGTCAGTGGTGTGTTCCCGGCACGGGAGCTGTAAGAGTTAATGACTGCGCACTGAGGTGGCGCCTGGGGAAGCCTGTCATCTGGAGGTCTGTTTATTCCCGTGGAAGTTTTAATGACTGGATGGGCTTTGATAAGGAGAATTAAGGAGGTAAGCAAGAGGGTATAGACGCATAGTTGGTCTCTCTCTCTCTCTCACATCTTTCTCTCTCTCTCTCTCTCTTCTTCTCTCTCTCTTCCTTTCTGTTTCTGACTCTCAATACTTAAATGCAAGCCAAAGCCTGTCCCCTCCACAACAGATCTCATGAAAGCAATGATGCACTGGGGATTCAGGGAAAGGAGAGGCTAAAAACAAACAGACATACAAACAAACAAACAAACAGAAAAGAAAAGTACGCCTGCTGTTGGGTGACCTGCGCTTAGCCAAAAATAGAACGGCAGCCAGCCCCCACAGCCAAGAATCTGCCACAGTAGTACTGCTCCAACTGCGTGTGCTTTGGCTTGATAAATGGGAGTACGGTAATTAAACTTTATTGTGCGTGTGTAGTGGTAGCAGCAATAATAATAAGAAAAACAACAACTGCACTAGTGATACCGACCGCTCTCTGCCCTGCTCAACCTACAGATCCGACTTCCTCCTGCGGCTTACATCATGAGTCTCCGCCAGAGCAATTCAGCGTTTTATTTCCCTGTATTTACGCTTCAGCCCATAGATTCTCCTTTATAACAAAGAGGGCAGACAGCACTTGATTTTGGTACTTCATTAGGCCCTAAATGACTTTTATCTACCGAGCAGACTGTTTTGGAGGGGAAGGAGGGCCTGGGCATGAATCACATTATATTTTGGAGCGGGGAGTAATAGCCTGTACCGCCTGAATAATTAGCCACTCCGAACGGCTACATTGAATAACCGCAGAACATCTTTTCAAAGCTGTTTAGAAAGTTGTATCGATCATATCAAACTTTACGTCATTGGATGGACATGTATGTATTCTATACACATGTACAGCATGGATCTGTATGCATGCATGTATTCGGTTTACTTATCAATCTATTGGTCTGTCTGTGTCTGTCTTTTTTATGCAGGGTAAATGCAATGATGATGTTGTCTACATGATATTTTAACTGTGCACATCATCCCAGCGGTCTGCTATCTTCGAGGTCAAATCAGCATGCAGTATGAAGCTCCAGATCACAAATTGATTTGCCTCTCCCGCAGTTCTTGCATCGATTCCCAGCAGGCCCCCACTGTGTGTTTGTAAACGAACGGTTCCTGGATGCTTCGGGAGGTGTCCTGCCTCCCGAGGGGAGACGGGAGGGTCAGATCAGTGGAATGGAGAGGAGAGGAGAGGAGAGAGATAGAAGTACAAATGAAGAATATACTTATAAACGACTCTAATTGAGGAGTCAAAACAATTATAGTCAAGCTGATGAAGCCATCTTTGAATTTCAGAGAGAGTGGGTACCCCAGCCTGTGGTAAGAGAGGTGGATGGGTCAAATCAGACGCAAGAAAAAATGAAGAGAGAGATAAAGACAGAGAGAGATAGAGAGACAGAGCGAGAGAGGGAGAGAGTACCCTGGTTTGGTAAGAGGGGGGCCTCCTTGTCATGGCCATGAACCACACTACACCGCACCACGCTGGCAGGGTGAGAAGACCTCTTCAAAAGGAACAGTGGCAGATAAACTGATTCCCATTCCTCGCCATTACGAAGGGCTCCACACCACAGCGTTGGAGATTGATGGTGGTGTCGGCTAGAGAATAAAACGGGGCTTCGGCCAAAAATATACATGTTTAAAAAAGAGGTACAGGAAGAGAGAAGAAGGAGGGTTGCAAAGAGAGAGAGAGAGGGAGGGAAAGAGACACACAGTACTTAATCTTCGGCAGGCTTCACCCCTGCTCTTCCCAGTGGAATAATTGAGGCTCCACGTCAAAAGCCTGAAAGATTGCAGGCGAACAATTTCACTGGAGGAACCCCTTGAGGAAGTTCAAAATGCCTATTTATTACCAAATGGACAGGGCTTTCAAAGTCACAATTTTTTCTTTTTTACTTTCTTTATTTTCAGTCTCACTCACCCCATCTCTCTCTCCCTCCGTCTTTGAGCTCCTTGCAACCCCTACCCTTCCACAACTGAATTGGGCAAACTCAATTAGCTGTAATCAGAAAAAGCCTCCCAGAGAGGCTATCAATGTTTTCTTCCTTCCAGTTTGTGTATATTTTTATCTCCTCGAGATGCACAAAAGACTTTAGATCATATCAGCAGATGGAGGTGGAGACAAGGTTGAAGATGTGTAGCTCTCCAAGGAAGACACAGTGACAGCGGATCACAGACAGACAGACAGACAGACAGAAGAGGAGTGAGGACGGGGGACAGTGGAGGCAGCATGCGTGTAAATGTGTGAGTGTTTATTGGTATGTCTGTGTATGTGTGTATTTGTGTGAGTGATATTTGGTATGTATTTCTGTTTGTGTGACTGTGGTTAAGGGCGGGTGTGCAAACCTGTGTCTTTAAATGTAAAGATAACATCCCTCTCTCTCTCACCACACTGCCCCCCCCCCCCCCCCCCCCCCTCCTCTACCTACCTCTCGATTGCACCTGCTCCATAGAGGTCAATAACAAAGGTGTTACTTCACCTCTCAAGCTGTGCATATATAATCCGCCAGCTGTGCCATAGAATGCAGTTCAACGCATCCAGGAAATAGTGAATAGAAGCATAAGAATAGAAAAAAGACTACGCAGTATGGTGACCCTGCCATCGGAGAAGACATTTAGCCAGAGTTGGTCTGTCAGGGCCTTCTTGATTCTAGATCCTACTAGATGGTATACACCAATGCAGGCTTATAATTAATACAAGTACAAATGATGTGAACTGTAATACTTCTATAAGTATTATTTTTATTTCTAATTCTATGTTTTGATAAACTGCTTGAATGAAGTGTGAAGGTGAACAGCAACACCTGATGGTTGATGATAATATAGCAGTGTCTTATTGGTCTAAGCAAAACAGAGTACCCTTGCTGTACAACGCAGTACCAGTAAAGATAAGAGCGGCAGTGAGACCAACCAATCAAAATGCCTTGTGTGAGGGCAGGTTATGCTGGATATTCTGTAGTGGAACCTATGATTTCTTGTGTTTATTGACCAATCAGAGGCTTGTGCTGGCTAAAGTGAAGTCTTTCGCTGGCAGGTTACCATAATTGAAAGAAAGGCTACTGATGGCGATGTTGTCGAGATGCCAATGGAAAATTATTTTGTCTGTAGTTTGCTATGTGTACCATTTACTCAGAGACATTTCGTTGAGAGGCTTGAAACTGTTAACAGAGGTAGACCAAAACCAAAGTTGGGACTCCAGCTGCCAGGCAAATGATTCACCATGCATTAAGGCTAATTACGCTAACAGCTAGCACAGAGTTTTTTTTTGCTGGGGCGGCTGGCTATTCAACTCAGAGAAGGGGGCACGGAACAGTTCTTCCTACTGCAATTTGAGCTCTATCACCAAAGCTGCCAATGAACATCAATGTTCAGGAAGGCCCATTATTGCTGCTATTCATTGGCAAACCTTTTGTAGAACAACAGTTGAGCTGAGTGAACATTGAGGGCCTGATTTACTAATATGCGAGCGCTGCTTAATCTGCGTTCGCAAATTAACACACAGTGTTTTTGCGCATTTTCCGTGGTATTTATCAAACAACATCTGCGCTGGGCATTGGGGTGCTTACTCCGCCCTTTAAAGGGCCTGATTTACTAACATTGATTTGCAAACGCAGCTTAATCTGTGCCTTTGCGAGGCGCACATTAACGCATGGTGTTTCCCTGCATTTTCCGTGATATTTATCAAGCCAGATCCGCGCTGCATGGGCAATCATTATTTAGCGCACCGTTAAAAGACTGGAGAAATTGCTTGCAAGTTATTGCCACCATGGACATTCGAGGAAGAAAAAAACTAAGGTTCAGCGAAGCGGAGAAAGATATATTGGTTCACGTTTGCTCAATCACTGAACCTGATTCAATGGGTTATACTGTTGTTTTGCCCGCCATCACCTAGAGATGTTGAAAAGAACACGATTATAAATAATATGCTATTGGTGGCATTAATGCATAAACTGTCTATTATAACAATATAGATGTGTACATGGCGAGATTAAAGGCACCCAGTGCAACTTTCGAGGCTTAAAAATAAACATTCAATTTCTAGTCTTTTTTACACGTAGTAAGTTTCAATAACTCCATACCATTACATATCGACATTCAAGGAGCAAAGATGAGACGTCGTCGTGTGGTGAGAAGTGATAGAAAATCGATAACAACAACAATCGCCGCCATTTTCTTTATTTTTTCTAACCTACAATAAATACAGCAGGATTCCAGTCAATGGAAAAATGGCCTCTCCCCACCGGCGATTGTTGTTGTTTACGATTTTCTATCAGTTCTCACCACACAACGACGTCTCATCTTTGCTCCTTGAATGACGATATGTAATGCTATGGAGTTATTGAAACTTACTACGTGTAAAAAAGACTAGAAATTGAATGTTTATTTTTCATTGAATGTTTACAGAAAGTTGCACTGGGTGCCTTTAATACGTTCTACAAGGGACATGGGTTCACTACAATATATCCCCACTGAAACAACATTTACCAAGTAGCCAGGCCTCTCCAAAATCACCGTTGCTCAATCATGGATAGATGGCACTATTCCGGAAGATAAAACTTTCATGGACCGACCACTACCACGTAAGTAATGGTCATGTTGGCATCACATATGACCTGGACATTCATTGAATATGTGTGCTTTCTGTTTCGTTAAACGTGTTCGTGGATTGAAGATGGGGCTGTTTACATGTGGGTGCGATGAATGGCTCCAATTACGTTCTGAAAGTTTAATTTCAGCTATCGTAGTGGGGAAATGTATATTGACCAGTGCCCCGTAGCAATGCGTCGAGTACCTGGGTGAATATTTGGCTGAGTGAAGGCTGAGATATACCAACTGATGCTATAACTGTTTGAAATGATCCGATGCCAATATTTGCAATGTTGTCCAGAGTCTACCAACTGATTGAATGGAATGTGATCTACGGTTGGAGTATTAGACGTCGTCTCTGATCTGGTTCAGTAATTGAAGTATTGCGTGGCTTTTAACCTGTACCGTCTAATGATTTGTCGTTCATTTAACTGAAAATGTGTTATACGAGTTGAAAAAAATATTTCTGTGCGCTGTCTCTGTCTTCTTTCTTCGCCTTGCTGTTATCACTGCTGCCATATCAACGTTTTCAGACTCAATGGAAATGCGCTTGCTGGTTAAGACGTGCTTTTATGAGGCGGAGAATTAGCGCGCAAATCGGAGACTTGCGCTCGCCAGGCAGTTTAGTAGATACCACGCAATACATCATTAGGCGCACTTACCTTCTCTCCTCCCATTAAAGTGCGCTTCACGCCTACGTTACCACCCACGTCCACGTAACCTCCCCTGTTCACACCCACAGGCGTTAATATGCGCTGCGCCCCCTTAGTAAATACCGTTTTATGTGTACAACCGCTATTTTACGCCAGAAATGGGCGCAATCCTGTTAGTAAATCAGGCCCTGAGTATGCTATTTTTTGATTCCTTAAATTGGGGCAATAATTTGGAACTCCTGTCTCTTTCATAGTATGAAGCTGACTTGCACCATCACCTTGTAACTTTTCTCTGAGACATTTTGGAAAATCCAAAATTATTTAATTAGTGCGATTGGAAATGCACTAGCTGATGTAATAAGAGATGAGACCAAAAAGAGCTGAATATGTTGTAATCATGATGGATGAGACAACAGACATGAGCAGTACTACCCATATGTCCTATAGCCTAAGATATGTGACTGACAGCAGCCTCAGGGAATGGTTTTCATCTGCAAACGAGTGAGTCTTGATTTTAAATCTCGACTCTTGACTTTTTGTAACTTCGCTGTAGGCAACTGCCGTAGCCACCACTCCTGTGGAACCCAGCCCAGGTGTTAATGTAGGTATAGCCTACTGAGGTGGCAATGTTTGATTTTGTTTTTGAAGGGTGGTACTGAAGATACTGACTTGAATGGATAAATGGGCCCACACATTCATATGTGGAGCTTTTACACCTCTGACAGGACCTCTGCTTGGCATGCAGAAGATGGCCCGATGAGGGCTGCACATGTGGCCTCCACCGTCGCCACCTCCACCCTCTTGAATTGCATATGCCATTCATTCAAATGAGTGAGGGATGCAGTGTGGTGCTTTCCAAACACTCAAAAGAGAGCCCTGCTGAACTCTGAGTCTGAACTCTGAAAGCAAACACATTA